>NW_024070200.1:19331155-19458769 GCF_014754425.2 Oryx dammah
AATTTTAAAATAAAGTTAAAATAGAAAATTAATTCTGGTAAATATCTCTTTTTTAACAAGATAGTTGCTTTGTAGGTATTATATTAAATAATAATATTTAGCACAGATAAAATATACAGTATATACTGGAAGACTAATCCTAAAGTTATGGGAATTTTTATGCAACTATGTTGTTTATACCAAGCAATATATTTTGCTTGATTTCAAGGCAAACTTTAAAACCCTCTCAACATTTTGTTTAAATTAGTTTCCTGCCAGAATCACTCTGCTTTAGGTATTCAACTGTTATTTCTTTCATGTTCTCTCTTTTTTTAATTTAAATTTATTTATTTTAATTGGAGGCTAATTACTTTACAATATTGTATTGGTTTTGCCATACATCAACATGAATCCAGCACGGGTGTACATGTGTTCTGAATCTGAAACCCCCCTCCCCACTTGCTTTATTATGAACTTTTCATCCAAAGTATTTAAACTAAATTTTTACTTTGGGATTATCACATTATTAAAACTTCATATTTTAAAGATACTCTTTCCTCATACCAATTTATTTAATAGTGTAATATTGACACATTTTGCTATATTGATTATACTCATCCTTTACGTGCTTTTTACTAGAGTGGATGTAACCTATAATAATCTATGATGTACACGTTCTTAAAAATTGAAGTATAATTGATTGGCAACAATTCAGGTGTACAGTGACTCCGTTAAACATATACGTTTTTCAGATTCTTTTTCATTTTAAGTTTGAATATAGTTCCCTGTGCTATACAGTAGGTCCTTGTTGTTTATATCTATTTTGTATATAGTAGTATGCCTCTGTTGATCCCAAATCCCTAATTTATCCTTCCCTTCTTTTCCCTTTGGTACCCATCAATTTGTTTTCTATGTCCATGAGTCTATTTATATTTTGTAAATACGTTTCTTTTTGTCATTTTTTTTTTAGATTCCACATATAAGTGATATCATATGACATTTGTCTTTCTGTCTGATTTACTTCAATCAGTATGATAGCCTTTAAGATCATATATGTTGTTGCAAATGGCATTTTTCATCCTTTTTTATGGCTGCATAACATTCATACCATATATTCTTATGCATGTCTTTTCTTAAAGGATTTGTTAATTAGAATATCAGCAATTGTTAAACAAAAGTAGTATATACAAAACTCTCATCACACCATTCTTTTTTGTATTCTTCTGTTTAATACCTTTCAAAATAAAAATTGCTAACAAAAGAAGAAAAGTAAAATAAAGTACAATGCTATCAATAATTAGCTATTCTGAGATAATTTTTATTTTAGAAAATTTGATTTAAATTTTAAAATAAAGTTAAAATAGAAAATTAATTCTGGTAAATATCTTGTTTCCAGTAGTTGTTCAATGAGTCACTCTCCTTTGGGAAGCTTTCATTTTATAGTAACAAGTATACTTTCTAGTTTTATTTATTCAGTGTTTGTTTATATACTGTTAAGATATAAATGAGTAAATCTAATTTAATTTTCAATATCATTATACTCATGTAATTTAATTGGATTATAATAACAACTTCAATTTTCTTCATCTATCATATGTTACACTGGACTAATCCAGTAGAGGAAACATGTTTATGCCTGAATAAGCCCTAAGAATATATGATGTGAGTTTTTTACTATCTTTATGATGTGATTAAAAAAACAAATCTAAAAAAATGAAAATTATATCATTACTGTATATGCCTACACTTATGTCACAATATCATGGAATTAACTGAATTGATCAGTGAAGACTAGGCCAGTGCTGTTCAACGGATTTTTCTGAAATGATGGCAAAGTTCTACAACTGTACTATCTGATTTAGTTTGAGCATTGAGTACTTGAAATCCGGCTTGTCTGACTGAAAAACTTGGGTCACTCGGGTCATTCCTTCTTTCAACTATGGACACCAAGGCTCACAGAAACATTTCCTCAAGGATATGAGAAATCTACTGGAGATTCCTATTATAACTATTTTAAGAGAAAGGAGAAACAAATAGAATAAAGGAAGAAAATGTAGCTCTACCCAAGAGGGAAATCTTCAAATATCTCTGCTGCCAGAGTAAAAGCACTCCTCACTTTGGCAACAGTGGGAGGTAAAAAAAAAAAAAAAAAAAAAAGCCTGCCTATATGTAACCCACCCAAATGCCTGAAATGGAATCCAACCACTAAACATCATCTGTTAACTTATGCCAATCTGCAGTCACCCTTCTATTTCAAGGGGGCCTGTTAAGAAATCAATCCTAATCTTTTGTAGATGGAAATGGTACCAGCCACTTCTATAAATCAATGTATTTATTTGATTATTTTTTCAAATGAGGAAGATTAATACAAACAAACAGAACTAATTCCCAAGATAAGAAAGATCAACTTTTGTTTTTTTAATAGAGCAGAATGTATTTACTCAAGAGTTACTAGCTGACGAGAAAAATTTGATTATTTTGCTATTTGGCTTTCAATAATCCAAATGATTTTTTAAAGTCACAGTAATGTTAATACCACAGAACAAACACCATGACAAAGGGGCCTTCTTCTATTTTTCCTTTCTTTTTGTCAATTAAAAACAGGGGTAAGTAAATAAAGTCACTCAGTCGTGTCCGACTCTTTGCGACCCCATGGACTGTAGCCTACCAGGCTTCTCCCTCCATGGGATTCTCCAGGCAAGAGTACTGGAGTGGTTGCCATTGCCTTCTCCAGGGGATCTTCCCGACCCAGGGATTGAACCCGGGTCTCCTGCATTCCAGGCAGACACTTTAACCTCTGAGCCACCAGGCAAAAACAGGGGTACTATAGATGAAAGACATAGCAGTTATACAGATTGAATGAAATTTCATTGTCATGACAGTAAATCACCTAAGGGAAAATATTTCAAAAGGTAAATTTTAAATCCATTCAAATTACTCACATCAGTGATATTTAAGAAGATAACATATCTATAAATTAAGCTCAGTCAGTAAAGAATCTGCCTGCAATGCAGGAGACCTGGGTTTGATTCCTGGGTCAGGAAGATCCCCTGGAGAAGGAAATGACAACCTACTCCAGTATTCTTGTCTGAAGATTCTCATAGACAGAGGACCCAACAGGCTACAGTCCATGGGATTACAAGAGTTGGACAAGACTTAGCAACTAAACCATCACCAAATTAAGTACAGACTACTAGGAGAAAATAGCAATAAGAGAACAAAATATTATAAGGAATGAATATATGTAACTACTGAACTAAAATATAATAAAATGGTCCCAGATAAGAGACAAGCTGGTAATATAAGAGGCAATATAAAAATCTCCACCAGAACATAGAGCATAAACATATAACTAGGAAACAGAAGAGAAAAACTAATACTCATGGACTCTAATTTGGTCATTGAGCCCAACATCTGCTTAAGGGTAGTTTCAGGAAATTCAGGGGAACATTTAAGAGGAGAAAGTTCTCAAAGCTTGAAAAAGATTGAATTGAAAGAAACCACATAGACCAAGGAGGATAAATGACCAGAACACTATATTTAGATAAAATACTATGACATTTTAATTTCAACTGTTGTAGCTACTCATTCCGGGAAACAAATTCACTCAGAAGGACAATGCAGATAGTGGAGTGCAGTGTATTACACCAGCAGGCCCAAGGCAGAGTCTCCTCTTAGCCAAGGACCTCGACCAGTTTTTATGAAAACCTTATATACCCTAAGTGTACTTGCTCAAACCCACCTCCCCAAATTCCTTGAAACTATTCAGGACAAGGTAAAAGAGAGATATGATCAAAGTTAACCCATGATTCATGTGTCACGAAACAGATGAACAGTAGACATTTACCAATAGGACTGTGGTTATATCCAGATAAACATAATGGAATTTACCACTTTGTTCTGTTACAGAGATAGCATATTCTTTTAGGCAACGGAGAGTCCAAGTACAAGACCTGAGGCTCTTTTATCAGGGGGGCTGGTTTTCCACTGGTATGCCACTTTTATAGACACCAGTCACAAAGTTCAGAGTCCATTGGAAGGGTGACCACACGTGTAGCATAATGTTTGCAGCCTGGCCTAAGATGGAGTCCAGCTCTGTCTGTTTCCTCCTTTACAACCATTAAAAGAAAACTGAATATTTTTATTTTTCCTTTTTTCTTTTATTTTTATTTATTTATTTATTTTTTAATTTTTATTTTTACTTTATTTTACTTTACAATACTGTATTGGTTTTGCCATACATTGACATGAATCCACCAGAACATTTTTAAAAAGGAAAACAAAATTTCCTAGAAGAGTAAATTTTAAATTAACACCAGATTTCTATTCAGCAGAAGTGAATTACAAAAACAAAAAGTTACATTAAAACCAGAATTTTTTGTCTGGTCAATTTTTCTATAAAATTTGAAAGCAAAATGAAAATATGTATAGATAAATATGATTTTTAAATTACTCTGAAAACAATTTTTATAAAAACTGGATATGGAATCCAAGAATTTTGAGCACCTAGGATTAAAAAGCAGAAACTGCTGAGTATGTTTATGAAGTGGGATTGATAGCTAAATTCTGATGCTGAAAATATATTTCATTAGTGATAAAGAGTTGTATACTTATAATAGTATTTCATTCTATTTACTGATTCTCAATTTTATCATCAACCTAGAAGTAAAACACAAATTAAAATTATACTTTTTAGCAAATAATCAAAATACCATATGCTAAGTATCTGTTTATAAACATTATCAATACTTTAAAATATATAAAATAAATACAATTAAACATGTTATAGAAGGAACAGTGGGATAGGATAAGAATCGAAGAGGAAGTCTATTATAGAACATAATTTTCCAAAAAGGGAGAATAGAAACTGTCTACACTGATAAGAAATTTAAAAAGAAGTATATTTAAAGTTATGACAAAGTCTGGCTGCACAGACAAAAAAAGAACAGTAGCTCAGTAAGTATGGAAGAAACATCATCTCTAATTTTAATTTATTCACTATTTCAATATTGTAACACATGCATGCATTACTTTTATAATTATAATATCAATTACTTACTGATATCCTAAAGTATGTAATTCCTATTTTAAAATGGCTTTGATATGCTAAACTTTTCACAGAATTAAATGTTTCACAATTCAAAACCAAATCAGTGTATGTGTTCATTTATGAAGGTTTTGTGCCATACTCAAGGAGTTCTCAATGTATGGGTAACATATTTAATTAAGCAAACACTCATTAAGAACATAATTATACCTGGAGCTCAGGGTTTTTGAGCACGGGCCACCTGTTCTCCTTGCTTGCACTCAGTATGCTCAGTCATGTCCAACTCTTTGCCACCCCATGGACTGCAGCCCACCAATCTCCTCTCTCTGTGGAATTTTCCAGCCAAGAATGCTGGAGTGGGTGGCCATTTATTGCTCCAGGGGATCTTTCCAACCCAGGAATTGAACTCAGTCTCCTGTGTCTCCTGTATTGGGAGGCATATTTTTCACCACTGAGCCACCCAGGAAGCCCTCTCCTTGCTTGGCCCTGCTATAAAGATTTCTCTGCTAAAAGAAAACAAAACAAAACTCAAAGCTTGACTATAACTTATTTTCTTAATCAGGATGTCTGGATGTATTAAAATTATCCTCTGCAGCAAAAGTTGGCAGATTTTTTTCTATAAAGAGCCAGACACTAAATATTTTAGGCTTTTTGGGCTATAAGTTTTTCATCACATCTACTCACCACTGCTGTTGTAGCTTGTAAACAGCCATGGACAATACCTAAAGAATGGGTGTTACTGCTGCTGCTGCTAAGTCGCTTCAGTCATGTCCGACTCTGTGCAACCCCATAGACGGCAGCCCACCAGGTTCCCCCATCCCTGGGATTCTCCAGGCAAGAACACTGGAGTGGGTTGCCATTTCCTTCTCCAATGCGTGAAAGTGAAAAGTGAAAGCGATCTCGCTCAGTCGTGTCTGATTCTTTGCGACCCCATAACTTCCAATAAAACTTTATTTACAAAAGGAAGTGGAAAGCCAACTTTGTCACTCGGGCTTTATTTTATCAACACCGAGTGATTCAGACTTGTCAGCTTTCCTTCATGCCTATTTTCTTGTTACCTACTTGCACAATTCTGACACATTATAACATAGGTGTCAGTATTAAATTGCTGGGTATATTGTAGCAAAATTATGTACTAGTAGGTATAAATCTTTGACAGTTGTCTCTGCTTCATGCTGGGCACATATGACTTTCCTAGTTTTCTCTCATTATTTAATAGACTTATAACTGGTTTCATAATCCAGTCCCTTTACACTGATTAGAAACAGAAAGCTTTATCACACTGACCATTCAGAGAATGTGATCCACATTTTATTTCATTTTGTCTACCTGGAAAACTCACTTGTGTTCAATTCTAATTTATTGCTGCTTGTAACAAGAGGCCAAAACAGATTGTGAAGGCTTTTGTGTTATTTCTTTCAAACCTTGCTATATTAAGATAAAAACGATGAGCGTCGTATTTCAATTGAGTCACTAACAGAATGATCTTAGTTTCTATTCAGAAAGCTCTGGTACATTCTCAGATGTAGATGATAGATAATAGGCCTACAATGAATACTTTCTACCAGTTTGATTAAACTGACAAGACCAGGAGATAAGGAAGTTCCACATCCTCTTATTTTCCTGTTTAGCCCTTGGGGTGTTTTGTATTATAGCATTGTTGCTGTTTCCTCTGATAAAGCCAGGTGAAGGTATTTATGGAAAGATTGTGATATGCTCAGAAGACAACTGACAACAACCTGAGACACACAATGAAGCTGAAAATTTCTAAACAGAAATGTATGCTGATGCTAGGATAAGAGTCTTCTGAACACATTAAGGGCTTCCCTTGTGGCTCAACTAGAAAAGAAACCACTTGCAATGCAGGAGACCTGGTTCAATCCCTGGGTTGGGAAGATCCCCTGCAGAAAGGAAAGGCTACCCACTCCAGTATTCTGGCCTGGAGAATTCCATGGACTGTATAGTTCATGGGCTTCCGTCATAGCTCAGTTAGTAAAGAATCTGCTTGCAATGCAGGAGACATGAGTTAGATTCCTGCATCAGGAAGATCCCCTGGAGAAGGAAATGGCAACCCACTCCAGTATTCTTGCTGGAGAACCCCATGGACAGAGGAGCCTGGCAGGCTACAGCCCATTGGGTCTCAAGAGTCAGAGACAACTTAGCGACTTTCACTTTCAGTTTTGGGGCTTCCCTAGTGGTTGAGCTGGTAAAGAATCTGCCTGCAGTGCAGGAGACCTGGGTTCAATCCCTGGATTGGGAAGATCCCCTAGAGAAGGAAATGACTCTCCACTCAGGTATTCTGGCCTGGAGAATTCCATGGACTGTATAGTCCATGGGGTCGCAAAGAGTTGGACACAACTGAGCAACTTTCACTTGAACACACTAATGTTTGGCTTTAAAAATAACACCACAGAGGCACATTATAGTGAACCTTTCCTCTACTTCACAGAATTAAAAAGTGTGTATATATAGATTTTTATCCTAGAGTGTTATATGGTTCTGCCCTCTAAAGTTTAGCAAAAAGGTCTGGTTGTAGCCACACGTTCTGGGAAACAAACTCACTCAGAAGGACAATGCAGATAGTGGAGTGCAGTGTATTACACCAGCAGGCCCAAGGCAGAGTCTCCTCTTAGCCAAGGACCCCAACCAGTTTTTGTAAAAACCTTATATACCCTAAGTGTATGTGCCCAAATCCACCTCCCCAGATTCCCTGAAACTAGCCTGAACAAAGGAAAAGAAAGATACACTCAAAGATAACCCATGATTCATGTGCCTTAGGCCTAGGTAGTTAACAGTGGACAATTATCAATAGGCCTGTGGTCATACCCCAGTAAGCATAATAGAATTTATGATTCTATTCGGTTACACAGATAATTAGGGTATTCTTTTAGGTGACGGAGAGTCTAGGTATGAGCCCTGGGGCTCTTCCATCTGGGGGTATGGTTTTCCAGTTGGTATGTCATTTCCATAGATACGGGCATATAGATCAAAGTCCATAGTCCAGCCCAACCAGGAGTACTGCTTTCAAGAAGGAGCCTGTTCTGTCAGTTTCCTCCTTCAGTCTGTCTTCAGGTGCTGGAAACTTAAGTCCTCACAGAAAAGAGGCTGGGTTCATAGTAAGCAGGATTAGAGTTGAAAGGACTTGTATTACACATACTCATTCTTGCATCCCCACAAAAATCTAAGCTGCAGACTGGAATGTCACTCCTCTCTATTTACTGAATCCTTATAATTTTTCTTCTCCCAAAGTTGTATGGCTTAAAAGTTGGATTAAAGCTCAACATGCAGAAAACTAAGATGATGGCATGTCGTCCCATCTCTTCATGGCAAATAGATAGGGAAACTGTGGAAACAGTGACACACTTTATTTTGAGGGGCTCTAAAATCACTGCAGATGGTGACTGCAGCCATGAAATTAAAAGATGCTTGCTCCTTGGAAGAAAAGCTATGACCAACCTAGATAGCATATTAAAAATCCTCTGCTTTGCCAACAAATGTCCATCTAGTCAAAGCTATGGTTTTTTCAGGAGTCATGTACGAATATGAGAGTTGGACTATAAAGAAAGCTGAGTGCTGAAGAACTGATGCTTTTGAACGAACTGTGGTGTTGGAGAAGACTCTTGAGGGTCCCCTGGACTGCAAGGAGATCCAACCAGTCCAACCTAAAGGAAATCAGTCCTGAATGTTCATTGGAAGGACTGATGCTTAAGCTTAAACTCCAATACTTTGGCCACCTGATACGAAGAGCTGACTCATTTGAAAAGACCCTGATGAGGTGAAAGATTGAAGGCGGGAAAAGCAGGCAACAGAGAATGAGATGGTTGGATGGCATCACTGACTCAATCGATATGAGTTTGAATAAACTTTGGGAGCTGGTGATGGACAGGCAGGCCTGGCATGCTGCAGTCCATGGAGTCACAGAGAGTTGGACATGACTGAGCAACTGAATTGAACTAAAAGTTGTATACTCTGCTCCCACTTCTGTAAGATCCTCACTCTGCACATACCACCAAAGTGCAAAATATGTGGAGTCTTTTGTCCTTCTAGAAAGACACATTTCTCCACTTTTGGTAAGCAGGGGTGAAGACTGGTGTATCCTAAAAATGTATTTAGTAGCTATATGTGTGCTTTGTATTCCTTCCATTTATAGCCCAATATCTCCTGTCTTTTCTTCTTTCACTAGGAGTAAAAAATCTCTCAGAGATTTTGTAGGTTTGACTCAGAGTTTGACTCACTGCAACACAATCCTTTCTCATAAACCTTTAAACTGGAGAATGGTGACTTCTCAAGGAGTAGGAACAGACTATTACCATTTAGTTTGCTCTAGCACAAAGGTTTCAGAGAAGGTGATGGCACCCCACTCCAGTACTCTTGCCTGGAAAATCCCATGGATAGAGAAGCCTGGTAGGCTGCAGTCCATGGGGTTGCGAAGAGTCGGACACAACTGAGCGACTTCCCTTTCCCTTTTCACTTTCATGCATTGGAGAAGGAAATGGCAACCCACTCCAGTGTTCTTGCCTGGAGAATCCCAGGGACGGGGGAGCCTGGTGGGCTGCCGTCTATGGGGTCACACAGAGTCAGACACGACTGAAGTGACTTAGCAGTAGCAGTAGTAGCACAAAGGTTTATATCTTTAATTTGGAGAGGAAAAAGTTGCTTACTGCCAACAGACACAGGCTGTCTCTCTTATCCACCTCTGAATCAACCACTATATTACCACATCCTCTAAAATCTCATATTATTTTCTACACTTGGGGCTTTGTGACACATCGTGGGGATATGGCCAAATAATGCTACTAGTCCAATTTGGAGGTTCTCGCCTCTCTGAGATTAAATCAGGTATTGCTTTTCCATTTTGCAACAAATGGAAAACTGTTTTTAAGTCCCATTTTCAAACACTAAACTGGCTCTGAATTATCTGATTAGACTTTATTTACAAGAATTGTAGTGTTACTACCTGCAAGAGAAAAATTCTATGAAAGCTTTAGCCCACACTGAAGTTATTACTGCTGGGAACAATTGGCACTGGGACTTTAAAATAGCAAAATCCATCAATCAATGCATATGTATTTTCCTAGAGACATACCTAAATAGATAACAATAAATATGGGGGAAAGGATAGCTGCATTGTAATACTAAACATAACATATTTGTTTAGAACTTTATAGATCAAACAGCAAAAATTACTAAGAATTTAGGTCATATGAGTAAAAATATTTGTTCTATTAAATAAAAATATATCAAATTCTGTCTCTAAGAACAGAGTCAACTTTCCTGTATATGTAGAACATTTATATAGAATCGACTCACTTCAAAAATTAAAAGTAATACAAGCAACAAAAATTAATAACAAAAGTATATACAAGGTAAAGGAAAAAATCATTTAGGGGGAAAAATTTATCTAATGTCTAAATCAGTGAGTAAAACCAAAAGTTAGTTACAGTTTTTAAAGATAAGCAATAATGAGAACAAAACATGAAAATGTATAGAATTTTCCCAAAACTGTGGTTTCAGAGAAAAATGTATATTTAATGATTTTTCTTATTAAATAAGAAACTATGATCATTAACATTAACTAAGATTCAAATTAAAAGTATAAATCTTAATGTAAATTGCACTTTTTACGGATATAAAAATAAGAACAAAGCCTACTAAAGCTTATTAACTTTTCCCAAAACTGTATTCAGAGATAAATATGGCATTTAATGATTTTTTTATTAAACAAAAATAATACTAACCATAACTAAGTTTGAGTTTAATTTTAATAATTATAAGCCAATGTTATTGATGTATATTTGAGCAATGTTAAGTGACATATAAATACATATATCATGTTTATAAAAAAGGGGACAAAGGCAGTATCATGGAAGAATTTACAATTTCAGGTAATATATGTTTTTTTCCATAAGCAAGCATAATCCAAAAAGCAAAGATCAAAAACTTCATATATTTAGAAAGACTATATATTTTAATCATGAATATAATTTAAAATGTGAAAAAAGTATTATCCATTTACTTGAAAAATATAAAAAGTATAATTTTAGACAGGCATATTATGCATACAGTATATTACGTATATACTTTATACATGTATTTCCTCACATGCCCCCCAAAATGTTTAAAATGAAATAGAAAAATAAAATGTTTAAAATGTTAAAATAAAATGTTTAAAATGAAATAGAAAAAATAAAATGGAAAAATGAAGACATTTAAAGATGAGCAAAATCTTTCCTTATGTTAACTCTAGCACTGATAATTCCTTTAGACAAGATTTCCAATTTTTGCTACCAGTCCACAGAGTTCCCCTAGAAGATAAAAACAAACAAACCAAAAAAAAAAAAAAATACTATAATCCTCTCAGAGAGTGAACTGATCTCTATGACTAAATGGTTACTACACAATTCCAATGACAATTCCCAGGCCCCATAATTATGACAATAAGAAATACACTGATAAAGTTGTGTGTCCCCAGAAATGAAGAGTATTCTGGTTGACAAGGCTAAGAACCAACTGTTTTTTGATCAATGAAGAATGCCACTGCTGGGGAAAAAAAAAAAAGATTTTTACTGTTTTTGACCAGCATATGAAGCAAAGTGATATGGAAGAGTTATCACTATGAGTTTTTCCAATATTATAAACAGGAAATTTTACATGCTCTTTATTTTTAACCAAATATTTTATTGGGAATTTTCAGGTTTTACATTTACCTGTTGGTTTCTATAAAATATGTGTTAAAACATCTTTCTGTTTGTGAAGTTCAATCATAGGCTAGTACCTAGAATGAAGGAGAGGCCAAGATGAAAAGAAAGAAAGAAAGAAAAAACTATAAGAGATAATGGTGAAAACAAGAAACAGGTGCATAGGGGGTGGGAGTTAAGAAGTTGGAAGTTGTTGTTGGAAAAGGATAATAAAATTATTTATTCTTTAGAATTTTATATAACATGATCCTGATTTGACCATTACTAAAGCAGACTAGAGATAATTGTAGAATATGAAGCAGTTCAGAAATTGTGACAGTACAGTGTTTCAGGGTCTGTTCAGAAGAAACAAAGATATTGGAAATGAAATGGAAATGAAAAAATAGACAATCAGCACATAGGTAAAGACAAAGATTCATCGGCAAGTTAGGAAAGAGAGTCACTTCCCCAGTTTAAAGCAGAAATGAGTTGAGGTATGGAAAACATAAAATAAAACTACAGAAGTAAAGAACAAATGTTAAAGTATAATATCTTATTGGGTTTCCCAAATGGTACAGTGGTAAAGAATCTGCTTGCCAGTGCAGGAGATGCAATAGATACAAGTTCGTTCGATCCTTGGGTCAGGAAGATCCCCTGGAGAAGGAAGTGACAACCCACTCCAATATTCTTACCCAGAAAATTACATGGACAGAGGAGCCTACAGTCCATGGGGATGCAAAGAGTCAGACACGACTGAGAGTGAGCACATACACACGCCCCAGCCTGCCAACACACACACAATCTTATTCACAGGAAGTTCAAAAAGAAAGAAAGAAAAATAGTAAGAAACTTTTGAAAATTTTATAGTAAAGGATTCCCAGAACTAAAGTATGCTATGTTTTTTCACAGTGCGTATTTAAAAGGAACAAGGTAGTAGACGAAAAATAAATTAAGAGCAATCTTTTCTACCTACATGAGAGTAAAATTTCTGAAATCAAGGATAAAGTGAAGCTTATTAAATATCTCAGAGACTGACAAAAATACCTATAGTTAATTAGCATAAATTTGATAACTGATTTATCTTTAACAATACTGTAGCAAACAATGCATACAAAGTGGAAAAAAAACTTGGAAAATAAAAGTAAATTTCTAGTAGAGTAATATTTAAATAGTGGTTATTTTCAGACATATAAATGACTCAGAAAGCTTATCACCCAGAGACCCTCTCTGAAATGATTATTAAATGCTATCCAAGAAGAAAAAAATATATATATATCCAGGAGGAAAATTAAGACATATAAACTAAGTAACTGAATTTTTTATTGCCTATCCAATAACAATAGCATTCTCCCATAAAAGTCCAGAACCAAAAGGCCAAAGGTTAAAATTTTGGAGCTGTGCTGGGGAAGACAGAAAAGAAAGGTTAGAGGTAGAAAGTAACAAAAGGAAGAGAAATATTAAAAATAAGCACAGACACAAAAATATGCTAAGGGACAGAACAGAGATAATATTTGTCTTTAGAATTTGGAAATAAAACAATAGAAAAATATGTATCAGATAAATATTAACCAAACAAGAGAGAAGAAGAAATAGGATGAGGAGAAGCAGCAGCTGATGTGCCAATAAAAGGGACAATGATTAGCTTCATTATTAACATATTTCTTGCATAAGTTAACATATAAAGCAGATCAACATTAGAAATTATATAGTTACATACCTTTGAACTTGCTATTTCAAAGAATTTATACCCAAGGAATAGAAAATAAAAAATATTCATCACATAATAAAAATATTATGAAACATTACCCACATATTATAGAAAAGTGGCTATCTGAAGAAATACGAAAAATTTTAATTTTACAGGATAAATTCTTAGTTTACAATGCAATGTAATTAGAAATCAATAGTAGAAAGACAATTTTCATAATCCCATAGACAGAAGAGAAAACCCACGCATATTTCACATTGCTGCTGCTGCTAAGTCACTTCAGTTGTGTCTGACTCTGTGCAACCCCATAGACGGCAGCCCAACAGGCTCCTCTGTCCCTGGGATTCTCCAGGCAAGAACACTGGAGTAGGTTGTCATTTCCTTCTCCAATGCATGAAAGTGAAAAGTGAAAGTGAAGACTTTCAGTCATGTCTGACTCTTAGCGACCCCATGGACTGTAGCCTACCAGGCTCCTCTGTCCATGGCATTTTCCAGGCAAGAGTACTGGCGTGGGGTGCCATTGCTTTCTCCGATATTTCACACACTCACTCCTTAATACTTTAAGGATATACAGGAAATCTATGGAAGTTTTGGAAAAGAACTCCAGTGAAAGCGCCCCAAAACAAAATCTGCTGGAACAAACTAAAATATACCTATCAGGAAATTTTAAAGGGATAAAGAAAAATGAAAGAGCTAATATGATTAACTACAGAAGATAGAAAAAAGTACCATAGATAAATAAACCACTTTATGTTTGAAAACATGTAAGAAAAGATTAGTAATGAGAGAAAAGAAAACAACATGAATATGCAAATACATATATATACAGAAAATGATAACTACAGAAGATATGGGCAGAGGCTATAAGGAAGCAAATCCTAGGTGAAACATAATGATACCACTCAGTGTCAGGAGTACTCAAAGAAATGCAAACTGAAACAAGGAGAAAACATTTTTCATACACTAGACTGGCAAATCTGAAAGTGTGACTGCACCAAAGTTTGAGGGTATGGGGAAAAGGGAAACCCAGATATGCTGCCAGTAAAGCTATATACCACAAAGTATTAAAGAACAAGTTGGTAATATAAGTAAAGGGAACATTTACCTTTATAGCCAAGCAATACTCTTAGGTTTACATCCTAGGGAAATCTGTATATATACACATGGAGATAGGGGTGAAGTTGTTCCTTGTGGCATCCTCAGAAACAGCTTAACATGCTTCAGTTGGATCAGTGGATAGATAAAATGGGGCAAGACACAAGCCGTAATACTATGTAATTAAAGAAATAGATCTCAAAATCTATTGATTTTTTCAACGTCTTTTTTTTTATTTTAATTTTTACTTTATTTTACTTTACAATACTGTATTGGTTTTGCCATACATCAACATGAATTCACCATGGGTGTACATGCGTTCCCAAACATGAACCCCCTCCCAACTCCCTCCCCATAACATCTCTCTGGGTCATCCCTGTGCAGCAGCCCCAAGCATCCTGTATCCTGCATTGAACACAGACTGGCGATTCGTTTCTTACATGAGAGTATACATGTTTCAATGCCATTCTCCCAAATCATCCCACCCTCTCCCTCTCCCTCTCCCTCTGAGTCCAAAAGTCCGCTCTACACATCTGTGTCTCTTTTGCTGTCTTGCATACAGGGTCATCATTGCCATCTTTCTAAATTCCATATATATGTGTTAGTATACTGTATTGGTGTATTTTCTTTCTGGCTTACTTCACTCTGTATAATCGGCTCCAGTTTCATCCATCTCATTAGAACTGATTCAAATGTATTCTTTTTAATGGCTGAGTAATACTCCATTGTATGTATGTACCACAGCTTTCTTATCCATTCATCTGCTGATGGACATCTAGGTTGTTTCCATGTCCTGGCTATTATAAACAGTGCTGCAATGAACACTGGGGTACACGTGTCTCTTTCAGTTCTGGTTTCCTTGGTGTGTATGCCCAGCAGTGGGATTGCTGGGTCATAAGGCAGGTCTATTTCCAGTTTTTTAAGGAATCTCCACATTCTTCTCCATAGTGGCTGTACTAGTTTGCATTCCCACCAACAGTGTAGAAGGGTTCCCTTTTCTCCACACCCTCTCCAGCATTTATTGCTTGCAGACTTTTGGATCGCAGCCATTCTGACTGGTGTGAAATGGTACCTCATTGTGGTTTTGATTTGCATTTCTCTGATAATGAGTGATGTTGAGCATCTTTTCATGTGTTTGTTAGCCATCCGTATGTCTTCTTTGGAGAAATGTCTATTTAGTTCTTTGGCCCATTTTTTGATTGGGTCATTTATTTTTCTGGACTTGAGCTGCAGGAGTTGCTTGTATATTTTTGAGATTAGTTGTTTGTCAGTTGCTTCATTTGCTATTATTTTCTCCCATTCTGAAGGCTGTCTTTTCACTTTGCTTATATTTTCCTTTGTTGTACAGAAGCTTTTAAGTTTAATTAGGTCCCGTTTGTTTATTTTTGCTTTTATTTCCAGAATTCTGTGCGGTGGATCATAGAGGATCCTGCTGTGATTTATGTCGGAGAGTGTTTTGCCTATGTTCTCTTCTAGGAGTTTTATAGTTTCTGGTCTTACATTTAGATCTTTAATCCATTTTGAGTTTATTTTTGTGTGTGGTGTTAGAAAGTGATCTAGTTTCATTCTTTTACAAGTGGTTGACTAGTTTTCCCAGCACCACTTGTTAAAGAGATTGTCTTTACTCCATTGTATATTCTTGCCTCGTTTGTCAAAGATAAGGTGTCCATATGTGTGTGGATTTATCTCTGGGCTTTCTATTTTGTTCCATTGATCTATATTTCTGTCTTTAAGTCGCGTCATTGTCTGACTCTTTTGTGACCCTATGGACTGTAACCTGCCAGGCTCCTCTGTCCATGGGATTCTCTAGGAAAGAATACTAGAGTGGGTTGCCACGCCCTCCTCCAGGGGATCATTCTAACCCAGGGATTGAACCCATGTCTCTTATGTCTCCTGCACTGGCAGACAGGTTCTTTACTATCTGGGAAGCCCTTTTTTCGGCATGGGTTACCTCAAAAAGTAGACGAAAAAGTTGCAGTAGAACATTGCATTAAATAAACATAATTTTTAAACCACACATAATATACATTATTACTTACTTGCATGCACATTTGTATATAAATATAGAGATGGAGGACTGGCAATTTAAGTATTTTATTTGTGATAATGTGTTTTAATGATGAGATGGAAAGTTATTGATACAGGAGATTAAAAACAAAAGTATGGGGTCTGAATAAGAAGGATGACAAGGTGAATCAATATAAATCTATGCATCTGGATCCAACATGAAATGACGTCAAATGCATTAAAAATATGCAGTATGAGCCAAAGAAAATTTTATTTTGATAGCCAGGAAAAATATGTATGTATACCTATTGTATAATAAACTTCAGATTTTGTTTTCTGTATCTCTTAATCTATGAAATGACTGTGAATATGACATTGACAAGAATGTATTGTGTATATACATATATATGTATATATATGACATTTTGCAATATTTCCAGCCCATATAAAACAGAAATATAATCAAATTGAAGTGTTGTTCCGTGTCTACAGAGTATGCCAGATGGCTGGCTCAAGGCTGAGTTGTAATTGTGCAGAAGACACTGCTGACCTTAGACATCAAAATGTAGGAATTTTACTTTTTCAGGTAACCCAACAACACAATGGGAATTTAAGTGGACCCACTGAAATTCAAAAAAACATAACTTCCTTCAAATAAATAGAATAGAATGGTTTAAATTCAGGCTTAATAGAAGGCAGTAACATTTCTAAGTGAATGACTAGAAGAGTTTTCATGAGGAAATGGATGTGTACTCCAGTGTGGAGGATTTGATTAGATACTTATGATAATGTGCTTTAGTAATTACATCCAGACAGGTGCTGAGCAGAAGTAATTAAAAAACAAAACAACTTTGAAGATTCTTTTAGATTAAGGTTTAACTAATATTAATAATACTGAGATAAACAAATTCCATAATCATCCTGTGTGCTGCAAATGATTGATAAATTAATGAATGAATATTGGTCCCATTTCCATAGCTTCCCCAGACCCTTTCTTGCTGCTATTATGCCTGTGGCTAGGGACATCCCTGGTCACTTCATCTCTTCTCCTGGTCTTGATGTTGCTTCTTTTGCTGCCTCATAAGATAACTTTTCCGGTTGCCCTAAACTCTGGGTACATGCTCAGTGTATACATGAAAAATTTTTGTCATGATAATATCTGATTCAATAATTAAAATCTTCCTATTTAGCCAAAATGTATTTAAAATTCATTTAATAAGACAAAAATAGGGCCCAATTAGTTTCTTACAACCTCTTATACAATTGTTGGATTGTTTTTGACTTTATATAATCCTCATACTATAATATCCTGATTCAAATTCTTCCAAAGACTGGCTCAAAAGAAATTCGATGTGGCATCACACAGGACATTCCAAGTCATCTATTCTCATCGGCAGTCCACACATGTTCCTGAAGCTTCTAAACCAACCTGAACCACTCTTCTTGTTCCTCCCCTAAATGATTCTGTTTCACATCAGGTAAACCAATTTGGAGCTTAAGGATTGTGCTTCCCACCTGATCAGTTTCTGTTCATTCTCACTGGTAGTTATCTCTTAACCTTGGAATATCTAATTGGGCACCTGGGTTAAAAGAAATTAATTTTATACCCTTGCCCTCAAATTTCTGAGTCCCTTGAGTAACATATAAACAATAAATATTTCCTCTGAACTTCAAATTTAATCTGCATGTATAAAGATTAAAATTTTAAATTTAATCTTTGTGTATAATCAAGAAAAGTGTTAAAATTTAATCTTAATGTATAATCAAAGAAAAATGTGGCCTATAGTGAGGCAGTAGGCCACAATAGGAATGTCATGGGCTATTGATAAAACAAATTTCAAAATATTAATTCATTCAAGAGCATTTAAAACATTACAATATAGGGCTCCTACACACATCTTCCCTCCATTTATTTCCCTAACACACAGTCTACAATCCAGACAAACCAAACTATAGTTAATTAAGTATGTCTATGTTTTGTTTATGTCTAGTTTTGAATTTGTCTATGTTTTGCATCTGCTGTTTCTTATTCTAGTAATGCAAAAAAGAAGAAAAAAAGCTTAAAACCTTTTAGATTTTGACTTCCAATAAGATGTGTATTTTAAAGACCAACCAACCACACACAAATATATGAATATATGAGTGAATATAGGTATAAAAGAAAAAAACTTTCACATAAAAATCCTTAATCTTATTACATGATACATCTCATATTTTCATCTATTTTAAAAATTGATTACAATTTAATGGACTGATTTTGTGAATTTTAAAGTATCATGTCACTAAACTAAGTAGGAAACAAATCCAAAAGAATTGATTTATCTTTCCACTTAGGTAGTCTCCACTTCTTATCATCATTGTCTTTAGTGTCTACCTATAGAATAGATATCAAGCTTTATTAAAATTTACTTGACCATTATCACCATGCACTCTTTAGATTGGAGTCCCTTTAAATTTATCTTTGAATCTCCAAATCTCAGTATGGTGATTGACATATAGGAGGCATGTAACAAATGTTTCTTCATTGAATACAAGAACACTTATGGACTTCCCTGCTGGTCCAGTGGCTAAGACTTTGTTTTCCAATGCAGGGGGTACAAGTTTGATTCCTGGGTCAAGGAGCCAAGATCTCACATACCTCATAGCCAAAAAAACAAAACATGGAAGCACTGTTGTAACAAATTCAATAAAGACTTTTAAAATGCTCCACATTGAAATAAAACAATCTTAAAAAAAAAAAAAAAGAATACTTAAAACATTCCCTCAAACAATTTCAAAAGCCTAAAATGAAAAATCATGAGAAAAACAAAAAAATCATGAGAAACGTTGGGCTGGAGGAAGCACAAACTGGAATCAAGATTGCAGGGGAAAATATCAATATCTTCAGATATGCAGATGACACCACCCTTATGGCAGAACATGAAGAGGAACTAAAAAGCCTCTTGATGAAAGTGAAAGAGGAGAGTGAAAAAGTTGGCTTAAAGCTCAACATTCAGAAAACTAAGATCATGGCATCCGGTCCCATCACTTCATGGGAAATAGAAGGAGAAACAGTGGCTGACTAGTTTTCTGGGCTCCAAAATCACTGCAGATGGTGACTGCAGCCATGAAATTAAAAGACACTTACTCCTTGGAAAGAAAGTTATGACCAACCTAGACAGCATATTCAAAAGCAGAGACATTACTTTGTCAACAAAGGTGCATCTAGTCAAGACTATGGTTTTTCCAGTGGTCATGTATAGATGTGAGAGTTGGACTATAAAGAAAGCTGAGCACTGAAGAATTGATGCTTTTGAACTGTGGTGTTGGAGAAGACTCTTGAGAGTCCCTTGGGCTGCAAAGAGATCCAAACAATCCATCCTAAAGCACATCAGTCCTGGGTGTTCATTGGAAGGACTGATGTTGAAGCTGAAACCCCAACACTTTGGCCAGCTGATGTGAAGAGTTGACTCATTGGAAAAGACCCTGATGCTGGGAAATATTGAGGGCAGGAGGAGAAGGGGATGACAGAGGATGAGATGGTTGGATGGCATCACCAACCCAATGGACATGGGTTTGGGTGGACTCCGGGAGTTGGTGATGGACAGGGAGGCCTGGTGTGCTGCAGTTCATGGGGTCGCAAAGAGTGGGACATGACTGAGCAACTGAACCGAAATGAAAATGAAAAAAGTTGCATTACTGATACTTAGTTCAGTAAGACAGTAGAATGGAGAAAACATGCTATGGTCCATTATAATAGAGGCCCAGATTAGATAACATGTGAAAACAACTGAATCATTTAAGAGTCAGTGTTATAGACTGAATGTACCACCCACCAAAGACTGATATGTTGAAATACCATGACTTGATTTAATGATATCAAGAGTTGGAGCCTTTGAGAGGTAATTAGGCTTAGATGGGGTCATGAGCATTGAGTCTTTGTAAATGAGATTAATGCCCTATGAGAGTTCCAAGTTTCCTTCACCTCCTTACTCTGCCATGTGAGGATACAAGAAGTTGGTAGTCTGCAACCTAGAAGAGCAGCTCACTGTACTGACATCCTGGTCTTGAACTTCCTTCCACCCTTTAGAGCTATGAGAAATAAACTTCTGTTGCTTATTAGACCATCCAGCCTATAGTAATTTTGTTATAGCAGTCTGAGGTGTGAAAGACTCCAAGAAATGGCCAAGTTTTCCTCTCTAGTCTCTAAGAAGGCAGGAAGATTTTTGATATAGTTCATTCTTATTTGCTGCTGCTGCTGGTAAGTCACTTCAGTCATGCCTAACTCTTTGTGGCCCTATGGACTGTAGCCTGCAGGCTTCTTTGTCCATGGGATTCTCCAGGCAAGAATACTGCAGTGGGTTGCCATGCCCTCCTCCAGGGAATCTTCCTGACTCAGGGATTGAACCAGCATCTCTTATGTCTCCTGCCTTGGCAGGCAAGTTCTTTACCGCTAGCATCCTGGGAAGCCCTCATTCTTACTTACATCAAAAACAATAATAAAATGAAACATTTTGATGATTATTTACTTTGGCTTCAGTTATCTGAAAAACACACTGATTTTTTTTCTCTGTTTAGGCCAGAAACAGACAAAATAAGTTTTTTTCTATTTCTTAAAATCTTTACTCAAAAATGCTTGAATAAAAATAGATTTAGAGCCTGATGTGTTTTAAAGTGATGAAATTATTTTTTAATCTGAAATAATTTTATAAGAACATTACAGACTTTTATAAAATTTCAAGATATTTCTAAAGCCTATGTGTTAGGGCAAATAAGTGTAGTTAAATACTGTTTCTTCTAAGATTTGGAGGTATCACAGTTACAGTTTACTTTCCTATGAGATATCTTGGATAAATGATTTGTGAACTCTGTAAGTGTATTAACACTTGCAGATAGTTTTATTCTCAGAAGCAGGGGAAAAGTTTCTTAAAATGAGTTTATTGAAATGCAAAGTTTTCTTCTCACCAAGTAACAGAAATAAATATAAGAGGACTAAGAAAATATTCCGGAAATAAAATACAATTGACCTTCTATATCCATGGGTTATACCACATCAAAAATATTCCAAAAAACAAAATGAAAAACTCCAAAAAGTTCCAAGAGCTATATCTGAATTTGCTAGATATCTGCAACTATTCACATAGCATTTCAGTTCTGTTCAGTTCAGTCACTCAGTCGTGTCTGACTCTTTGCGACCCCATGAATTGCACCACGCCAGGCCTCCCTGTCCATCACCAACTCCGAGTTCACACAAACTCATGTGCATAGAGTCGGTGATGCTATCCAGCCATCTCATCCTCTGTTGTCCCCTTCTCCTCCTGTCCCCAATCCCTATCAGAGTCTTTTCCAATGAGTCAACTCTTCACATTAGGCGGCCAAAGTATTGGAGTTTCAGTTTTAGCATCTGTCCTTCCAATGAACACCCAGGACTGATCTCCTTTATTTTATTTTTTTAAATTTTACTTTATTTTACTTTACAATACTGTATTGGTTTTGCCATACATCAACATGAATCTGCCACAAGTGTACATGAGTTCCCAATCCTGAATCCCCTTCCCACCCCCCTTCCCATACCATCGCTCTGGGTCATCCCAGTGCACCAGCCCCAAGCATCCTGTATCCTGCATTGAACCTAGACTGGCAATTCGTTTCTTACATGATATTATACATGTTTCAATGCCATTCTCCCAAATCATCCCACCCTCTCCCTCTCCCACAGAGTCCAAAAGTCTGTTCTATACATCTGTGTCTCTTTTGCTGTCTCACATAGAGGGTTATCTTTACCATCTTTCTAAATTCCATATATATGTGTTAGTATACTGTATTGGTGTTTTTCTTTCTGGCTTACTTCACTCTGTATAATCGGCTCCAGTTTCATCCACCTCATTAGAACTGAGACATCTAGGTTGCTACCATGTCCTGGCTATTATAGACAGTGCTGCAATGAACATTGGGGTACACGTGTCTCTTTCAGTTCTGGTTTCCTTGGTGTGTATGCCCAGCAGTGGGATTGCTGGGTCATAAGGCAGTTCTATTTCCAGTTTTTTAAGGAATCTCCAGACTCTTCTCCATAGTGGCTGTACTAGTTTGCATTCCCACCAACAGTGCAAGAGGGTTCCCTTTTCTCCACACTCTCTCCAGCAATTATTGCTTGTAGACTTCTGGATTGCAGCCATTCTGACTGGTGTGAAATGGTACCTCATTGTGGACTTGATTTGCATTTCTCTGATAATGAGTGATGTTGAGCATCTTTTCATGTGATTTTTAGCTATCTGTATGTCTTCTTTGGAGAAATGTCTATTTAGTTCTTTGGCCCATTTTTTGATTGGGTCGTTTATTTTTCTGGAATTGAGCTGCACGAATGCTTGTATATTTTTGAGATTAGTTGTTTGTCAGTTGATCATTTGCTATTATTTTCTCCCAATCTTGAGAAAGAAGAATGGAACTGGGGAATCAAGCTCCCTGACTTCAGGCTCTACTACGAAGTCACAGTCATCAAGACAGTATGGGATTGGCACAAAGACAGAAATATAGATCAATGGAACAAAATAGAAAGCCCAGAGATAAATCCACACACCTATGGATACCTTATCTTCAACAAAGGAGGCAAGAATATACAATGGAGTAAAGACAATCTCTTTAACAAGTGGTGCTGGGAAAACTGGTCAACCACTTGTAAAAGAATGAAACTAGAACACTTTCTAACACCACACACAAAAATAAACTCAAAATGGATTAAAGATCTAAATGTAAGACCAGAAACTATAAAACTCCTAGAGGAGAACATAGGCAAAACACTCTCTGACATAAATCACAGCAAGATCCTCTATGACCCACCTCCCAGAATACTGGAAATAAAAGCAAAAATAAACAAACGGGACCTAATTAAACTTAAAAGCTTCTGTACAACAAAGGAAAATATAAGCAAGGTGAAAAGACAGCCTTCAGAATGGTAGAAAATAATAGCAAATGATCTCCTTCAGAATGGACTGGTTGGATCTCCTTGCAGTCCAAGGGACTCTCAAGAGTCTTCTCCAACACCACAGTTCAAAAGCATCAATTCTTGGGTGCTCAGCTTTCTCTATAGTCCAACTCTCACATCCATACATGACCACCGGAAAAACCATAGCCTTGACTAGACAGACCTTTGTTGGCAAAGTAATGTTTCTGCTTTTTAATATGCTATCTAGGTTGGTCATAACTTTCCTTCCAAGGAGTAAGTGTCTTTTAATTTCATGGCTGCAATCACCATCTGCAGTGATAGTGGAAACGTAGCATTTACATTGTATTAGATAGCATAAGTAACCAGAAATGGTTTAAAGTATACGAGAAGATATGCAAATTCAATGCTATTTTATATGAGGGGATTAAGCACTGCAGATTTTAGTCTCTGCAAGGTGTCCTGGAACCAATCCATGATGGAGACCAAGGGATGACTGTGAATTCTTTTTCCTAATCTCTCAGCTGTCAGACTAGCACAGAGAAGAAAAGAATACTTCTAAAAAGTCATAGCCCAGTAAAAAGATATTTTATGGGTATTTGATGCAAAACCACCAAGTATATCTTCCAAGAGATGTGCTTACTTGATTGACAAACTAAATCAGAATTACAAAAATCTTAAGCTCAAAGTTAACTTTGAAATTTAAATAAAATTTGCAAATAGTCAATGTGAAAGCATTACATATATTGACATGGAAAATTTTTCAAGCATATATTGCTTTTATCTTTGGGGAAAAAAAAGAATAAAATTAATATATTACAGTACCCAGGTGACTACAAATACGCTGCACTTTGGGGAAACATGGAGTACGTTGCTTGAAATTACTATCATCATCAAAGTTCAGGCTGACGGGAAGTCTATCAATGTCATGATTGTAACTGAATAATTAGTAGTCACATCATGTATTCTCTAGTCAAGCACAAGGCTGTATTGCAGTATATAAGGCACAAATAAATGCATTCATAGGTAATTATCACAGTTAACTGTAGAGAAGGAAATGGCAATCCACTCCAGTATTCTTGCCTGGAGAATCCCATGGATAGAGGAGCCTGGCAAGCTACAGTCCATGGGGTTGCAGAGAGTTGGACACGGCTGAGCAACCAACACACACACACGTCACAGTTAACTGTAGAGTTTTGATGTGTGTATAAATGAAACAAATTAAAAATAAAATTACCCTACAAAAGCTGAAGATTATGTTTTTAAGACAATATATCAAGAAATGCATAGACCATGAAGGTACACTTCAACGAATTTTCACAACCTGCGCATATTTGTGTTTGAGCAGACCTCTCAGCACCAAGGCTCTCATATGGCCCTCCTAGTTTCCTTACTTCCATTGTCCAGAGTGGTCTCCAACCTGACCTGTATCACAAACTATTGGATATTTCTCTTTCTATATTTTATATAAATTGAATCAGTAATTCATGCTTTTGCATAGGGTTTCTTTGGCTCAATATTTATGAGATTCATCTTATTGTGCCTTAACATTCCATTACATGAATACAGCAAATTTACTTATGCAGTCTACCACTGATATAGATTTGGGCTGTTTCCAAATTGAGCAAACTCAAACTGTGCTACTATGAATATTCTCATCTTTTGATGCATATATGAGGCCTGACTAAAAGGCCTGACTAATAAGATTTGCACATGACTAGCTTTTGTAGAAACAATTGTGCTTTTTTCTGCAATAGTTTTACCAAATTATGTTCCTGACAGAAATGCACAAAGTTTCTAATTACTGTACATATTTACCAAAAGGACTGCCAATTATTAGGTTTTTTAAAATTTTAGCCATTCTGATAGATGTGCAGTTGTATAACATTGTCAGGTCAATGTGCATATTATTAAAAATTAAGTGAAATAAATTTTCATGTTTATTGGCTACTTATTTTTTTGTCACACTCCAAAAGTCAGTTTTTGATATATTGTATATTAGCTATTTGATACATACTGAAAATATCTTCTATTTCTGTGCATTGTGCTTTTAGTTTCTAATGGTCCTTGTGACAAATATAAATAAATAGCCAAATTTATCTTCCCTGATGGCTCAGTAGGTAAAAAATCTGCATACAATGCAAGAGACCCAGGATTGATCCCTGGGTTAGGAAGATTCCCTGGAGAAGGAAATGGCCACCTACTCCAGTATTCTTGCCTGGGAAAACCTCATGGTCACAGGAGCCTGGGAGCTACAGTCCATAGAGTCACAGGGAGCCGGACACAACTTAGCAACTCATGAATCCTATCCATGCTGTACGATTATTGCCTTCCATTCCTTTCTTAAAATATCTTTGCTGAACTCATGGTCCTGAAGATATTTTCAAGTTATCTTAAATAAGTTCTATTGTCTTAATTCTTACATTTAAACATCCAATTCATTTGGAGTTGACTTTTGTGTTATGATGTAAGGTAGAAGGGAAGATTTACTTCTGTTTTCAGATTATTCTAGGTAACTAACCAATTGACAAAATATTCTTAATTAAAAATACCATCTTTTCTTCAATCCATTACATTCTCATCTTTATTTATTTTTTCTTTTTTTTTTAATTTTTAAATTTTTATTTATTTTTTTAATTTATTTTTTATTTTTCTTTACAATTCTGTATTGGTTTTGCCATACATTGACATGAATCCACCACGGGTGTACATGCGTTCCCAAACCTGAACCCCCCTCCCACCCCCCTCCCCACAACATCTCTCTGGGTCATCCCCACGTACCAGCCCCAAGCGTCTCATCCCCACGTACCAGCCCCAAGCGTCTCATCTTTAAACTAAACAGCAGTTCTATATCTGTGGGTCTGTTTCCTGTCATTCAGCTTTCTTCTATTACTGTATCTGTGTATTCTCGAACCAATAATAGACATTACTAACCAGTTTTATAATTAGCCTTTATGACTGGTTGTGTACATCCTTTGGCTTAATTCTTATGCTTATGCAATACTGTGGCAGATAGAATTTTAAGATGGCCCATTAAGTTTCCCAACCCCTGGAATGCATACTCTGCACAGTACCCTCTCCATGAGCATGGGCAGGACCTGAGGATATGATGGATTAATGGCTCCCTTGATTAGCTTATGTTATATAGAAAAAATGAAAGGATTGTCATTCTCATGATTACATTACCTTATATAAGACTATCATGTAGAAGAAATAAGTATCAGGTATTGTGAGAGCCATGCAGTTAGGCAATATCTAGGAGCTGAGAGGCACCTCTGGCTAACAGAAGCAAGAAAATAGGGACCTCAGCCTCACAGCTACAAGGAACTGAATTCTGCCAACAACCTGAATCAGCTTAGAAATGTATCCAACCCTAGTCAGTCCTCCAAAGGAGCATGTAGTCTGGCTGACACCCTGATTATACCCTTATGAGACTTAAAATTACAGAACCCACCTGAGCTGGGCCTGGTCTTCTGAACTACAGAAACTGTGAAATAACAAGTGAATTTTGTTTTAAGCCACTGTTTGTTTTAACAGTAGCAAAAGAAAACTAACATAAGTAATTTGACTTTTCTTGGTCATTTTCATTTCCATATAAATTTTTAAATCACCTTATCAATTTCCATTTTTAAAACCTGCTGAAAACTTGAATGGAATGGTATTCAACTTGTAAATAAAATAGAGGAGACTTTTTCCTATTAATACAACTTTGGTTTATTCAGCTTAGAAGACTTAACACCTTGTGTTAGAGTTAGCCTAGTTGTTTAATTTTCTATAGATGCTATGGACTTGAATATTTCAGTTTTATGTGATAATTATTTTGAGATATAAAAAGCTTTAAAAAAAAGAGAGAGAGAGATCTCCTTAAGAAAATTCGAGATACCAAGGGAAGTTTTCATGCAAAGAGGGGCAAAATAAAGGACAGAACTGGTATTGACCTAACAGAAGCAGAAGATATTAAGAAGAGGTGACAAGAATACACAGAAGAACTATACAAAAAAAGATCTTACTGACCCAGATAACCGTGAATGTGTGGTTACTCACCTAGAGCCAGACATCCTGGAATGGGAAGTCAAGTGGGCCTTAGGAAGCCTCACTACAAACAAAGCTAGTGGAGGTGATGAAACTCCAGTTGAGCTATTTCAAATCCTAAAAGATGATGCTGTGAAAGTGCTGCACTCAATATGCCAGCAAATTTGGAAAACTCAGCAGTGGCCACAGGACTGGAAAAGGTCAGTGTTCATTCCAATCCCAAAGAAGGGCAATGCCAAAGAATGTTCAAACTACTGCACAACTGCACTCATCTCACACTTTCAAAATAGTGCTCCAAATTCTCCAAGCCAGGCTTCAACAGTATGTGAACTGTGAACTTCCAGATATTCAAGCTAGATTTAGAAAAGGCAGAGGAACCAGAGATCAAATTGCCAACATTTGTTGGATCCTGAAAAAAGCAAGAGAGTTCCAGAGAAACATCTACTTCTGCTTTATTGACTATGCTGAAGTTTTTGACTGTGTGGATCACCACAAACTGTGGAAAATTCTGAAAGAGATGGGAATACCAGACCACCTGACCTGCCTCCTGAGAAACCTGTATGCAGGTCAGGAAGCAACAGTTAGAACTGGACATGGAACAACAGACTGGTTCCAAATAGGAAAAGGAGTATGGCAAGGCTGTATATTGTCACCTTACTTATTAAACTTACTTATATGCAGAGTACACCATGAGAAATGCTGGGCTGGATGAAGCATAAGCTGGAATCAAAATTGTGGGAGAAATATCTCAGATACACAGAAGACACCACCCTTATGGCAGAAAGTGAAGAGGAACTAAAGAGCCTCTGATCAAACTGAAAGAGCACAGTGAAAAAGTTGGCTTAAAACTCAATACTCAAAAAACATAGATCATGGCATCCAGTCCCATTACTTCATCAAAAATAGATGGGGAAACAATGGAAACAGTGACAGACTTTCTTTTCTTGGACTCCAAAATCACTGCAGATGGTGAGTGCAGCCATGAAATTAAAAGACGCTTTTTCCTTGGAAGAAAAGCTATGACCAACCTAGACAGCATATTAAAAAGCAGAGATATTACTTTGCTGACAAAAGTCCATCCAGTCAAAGCTATGGTTTTTCCAGTAGTCATGTATGCATGTGAGAGTTGGACCATAAATAAAGCTGAATGTGAAAGAATTGATGCTTTTGAACTGTGGTGTTGGAGAAGACTCTTGACAGTCCCTTGGTCTGCAAGGAGATCCAAGCAGTCTGTCCTAAAGACAATCAGTCCTGAATATTCAGTGGAAGGACTGATGCTGAAGCTGAAGGTCCAATACTTTGGCCACTTGATGTGGAGAACTTGTTCATTGGAAAAGACCCTAATGCTGGGAAAGAACACATACGTAGAAGGGGACTACAGGATATGAGATGGTTGCATGGCATTACTAACTCAATGGACATGTTTGAGCAATCTCCAGGAGTTAGTGATGGACAAGGAAGCCTCCCGTGCTGCAATCCATGGAGCAACAAAGATCAGACATGACTGAGCAACTGAAATGAACTGAAATATATGTCATTACCAGTATAATTTTTCTTCTGAAACACAAAGGAAATAATACAGGTAAAATGAAAATAAAGGAAGGTTCAAGGAATGTAGAGTTTTCTATTTTTACTTTAGTACAGCAGATGTCAAGGGAAAGATCAAAGATCCCTCCAGAAATGTTGGTTGAAATCATAGCATAATAAGATTGGAATGTTTGATTAAGAAATTGCATTTAAATCAATTGTGATCTTGTCAGCCCTAGAAACTAAATCATCAGCTACTTTAATAAGGTTATTTTTAGCAGTATGCAGACTACATTGGGACATACAGGCAACTAATTAAAATTTCTCATGCAGAATGTACTGCAGGTTTGTATAACAAGACTCTCATGGCCATAAAAGCATGAAAGCAATCATAGGTAAGAAAGTTAACTTAAAATTTAAACTGTGAAGCCATGAATTCAATTTAAAAACAAAGTAAAGGGCAGAATCAACAATGTCTCTAAAGTTTTAGCCTGTGTAAATATGATAGAATGGGGTAGCTCTGTAATCAATGGAAAGAAGGACTTCTAAAGAACAACTGTCTTAAATGAGGGTAGGAATGGTGGGAACAAGAAGATAAAAAGATTAAGGATTAAAAAGGCTTCTACTACCCCCTCTATTTGGTTTAAGATAGATTTCTTAAATGGTAAGAAAGGAGCAGGGGCAACTCTTGCTTGCAATTGCTCTGAAATGAATCAGACACTAAAGATAAGAAACTGGGTATCATAAGATTGGCAAAATAAAATACAGCTTACAAAAGCAGGTTTCCACAAAGCTAGACAGAGGGTTGAAGTGAAAATTTAGACTGGATATGTTTCTTAAGGAATCAAGAAAGCTAAAGATGAAATTAACAGCTAGCAGTGAGAACTTGTTTAAGAACACTATGGCAAACAATGGGATTCCCCCAAGTCTTTCTAAAAATGAATATCTCAATTTGAAGGAAGTCAAGTCTCTACTTCCATTACCTCTGTTTTGGAATTATGAATGTTCCTTTAGTTAAAGCTAGAATATTTTCAAGGGTATGGGTAGTTCTGAAGCTACTTTAGATACATATTGTGTGCTAAGTCACTTCAGTTGTGTCTGACTCTTTGTGACCCTATGGACCATAGCCTGCCAGGCTCTTCTGTCCATGGGATTCTCCAGGCAAGAATACTGAAGTGGTTGCCATGCCCTCCTCCAGGGGATCTTCCTGACCCAGGGATCAAATCCGTGTCTCCTTAAGTGTCTTGAATTGGCAGGTGGGTTCTTTGCACTCAGTTCAGTTCAGTTCAATAGCATCCAGCTCTTACGACCCCATGAATCGCAGCACGCCAGGCCTCCCTGTTCATCACCAACTCCCAGAGTTCACTCAAACTCATGTCCATCAGGTCAGTGATGCTATCCAGCCATCTCATCCTCTGTCGTCCCCTTCTCCTCCTGGCCCCAATCCCTCCCAGCATCAGAGTCTTTTCCAATGAGTCAACTTTTCACATGAGGTGGGCAAAGTATTGGAGTTTCAGCTTTAGCATCAGTCCTTCCAATGAACATCCAGGACTGATCTCCTTTAGAATGGACTGGTTGGATCACCTTGCAGTCCAAGGGACTCAAGAAATCTTCTCCAACACCACAGTTCAAAAGCATCAATTCTTCAGTGCTCAGCTTTCTTCACAGTCCAACTCTCACATCCATACATGACCACTGGAAAAACCATAGCCTTGACTAGACGCACCTTTGTGGGCAAAGTAATGTCTCTGCTTTTTAATATGCTATCTAGGTTGGTCATAACTTTTCCTCCAAGAGTAAGCATCTTTTAATTTCATGGCTGCAGTCACCATCTGCAGTGATTTTGGAGCCCCCAAAAAATAAAGTCTGACACTGTTTCCACTGTTTCCCCATCTATTTCCCATGAAGTGATGGGACCAGATGCCATGATCTTCATTTTCTGAATGTTGAGCTTTAAGCCAACTTTTTCACTCTCCTCTTTCACTTTCATCAAGAGGCTCTTTAGTTCCTTTTCACTTTCTGCCATAAGGGTAGTGTCATCTGCATATCTGAGGTTATTGATATTTCTCCCAGGAATCTTGATTCCGGCTTGTGCTTCTTCCAGCCTAGCATTTCTCATGATGTACTCTGCATAGAAGTTAAATAAGCAGGGTGACAATATACAGCCTTGATGTACTCCTTTTCCTATTTGGAACCAGTCTGTTGTTCCATGTTTAGGTTTAACTGTTGCTTCCTGACCTGCATATAGGTTTCTCAAGAAGCAGGTCAGGTGGCTGTGTAATGCCAGCAAATGTGGAAAACTCAGCAGTGGCCACAGGACTGGAAAAGGTCAGTTTTCATTCCAATCCCAAAGAAAGGCAATGCCAAAGAATGCTCAAACTACTGCATAATTGCTCTCATCTCACACACTAGTAAAGTACTGCTCAAAATTCTCCAAGCCAGGCTTCAGCAATACGTGGACAGTGAACTTCCAGATGTTCAAGCTGGTTTTAGAAAAGGCAGAGGAACCAGAGATCAAATTGCCAACATCTGCTGGATCATCAAAAAAGCAAGAGAGTTCCAGAAAAGCATCTATTTCTGCTTTATTGACTATGCCAAAGCCTTTGACTGTGTGGATCACAATAAACTGTAGTGTGCTGCAATCCATGGGGTTGCAAAGACTCAGACACAACTAGTGATTGAACAACAACAATATGTGTGTGTGTATGAAATCATCTTAGGTATTCAGAAATACATATCCAACATAGAATAAGCATAGCCTCAATTATTTTTGTTTATTTATAGTCACCTGTACATAGTCATTGATTCTATTTATCACTCATTTATTTTCTATGTCTCAGGCATGTGTTATGTTCCTGTTTTATAACTATATACAATACAGAAATGTTTTCTTATTTCTTGACTCATGTTTTTGTAGGGGAGACAGATATTAAGTAATATAAGTGAAACATATATTCAGATTGTGATAATTACTAAGAAAAAAATGGAAATGTATCATGATACAGTAACCTGACTGGGTTGATAGGTTAAGAGTGGTCTCTTAAATAAAATGATTAGGAATGACAGACTTCTCTTGCCTGGATACCTAAAGGAAGTGAGAGAATAAATCATTTTCTAGCTTAGGAAGTGGGTTTAAGACTTTTTGAACAAGGCCTAGAAAAAGACTTTGCATATGGGACAACAGTAAGAAAACCACTGTTTCTGGATCTTAAAGCAACAGGGGATAGAAGGTGAGTGGTGGATTTTGAAATTTAGAAGTAGGCAGAAAGAATTTTGTGAAATATTCAAAATCTGGGTTTTACTTCAAAACTTCTAGCAAAGGCTCAAACTAATCAGAGATTAAAAATCTGCAACTTAGTTCATGCAGAAGAGAACAAAAAATCAATTCCATCTTCCTAAAACTAGAATCACATTTTCTTATATGCAAGAACATTTTACTTTGGGCGATTAAATATAAGTATCAAAACTGAACAGAAGAATATTTTTAAAAGTTTCAATTTGGATTACATGGAAATTAATCCCCCACCCCATTTCAAAACAGCCTGGACCACCTTCCACATTATATTTTTGAACAAATATCACTAGAAATATGTACATATCTAAGGAATATAAATATCCTCTGGCTGCAAAAAAATAAATATTTTCATTGCCAAAAACATTATTTATGAATAATGTGTTAGACACTGATTTTTCTTTACTTTGAAAGAGAAAAAAATTCATTAAATGAGTATTTCCAAGAAGCTCTAAATTGTACCCTACATTTATGAGAGCTGTTGGATGATGTTTAACTCTGTAGAGGAGTATTTCAAGTCATTGCCTCTTTAATAATGCCTTCATTGTTCATGGTTCTCTAAGAACAGCAGGTATTAGTTAACAAATGGATGTATTCAGTAACTTTGTTGCCATTTGTGCCTTTCTTCATGAGCTGATTTTGAAAAGGTTATGATAAATGGTTATCTGTTTCTATTCCTCATTAGGTTATTTCTGAATTCACTGTTTCCTGGTCTCAAGGATGATTGCAGGAAATATGACCATAAAATGGTAGCTTCTCATTACACCTGGAAGCAGTAGGAGTATAGTATTTATAATCTCATTATCTCAATGGATAGCTGTAGCTGTGCATATGCTCTCATTATCTCTACTGGGGACTGTAATGATATATATAGTCTCATTTTCTGTGCTGTGGAATTGGACAGTTATACTTAAAATTGAGTTTTCTGCACTGTAAGTAATATGAGGTGGGTGGATAACTATTTGAAAGCTCATCCAGCTTCTTATTATCTTATTAGAGTGTTCATTTTCCGTTTACATTTGATATTTGCTCCTCAAAGTTTTACATGTAAAAATTCTGGCAAAAATAGACAAGAAAATGAATCAAATAAAAGTACCAAAAAATACTAGCTAAAGAATGTAAGACAAACCAATCATGGATAACACCCTTTCCTCTCTCCACTTCTGTCCTATGTCGACCCACAAGACTGTCAATTAGGCAAAATACAAAGGAGAAATAACTCAGTAACAAGCTCACATGACAAACAAACGATATTTTAGTTTTGAACTTTCCTGTTCTCATTGCAATCCCTTAGCCATCAACTTTCTCACATAAGGCATTATGGAAAATACAATTTGCTTAAAATAATCCAAAATAAAACAGTTTGGTTTTAAGTATTTTCATAGACATGAAGCTATACAATCTCATAACATTTTAAAAAGCTCAGAAGGAGGGACAAAGAAAACCCACAGTTCACATAGCTTATACATTTTATCTCCAAATAAAACTATTCCAAAATAAAACCAAAAATAGGCAAAATTTTAGACTTAAAAGGCTAAATGGTGATACGTGTTTCCAAGTAGTCTCCTACTATGTTATATAAACAAAAGTCCTGAACTGATTTTTTCCTGTTTTATTGAGGAATTTAATAATTGTTTACATTCATGGCTTCAAATAAAGAGAGAGCAAATGACATCAATGTAGACAGTTTCAGTATTTCTGGTTGGGTCTAACTCAATAGGTTTGAGAATAATTATATAACTTCTCTTTTCCAAATTTATATTCAATTCTGGAAACCTTAACCTGCTCATATTAACAGGACATCAAATCTCTCCTTATTTAATTTCTACATTAAGATTATATGAGACATCAAAGATGAGAAAATTTTCTTTTATTTCTATTCTAATCTATGTAAGATTAGACACATAGAATTTGTACCTGATATTACTTTAGATTTCAAATATTTTAATGTTTATAGATTATAACTTTTCTCCTTAAAAATATCATTACATTCCCCACTCAAAAAATTAACTATTTAATCTACCCTTTCCAAATATATTCCAATAAGACTTTTTTCACTATTTTCAATCCTTTCTATAGATACATTGTATTTCTAACATTATATATTTTTCTTGCTTTGATTCAACAAATAATTTACTATTTAACTAAACTCTTCAGAGGAACAACTTCAGAAAGCCTAATAAAACATTTTTTTTCCTATCTCATCAAGTATATTCTTGTATTTATTATCCCTTCTTTCTATATTATCCATGTTTATTTTTCTTTATCTAATGATTATATGGGAATATTTAGATTATTAAATTGTGATTATTATTATTTGTACATATTTAAAGCTATAGCTTTGTTTTAAATATTGCTATATTACTTCACATATTACTAAATATGTTATTTTTAAATTTATTCTTTAGCATTAAGTATATTACTAAACTTTATGTTTTAGTTCTTTTTCCCTCTTTACTATTTTAGATATTGTGCATTCTATTTCTTTGTCTTAATGGATAGCAATAAATTTTGAACCTACATATTTGACATAAAAATTTCAAGTTAATATAAAAAGATCTTAGAAAACATTAACTATAATTATCACCTCATGTCTTCTTTGATGATTTTCTCATTGCTTTAATTGACCTTGTTTACACACTTCAAAGGTCAAATTGTACAGGTAATATTGTACAGGAGGCAGTAAACAAAACCACCCCAAAGAAAAAGAAATGTCAGAAGGCAAAATGGTTGCCTGAGGAAGCTTTAAAATAGCTGAGAAAAGAAGAGAAGCAAAAAGCAAGGGAGAAAGGGAAAGGTATACCCAACTGAAGGCAGACTTCCAGAGAAAAGCAAGGAGACAAGAAGGCCTTCTTCAATGAACAATGCAAAGAAATAGAGGAAAGTAACAGAAGGGGAATAACTAGAGAGCTCACCAAGAAAAATGGAGACATTAAAGGAATATTTCTTCCAAAGTCGAGCACAATAAAGGACAGAAATAGTAAAGCCCTAAAAGAAGAAGAAATCAAGAAAAAGATGGCAAGAATACACAGATGAACTGTACAAAATATTTTAATGACCCAGATAACATTGAAGGTGTGGTCACTCACCCAGAGCCAGACATTCTGGAGTGTGAAGTCAAGTGGGCCTCAGAAAGCACTGCTGCCAATAAATCTACTGGAGATGGAATTCCAGCAGAGCTATTTAAAATTCTAAAAGATGATGCTATTAAAGTGCTGCACTCAATATGTCAGCAAATTTGGAAAACCCAGCAGTGACCACAGGACTGGAAAAAGTCAATTGCCAGGATGCAGCACGAGAGATCCCACCCATGACAAGGTCATGCAGAGGAGACTTGACAAGCAAGGTGGATCAGGACTCGAGGGACTCCCTGGACCTGCTTGAGCATCTATCCCAAACCAAAATCTGTCTCTCTACTGTTTACTATATTATGCCTTTCACCAACTCTTCTGACATTAACAGAGGGCTAACCCTGACCACCTTTCTTTGGAAAAAATCAACTTAGGGCTCTAGTTGATAAGTTTCCTGGGCATGAAAGGAGCATTTCAATTCAAACCCCGCTGTTAGCATTCTAGCTTGCTTGACAGGTTTATCCAGACTCTTGCAACTATGCATATGCTTGTTCATAACATCCCAACCATGACACAGGAAGCCTAAGCATTCTAAAAATATAGAGCCCTTCAAGGGGTAAAAAAGTTTTATTAAAATAATACTGGTGAAGGGTTTCATTGTTGAGTCAATGCTTGCTGCGAAGTTCCCATATCCCTTATCCATTGTGTGCCTGGGAGTGCATTAGTTAATATAGTTGGAATGTAAAAAAAAAAAAAACAAATAGTAGCCTTGGTATTAACCACATCAGACCTTTGAGCTAATAAGTTCTTTTTTTGTTGTTGTAACCCACTGCATCTTTGCTCCATGAGAAGGTAACTCTGTTTAGTACTTTCTGAGGCTGAAACAGATTAGAAGTATAAAGAAAAAACACTTCGAGGGAAAACAAGTTTTCTGGTTGATCAACCTTTATCAAAAAAGGGGTCATAAAATGTCAACAGGCCTCCAAGACCAGAAGATAATGTACACAACATAGGACCCTTGTTTATGGGAAATGTATGCAGAAAAAAATCCTGGTTTCGATAAGGGCAAAACTGCTGGAGTGTTTGAGCTGACTCTGCATGACCTTGCATCTTTCATTTTCCTCTATGTACAAGTCAGGGTATAAAAGCCCCTTTTGAAAATAAAGTTAGGGCCTCACTCATCGAAGCTTGGTCTCCCCATGTCATTCATTCATTCACCAATGCCGTTCATCTTGAGGGTATCCCTGGACTCTGCTGAGGCTGGACCCCAGCAGTCAATCTGCATCCCAATTCCCAAGAAGCGCAGTACTAAAGAATGTTCAAACTACCAGAAAAGCATGCTCATCTCCCGTGTTATTAAGGTTATGCTCAAAATCCTTCAAGCTAGAACTGAGAACTTCCAGATGTATACAAGCTGGGCTTAGAAAAAGCAGAGGAACCAGAGATCAAATTGCCAACATTTGCTGGATCATAGGAAAAGCAAGGGAATTCTAGAAAAATGTCTACCTCTGTTCCATTGACTATGTTAAAGCCTTTGACAGTGTGGATCATAACAAACTGTGAAAAACTCTCAAAGAGATGGGAATACCAGAGCATCTTACCTGTCTACTGAGAAACCTGTATTTGGGTCAAGAAACAAAAGTTAGACTCTTATATGGAACAACAGACTGGTTCAAAATTGAGAAAGAAGTATGACAAGGCTGTTTATTATCACCCTGTTTATCTAACTTATACACAGAACACATCATAAAAAATTGCCATGCTGGATGATTTATAAGCTAGAATCAAGACTGCCTAGAGAAATATCAACAACCTCAGATATGCAGATGATTCTACCTTAATGGCAGAAAGGAAAGAAGAACTAGCGAGTCTCTTGATGAGAGTGAAAGAGGAGAGTGAAAAAGTTGGCTTAAAACACAGTGTTTTAAAAAAAAAAAAAAAAGATCATGGCATTCAGTCCCATCATTTCCTGGCAAAATACAAGGGGAAAAGGTAGAAGTGGTGACAGATTTCCTCTTCTTGGATTCTAAAATCACTGTGGATGGTGACTACAGCCATAAAATTAGTGACTGCTTCTTGACAGGAAAGTTATGAAAAATGTAGACAGTGAATTAAAAAGCAAAGATATCACTTTTCTGACAAAGGTCAGTATTGTCAAGGTTGTGGTCTTTCTAGTAGTCATGCACAGGATGTGAGAGTTGGACAATAAAGGTGGCACAGGGCTGAAGAATTGATGCTTTTGAATTGTGGTGCTGGAGAAGACTCTTGAGAGTCCCTTGGACAGCAAGGAGATCAAACCAGTCAATACTAAAGGAAATTGACCCTGAATACTCATTGGAAAGACTGATGCTGAAGCTCCAAAACTTTGGCAGGAGGAAACAAACTAGTGATGTATTTTTTCCCTTTCTCTATACAAATTTAAAAAGAGATTTCTCTTGAAATACTGTGCTGCCATAATGACACCTGGTTCCACCTGAACTTAACTTTTCTCAGATTTTGAGCTAACCAATGCATTTTTCTTATGGAAATGTTTGTCTTAAGCTATGTTAATGCACTATGCATTTACCCCAGACTCCGTCTTCAAGTAGCTTCCACTTAAAAGTTCAGAAATTATTTGACAAACCAATATGTTATAATCAGACATTTTTCTCCTAATCTATGTAAAGGAAACTATTTGTAAGGTAATCCGCCTTTCTACAAGATTCAAGTCAATTGTTTTATGGCCCGAGGATGACTCACCTGGTGACAAGATTATCTCAAAATACATCTTGTGGGTGAGGGGCCTGGTGCCATTCTCTGAGTTTTAAGACATTCCTTTCTTTCATTAACAGACTGCTAGTAACTACATAACATCCAGCTAAAGACTAGCAGGTGGGTACTCTTTCTGCCCCCTTCTGATGTCTATGTCAGAAGCTTTCTCTATGCCTTTTATGCTTTAATAAAGTCTATTACACAAAAGCTCTGAGCAATCAAGCCTCTTCTCTGGCCACGTATTGAATTATTCTCCTCCAGAGGCCAAGCATCCTGGTATCTTTCAAGGTTCAGCAACAACCTTTTACTAATTTATTCGTTCATTTCCTACTTCCATCTCATTTCTTTCTTTGGAATAACTTCCTTTCTTCAGAATTATTGTTTTCAGGGATGACAGACTCACTCAGTCTTTACTTGGTGGAAATATGTTTACTTCACCCTCAATCCTGAATGCTAATTTAACTGGGTACAGAGTTTTCAGTTGACAGCTATTTTATCTTATCAGTTTTAGCATTTTAAGTTATGTTTATTTTTCTTTTTTTGGATTCTTCTTGCTGTTGATCTATCTCTTGTCAGGTTAAATTGTAATAGTAGGTCTTTTCTCAATGTCTTTCATAAGACTTTTTCATTTTTGGGTTCTGCAGTTTCACGACAATATTAAAGTGTGGTTTTATGTTTAGATTGTTCTGCTAAGGATTCCTTGTATTTGTTGACTGTGAAAATGCTTTTTATTAACTCCAGGAAATTTTCACCTTGTATACCATCGTACATTTACTTTCACTAATTCTAATACCTTCCCAAATATGATGTTTGGAACTTGTCAACCTATTTTCCATGTCTCTTAACATTTCACTTACTTTCCACTTCTACATTTCTCCAAACTGCTTTCTAATTCATAAGTCAGATCAGCTCCAGTTAAATTATTTGTTTTCAGCTGTATCAATCTGTTCTTTAATTGATCTGCTAAATTTTTGTTAACAATAATGTTTATTTTCAATCATTTCTAGAGATTCCATTTGGTCCTTTTGCAGATATGATTTTTTACATGTGCTATGGGCTCGATAAAGGACAGAAATGGTCTGGACCTAACAGAAGCAGAAGATATTAAGAAGAGGCAGCAAGAATACACAGAAGAACTGTACAAAAAAGATCTTCATGACTCAGATAATCACAATGGTGTGATCACTCATCTAGAGCCAGACATCCTGGAATGTGAAGTCAAGTGGGCCTTGGAAAGCATCACTACGAACAAAGCTAGTGGAGGTGATGGAATTCCAGTTGAGCTGTTTCAAATCCTGAAAGATGATGCTGTGAAAGTGCTGCACTTAATATGCCAGCAAACTTGGAAAACTCAGCAGTGGCCACAGGACTGGAAAAGGTCAGTGTTCATTCCAATTCCAAAGAAAGGCAATGCCAAAGAATGCTCAAACTACTGCACAATTGCACTCATCTCACATGCTAGTAAAGTAATGTTCAAAATTCTCCAAGCCAGGCTTCAGCAATACATGAACCGTGAACTTCCTGATGTTCAAGCTGGTTTTAGAAAAGGCAGAGGAACCAGAGATCAAATTGCCAACATCTGCTGGATCATGGAAAAAGCAAGAGAGTTCCAGAAAAGCATCTATTTCTGCTTTATTGACTATGCCAAAGCCTTTGACTGTATGGATCACAATAAACTGTGGAAAATTCTGAGAGAGATGGGAATACCAGACCACTTGACCTGCATCTTGAGAAATCTGTATGCAGCTCAGGAAGCACCAGTTAGAACTGGACATGGAACAACAGACTGGTTCCAAATAGGAAAAGGAGTATGTCAAGGCTGTATATTGTCACCCTGCTTATTTAACTTCTATGCAGAGTACATCATGAGAAACGCTAAACTGGAAGAAACACAAGCTGAAATCAAGATTGCCGGGAGAAATATCAATAACCTCAGATATGCAGATGATACCACCCTTATGGCAGAAAGTGAAGAGGAACTAAAAAGCCTCCTGATGAAAGTGAAAGTGGAGAGTGAAAAAGTTGGCCCAAAGCTCAACATTCAGAAAACGAAGATCACGGCATCTGGTCTCATCACTTCATGGGAAATAGATGGGGAAACAGGGGAAATTTTGGGAGGGCTCCAAAATCAATGCAGATGGTGATTGCAGCCATGAAATTAAAAGATGCTTACTCCTTGGAAGAAAAGTTTTGACCAACCTAGATAGCATATTCAAAAGCAGAGACATTACTTTTCCAACAAAGGTCCATCTAGTCAAGGCTATGGTTTTTCCTGCAGTCATGTATGGATGAGAGAGTTGGACTGTGAAGAAGGCTGAGCACCGAAGAATTGATGCTTTTGAACTGTGGTGTTGGAGAAGACTCTTGAGAGTCTCTTGGACTGCAAGGAGATCTAACCAGTCCATTCTGAAGGAGATCAGCCCTGGGATTTCTTTGGAAGGAATGATGCTAAAGCTGAAACTCCAGTACTTTGGCCCCGTCATGGGAAGAGTTGACTCATTGGAAAAGACTCTGATGCTGGGAGGGATTGGGGGCAGGAGGAGAAGGGGACGACCGAGGATGAGATGGCTGGATGGCATTACTGACTCTATGGACGTGAGTCTGAGTGAACTCTGGGAGATGGTGATGGACACGGAGGCCTGGCGTGCTGCAATTCATGGGGTCGCAAAGAGTCGGACATGACTGAGCAACTGAACTGAACTGAACTAAACTTCCTCGAGGTTTAATGTATAAATCATTTGGGTGAAGATACTTTCTAATTTTTTTTAATTGGAGGATAATTGCTCTACAATGCTGTGTTGGTTTCTGCCATACAACAATGTGAATCAGCCATAGGTATATGTATGTCCCCTCCCTCTTGAACCTCCCTCGTGCCCCCACCCCATCCCAGCCCTCCAGGCTGTGACAGAGCACCTGTTCGTGCTCCCTGTGCTATACAACAAATTCCCACTACTTATCTGTTTTTTTATGGTAATGTATATGTTTCAATGCTACTCTCTTAAGTCTTTCCACCTTCTCCTTCCCCAACAAGTCTGTGTCCACAAGTCTGTCTGCCATATCTATATTCCTATTCCTGCCCTGCAAATAGGCTTATCATTACTATTTTTATAGATCCATATATATATATATATATACACACACATATACATATACAATATTTGTTTTTTTCTCTTTATTTCATTCTATATAATTAGCTCTAAGTTGGGTGAAGATATTTTCAAAGAATAATATTTCTCAACAATGAGGAAAGAAGTAATAATAAAGAGTTAATAATGTGACAATAATGACAATCTTATCATACAAATTAGTTTCTCAGTTTCCATCCTTGCTCCTCTACAGCCTTTGTTCAATAGATCAACCAAAATGATATTGTAAAATTATGTATTAGATCACAACAATACCCATCTCCTCCATCACATTTAATAAGATTCAAGTCTTTCCTATGACTTACAAAGCTCTACATGATCTGGTTTCTCAGATGTGCCATGCACACTGCCTTCCTTGAAAATTTGCTTATGTTTGGCCTTCTCCTAGAACATTCTCCAAGGTATTCTCAGTATATTCAAGTCTTTGCTAAAATGTCATCTCATCCAAGATGTGAAGTTAAATCAATCCCCCCAGTTTAAGTAGCACTCACTTGTTATTCTCTATCACCTTATAATGCTATACGTATTTTTGCAACATTCATCACCATTTATGTATTGAGTTTCTACTACATGTTAGGCTGAAGGAGGAAACAGACAGAACATGCTCCATCTTGAAAGCAGGACTCCATCTTGTGCCAGACTGTGGACTTCGAGCTATATGCCCAATATCTATGGAAACAACATACCAACTGGAAAACCAGGCCCCCTGTATGGAAGAGCCCAGGGCTCATACCTAGACTCTCTGTTGCCTAAAGTAATATCCTAATTATCTGTGTAACTGAATAGAATCATAAATTCTATTATGCTTATTGGGATATGACTACAGGCCTATTGATAATTGTCTACTGTTAACTAGGCTTAAGGCATATGAATCAGGGGTTAACTTTGATTGTATCTTTCTTTTTTCCTTTGTTCAGACTAGTTTCAGGGAATTTGGGGAGGTGTGTTTGGGCACATACACTTAGGGTATATAAGGTTTTCAGAAAAACTGGTCAGGGTCCTTTTGTGTAGTCCACTCGGCATACTCCAGATCTGTGTAGTATGTGCTCTTCACCCTCATGTGGTAGATCCAGGGAGTGATACCTGCAACTTTAACTGCAGTAGGGCTGGTTAGAACAACAGTATATGGACCCTTCCAATGTGGGGCCAAGGACTCATGTTTCCAGTCCTTGACCACACCTGATCCCTGGGCACAAATTCATGAATCTGTTCCCCAAGGGGGAATGGCACCCTTTCTTGTACAAACTTAGTTACCTGATTTATTACCTTACCCAGTTGTTCCATCTGCTGTGAAATCTCATCCCCCCTTACCTGAGGAAAATTTGTTGACACCTGTTTTATTATGGGAGGGGGCCTCCCATACACAATTTTGTACGGAGAAGAGCCAAGGGACTGTGAGGTCATCCTGAGTCTGAGCAGAGCCGTCGGAAACAAGTCCACCCAGGAACAGTCAGTCTCTAAGATCCACTTGAAGAGTGTCTCTTTAAGTGTCCAGTTGGTTCCTTCCACCATCCCAGAACTCTGGGGCCTACATGCTGTATGTAATTTCCACTTGATGTTTAAAGTTTTGCTTAAAAGTTATACTAAATCAGCTATGAAAGCTGGGCCACTGTCCGATCCAATGCTGACAGGAAATCCAAATCTGGGAACTATCTCCCTAAGCAGGCACCAGGCTACTTTTGATGCTCTTTCAGTCTGGGTAGGAAAAGCTTCTACCCATCCCAAGAATGTACATAATATGACCAGCAGGTAATGGTAATGTCTGTGAGGTTTCATTTCAGTGAAGTCCACTTCCAGGTGTTCAAAGGGCAGCGTGCCTTTTAGCTGAATCCCTGGAGGTTTCTGTCTGTGCTGAGAGGCAGCATTGACCTGTGAGCAGGCAGTGCAGTTCTGAGATTTTGTCTGGGAGAGGTGGATACAATCTAGGAGGTCCAGCTGAGGTGGAATTCTGGGGGCAGCGACCAGAGGTCTCCATTGCTGGGATTGAAGCCTGCTGAAACAGTGGCTCTATGAACTCCAGGAGAGCTGGTAGAAGAGCAGTGGCTGCTGCAGAACTTCACCCGACCCTGGATTGGACATTAAGGCAGCCTCCGGTCCTGGTGGAGCACTGGGAGGCAGGCACTTCATTATCCATTATGGGGGAGGGGTCAGGTCATCCCTGTCCAAATCCTGTAAAATTTCTTTTTTTTATCATTAGTCAATTTTTGTGTCATTAGTATTTTTCCCTTTCCCTTCTGGATACAGAACCTTGTCCAAGTAGGAGGGTCTTGAGCTAACTCTAGCCATGAGTCAACATACGGATATTGATCCAGGTGTCCTGGCTCTCCTGTGACTACTGTAAAGACTGCTTCCACTATTTTTAAGTTCATGGTGTTCTCTGGTGGCTATCCTACTCCTATAGGGGGCCATTTGACCTCACAGAGTACATGGAGGTGGATAGGCTTCATCTCCACACCATAGTCTCCTCCAAATCCCTTCTTTAAATTTTTAATCATGCACTCCAATACAGTTGCCTTAGATTCACTTGCTCCCATCTTGCTTACCTTCTCGGACCTTCTTCTACTTTTCCTTTTCATTCTGTCTGCGAAGTTTTCAGTACCCTGTGTACTACTGATATTTCCACTCAATGACACTTAAATTGCCATCCTGCCTCCTTCCTAATCAGGGTGAGAAGAGCATTACCTGCCAGATCCCAGAGGGAGAAGGGGGATCAGCGTGTCTTCACCTGCCAGTCAGCACAGCCAAACCAGAACACCACGTGATCCAAGACTGTTTCTCCTTTAACTTTTAAAGTCCATTCTGCCTTGGTGGACTTTTATCAGGTGCGGATGAAAACACAGATGTGTTAAATATCCCAAGTCCCAGGCTGTCTCCAGAAATGCCAATTTGTACTCACTTATGTATCTCTCTCCTTCTAGCCTCACAATTCAGGGCATCAAGAGTGTCAAGAATTTCATAGCAGATGAGACACCTCCTTGGAGAGGGCAGAATACGAGCACACAAAAACCAAGATTCTTCTAAAAATCCCTTGGTAATTGCTTGGTAACAATTTTCCCTGAGACGGTGTGGACACCACCTCCTAACTGACCTTCACACATTTCCTTCCTAAGCCCTAACATGCTCATCAACCTGTGTACCAAGCAATTGTTCAGTTCAGTTCAGTTCAGTTCAGTTGCTCAGTCGTGTCAGACTCTTTGCGACCCCATGAATTGCAGCACGCCAGGCCTTCCTGTCCATCACCAACTCCCGGAGTTCACTCAGACTCACGTCCATCGAGTCAGTGATGCCCTCCAGCCATCTCATCCTCTGTCGTCCCTCCTCCTCCTGCCCCCAATCCCTCCCAGCATCAGAGTATTTTCCAATGAGTCAACCCTTCTCCTGAGGTGGCCAAAGTACTGGAGTTTCAGCGTTAGCATCATTCCTTCCAAAGACATCCCAGGGTTGATCTCCTTCAGAATGGACTGGTTGGATCTCCTTGCAGTCCAAGGGACTCTCAAGAGTCTTCTCCAACACCTCAGTTCAAAAGCATCAATTCTTCGGTGCTCAGCCTTCTTCACAGTCCAACTCTCACATCCATACATGACCACAGGAAAAACCATATCTATTTCTGCTTTATTGTCTATGCCAAAGCCTTTGACTGTGTGGATCACAATAAACTGTGGAAAATTCTGAGAGAGATGGGAATACCAGAACACATAACCTGCCTCTTGAGAAATCTGTATGCAGGCCAGGAAGCAACAGTTAGAACTGGACATGGAACAACAGACTGGTTCCAAATGGGAAAAGGAGTACATCAAGGCTGTATATTGTCACCTTGCTTATTTAACTTCTATGCAGAGTACATCATGAGAAACGCTGGACTGGAAGAAACACAAGCTGAAATCAAGATTGCCGGGAGAAATATCAATCACCTCAGATATGCAGATGACACCACCCTTATGGCAAAAAGTGAAGTGAAGAGGAACTCAAAAGCCTCTTGATGAAAGTAAAAGAGAATGAAAAAGTTGGCTTAAAGCTCAACATTCAGAAAACAAAGATCATGGCATCTGGTCCCATCACTTCATGGGAAATAGATGGGGGAACAGTGGAAACAGTGTCAGACTTTATTTTGGGGGGCTCCAAAATAACTGTAGATGGTGACTGCAGCCATGAAATTAAAAGATGCTTACTCCTTGGAAGAAAAGTTATGAGCAACCTAGATAGCATATTCAAAAGCAGAGACATTACTTTGTCGACTAAGGTCCATCTACTTAAGGCTATGGTTTTTCCTGTGGTCATGTATGGATGTGAGAGTGAAGAAGGCTGAGCACTGAAGAATTGATGCTTTTGAACTGTGGTGTTGGAGAAGACTCTTGAGAGTCCCTTGGACTGCAAGGAGATCCAACCAGTCCATTCTAAAGGAGATCAACCCTGGGATTTCTTTGGAAGGAATGATGCTAAAGCTGAAACTCCAGTACTTTGGCCACCTCAGGAGAAGGGTTGACTCATTGGAAAATACTCTGATGCTGGGAGGGATTGGGGGCAGGAGGAGGAGGGGACGACAGAGGATGAGATGGCTGGATGGCATCACAGACTCGATGGACGTGAGTCTGAGTGAACTCCGGGAGTTGGTGATGGACAGGGAGGCCTGGCATGCTGCAATTCATGGGGTCGCAAAGAGTCGGACACGACTGAGCGACTGAACTGAACTGAACTGAACTGACTAGACAGGCCTTAGCCAGCAAAGTAATGTCTCTGCTTTTGAATATGCTATCTAGGTTGGTCATAACTTTTCTTCCAAGGAGTAAGTGTCTTTTAATTTCATGACTGCAATCACCATCTGCAGTGATTTTGGAGGCCCCCAAAATAAATTCGGACACTGTTTCCACAGTTTCCCCATCTATTTCCCATGAAGTGATGGGACCAGATGCCATGATCTTTGTTTTCTGAATGTTGAGCTTTAAGCCAACTTTTTCACTCTCCTCTTTCACTTTCATCAAGAGGCTTTTTAGCTCCTCTTAACTTTCTGCCATAAGGGTCGTGTTATCTGCATATCTGAGGTGATTGATATTTCTTCCAGCAATCTTGATTTCAGCTTGTGTTTCTTCCAGTCCAGCGTTTCTCATGATGTACTCTGCATAGAAGTTAAATAAGCAAGGTGACAATATACAGCCTTGACATACTCCTTTTCCTATTTGGAACCAGTCTGTTGTTCCATGTCCAGTTCTAACTGGTGCTTCCTGACCTGCATACAGATTTCTCAAAAGGCAGGTCAGGTGGTCTGGTATTCCCATCTCTCTCAGAATTTTCCACAGTTTATTGTGATCCATACAGTCAAAGGCTTTGGCATAGTCAATAAAGCAGAAATAGATGCTTTTCTGGAACTCTCTTGCTTTTTCCATGATCCAGCGGATGTTGGCAATTTGATCTCTGGTTCCTCTGCCTTTTCTAAAACCAGCTTGAACATCAGGAGGTTCACGGTTCACATATTGCTGAAGCCTGGCTTGGAGAATTTTGAACATTACTTTACTAGCATGTGAGATGAGTGCAATTGTGTGGTAGTTTGAGCATTCTTTGGCATTGCCTTTCTTTGGGATTGGAATGAACACTGACCTTTTCTAGTCCTGTGGCCACTGCTGAGTTTTCCAAATTTGCTGGCATATTGAGTGCAGCACTTTCACAGCATCATCTTTCAGGATTTGAAACAGCTCCACTGGAATTCCATCACCTCCACTAGCTTTGTTCGTAGCGATGCTTTCCAAGGCCCACTTGACTTCACATTCCAGGATGTCTGGCTCTAGATGAGTGATCACACCATCATGATTATCTGGGTTGTGATGATCTTTTTTGTACAGATCTTCTGTGTATTCTTGCTTCCTCTTCTTAATATCTTCTGCTTCTGTTAGGTCCAGACCATTTCTGTCCTTTATCGAGCCCATCTTTGCATGAAATGTTCCCTTGGTATCTCTAATTTTCTTGAAGAGATCTCTAGCCTTTCCCATCTTGTTCTTTTCTTCTATTTTTTGCACTGATCGCTGAAGAAGGCTTTCTTATCTCTTCTTGCTATTCTTTGGAACTCTGCATTCAGATGCTTATATCTTTCCTTTTCTCCTTTCTTTTTTGCCTTTCTTCTTTTCACAGCTATTTGTAAGGCCTCCCCAGATAGCCATTTTGCTTTTTTGCATTTCTTTTCCATGAGGATGATCTTGATCCCTGTCTCCTGTACAATGTCACGAACCTCATTCCATATTTCATCAGGCACTCTATCTATCAGGTCTAGTCCCCTAAATCTATTTCTCACTTCCACTGTATAATAATAAGGGATTTGATTTAGGTCATACCTGAATGGTCTAGCGGTTTTCCCTCTTTTCTTCAATTTAAGTCTGAATTTGGTAATAAGAAGTTCATGATCTGAGCCACAGTCAGCTCCTGGTCTTGTTTTTGTTGACTGTATAGAGCTTCTCCATCTTTGGCTGCAAAGAATATAATCAATCTGATTTCAGTGTTAACCACCTGGTGATGTCCATGTGTAGAGTCTTCTCTTGTGTTGTTGGAAGAGGGTGTTTGCTATGACCAGTGCATTTTCTTGGCAAAACTCTATTAGTCTTTGCCTGGCTTTATTCCACATTCCAAGGCCAAATTTACCTGTTACTCCAGGTGTTTCTTGACTTCCTACTTTTGCATTCCAGTCCCCTATAATGAAAGGATATCTTTTTTGGGTGTTAGTTCTAAAAGGTCTTGTAGGTCTTCATAAAACCATTCAACTTCAGCTTCTTCAGCGTTACTGGTTGGGGCATAGACTTGGATTACTGTGATTTTGAATGGTTTGCCTTGGAAACGAACAGAGATCATTCTGTCGTTTTTGAGACTGCATCCAAGTACTGCATTTCAGACTCTTTTGTTGACCATGATGGCTACTCCATTTCTTCTGAGGGATTCTTGCCTGCAGTAGTAGATATAATGGTCATCTGAGTTAAATTCACCCATTCCCGTCCATTTTAGTTCGCTGATTCCTAGAATGTCGACGTTCACTCTTGCCATCTCTTGTTTGACCACTTCCAATTTTCCAAGCAATCATTACCACCTGACTATTCCAGGCTCCTGTGGGTCAGTGCCCCTTCTAATCCCTCCCAGGGGTTGATCAGGCCCCCTCTTCCACCCTACCAGGTGTGTTCCTCCTCACCTGAGCACTCAGTTCCCATGCTGCCGTCCACTACCTGCTAATGTGAAAGGTCCGGACATTGAGAAGCAGAATCCTTCCAGATGGGTAAGGCGCCTTCCCTCTCTAGATTTGAGCCACAAGTCCTTGGAGTAGTCCCAAATGGGACTTATGTCCTCAAAGTGAGGAGTTTCCCGGCCAATGCACCAAATGTTGTAGCCATGTGTTCTGGGAAACAAACTCAGAAAGACAATGCAGATAGTGGAGTGCAGTTTATTACACTGGCAGCCCAAGGAAGAGTCTCCTCTTAGCCAAGGATCCTGACCAGTTTTTCTGAAAACCTTATATACCATAAGTGTACATGCCCAAACAGAAAAAGAGATGAAGCTCTACAATCAACTGCTACTACAAGGACTTGCTGGTATTGTACAAAGAGGGACTTGTGCTATAATTAAAGTTGAACATTGTGTACATGTTCCTGATTTATCTGGCTATATATCAGCCACCCTAGATGACATGAAAGGTCAAGAAAAAGTTATGTCTGATGATAATCTTCCTTTTTGGACTTCATTCCTATCTTGGGTGAAAGGGGATTGGTGGAAAACTATATTTACCATGGTTATAGTTGCCTTGATAGTTCTGCTTTGTGGACCCTTTATTTTACAATGTATTATGAACTTTGTAACTCAAAGGTTGATGCTGTTCTCCCAAATTGGAGGTCAGAGAGTCAGGGTGCAATATATCCCTATGAATGATGCTCACACTATGAGTTAAGAGCATCAAGAGCAGGGAATGAAGGAGGAAAGAGACGGAACAGGCTCTGTCTTGAAAGCAGGACTCCATCTTGGGCATGACTGTGGACTTTGAGCTCTATGCCCAGTATCTATGGAAATGACATACCAACTGGAAAACCAGGCCCCCTGGATGGAAGCGCCCCAGGGCTCATACCAAGACTTTCTGTTGCCTAAAAGAATACCCTAATTATCTGTGTAACTGAATAGAATCATAAATTCTATTATGCTTATTGGGGTATGACCACAGGCCTATTGATAATTGTCTACTGTTAACTACTTAGGCTTAAGGCATATGAATCAGGGGTTAACTTTGATTGTATCTTTCTTTTACTTTGTTCAGACTAGTTTCAGGGAATTTGGGGAAGTGGATCTGGGCACATACACTTGGGGTATATAAGTTTTTCAGAAAAACTGGTCAGGGTCCTTGGCTAACAGGAGACTCTGCCTTGGGCTTGCCAGTATAATAAACTTCACTCCACTACCTGCATTGTCCTTCTGAGTGAGTTTGTTTCCCAGAATCCATGGCTACAATAAGGCGATGCTCTAATGGCCAAGCAAAGCAAACAAAAATCCCTTCTCTCATAAAGCTTACATTTTAATTTCATATCAGATGACATATGTTTATTTTTTATTGCCTATCTTCTGCCATAACCATCCCCCCTGGAAACTTGATGTTTTTATCTACCATTTTTACATACTGAGCCTTCAGAAATGCATCAATTATAGCTCAAGTAAACTACTCTGGCACTGGTTTTCATGGAAGTTTTAGTTAGTAGGTTTCCACTTTCATAAGCCATAATTCCCTGTATTAGCCTGTCAATCTCTCCGATTTGAGGAAGGGGGCAGCGGTTTACCCTGTGACCTCATTTCTCTTATGGATCTAAGAAGAGTTGTTGATATTTTACTTTCTTTCAGCATTTTATTTGCTGTTAGGAAAGAAGTGATGTTTTCTAAGCTTTTCACATAACAAACTGGAAACTGGAAGTCTGCTTAAGGTTTTTCAGAAATATATTTTTCCTAATAAAAATAGGAACACAAACACACACACACATATGATTATACATAAGAAATAAATGTATATACTATTGTCTTTATCACCTATCCCTCAACATCCTTCTTCCTGATTTTGAATGGGTTTAGAATGTGATGATCGGAGCTGCTGCAGACATCCTATAACCAGGAAGCAAGACTTTGGTCTTGACAGGAACCAACTGCTAAAGATGACAGATCAGAAAGATGAATGGAATTTAGACTCAGAATTTGATCTCTGTGCTATATCTTGGACTGTCCATCTCTGGATTGTTGTTATGTGAGATAAAAATAGGCCTCTGTTATCTTGTTTAAGTCACTTTTGATTAGTTATTCTGTGACTTTGCAGATAAAAGTAGTCAGATCCAAAAAAGAAGAACTAATGTTAAATCAGCCAGTTACTGCCTCTTTCATTTCAAACTATTAAATCAATCATCTATGTTCTGCTTCCTCTCTGTAATTCCTCCTAAGATGATATTTTGGGAGCTATAGGAAATATTTCTTTGTTCTTGAGGTCTCTGAAAAAGTAGAGTTCCATCTTGCCACTGTTTCTGGCCCTCTTAGGTCCCTGCTACCAAGTGGCTGGTGAGGATCAGTTTCTGCTCAGCATATCTGCTCCTTCTGATCCTGGAAGCATTAACATTTACTTTCCACTTCACTGTTCACCTTTTTGCTGTTTGAGAAGAGTTCACTCTATCCTAGGTAAGCTCCACAGGTCACTTCGGGTTGACTCTGCCTCATTTCAGCTATTGCCAGTGCTTCAATCCCTTGGAATTTTGACTGTGACTTCTATTCAAATCCTATCAAGGAAGTGATCTCCTTGTGCTGTTGACCACATAATCACATCTTGCTACATGACTAATGAGGGAACTCTGATACTTTTGTGTTACAGGAAACAATGAACTTTAGGGGAACTCAAGGAATCCAAAAGAAGGCATTCATGGTGGCTAAACACTCTACACTACAGATACTATTCATGTGTACTTATCCCATATTGTCATAGTTCAGTAATTTTCCAAAGTACAAAATAGATAGCTGAGGAATAAAAAGGCCCTTGGTTTTGACTTTGCCCACAATTCTTTTAAATATTCCTTCAGTAACATCTATTCTGATAAGGGCAAGGAGGAAAGAGGATACATTTATCTCAACACTTGCCACCCTCCTTCCATGTTCCTTCTTCTTAAAATTAATTAGGAACCAAGAAAGTAGATCTTCTACTTAATTTTTTTTTCATCCAGACTTCCTTAACACTGTATCTTTCACACTCCTGCCTCTTCTTCAGTATTGTAATGATAGAATCATACTGAGAAGCATGATTCATAGGGAAAGAAGTCAAAAATCTTAAGCAGTTAAACAATGCAAGACAATATTCCTTAACCATAGCAACTTAAATTGATAAAGACTAAACTAATTGACAGAGAATTTGTTGGACAGATAGTGGGTAGCTCAAAAATCTAAAGGGAGTGCTTTACAACTAGCCAAAAGAAAAGTAAGAGTAATTGAAGGGGAAATGAACACCAAGGTAAGTCTCTGTGCTGTGCTGTATTTGGTCGCTCAATTGTATCTGACTCTCTGTGACCCCATGGCCCACAGTCTGCCACGCTCCTCTGTCCATGGGGGTTCTCCAGGCAAGAATACTGGGTTGCCATGCCCTCCTCCAGGGGATCTTCCCAACCTAGGTATCAAATCCAGGTCTCCTGTGCTGCAGATGGATTCTTTACCATCTGAGCCACCAGCAAAGCCCAGGAGTACTGGAATGGGTAGCCTAGCCCTTTGCCAGGGGATCTTCCTGACCCAGGGATTGAACTGGGGTCTCCTGCATTGATAGGTAGATTCTTTACTGCTGAGCCACCAAAGAAGACCCTGGTAGAAGGGTAATTTCCCACACACAAAAATGAGTTGCTTACAGAAAGTTATACAGATGCTGGTCAGCAAAACAGTAGATGTCTATTACATGAGGAGAGATCTGGACAAAGGAGATCTCCCAACTTCTTTCTCCCTTTGAAAAATTTCCACACTTAATAATCCTTAATGCTATTGTCATTGCCTTTAGGGTGGAAGATATAGCTCTATGCTGCTGCTAAGTCGCTTCAGTTGTGTCCGACTCTGTGCGACCCCATAGATGGCAGTCCACCAGGCTCCCCCATCCCTGGGGTTCTCCAGGCAAGAACACTGGAGTGGGTTGCTATTTCCTTCTGCAATGCAAGAAAGTGAAAAGTGAAAGTGAAGTCACTCAGTCGTGTCTGACTCTTAGTGACACCATGGACTGCAGCCCACCAGGCTCCTCCATCCATGGGATTTTCCAGGCAAGAGTACTGGAGTGGGGTGCCATTGCCTTCTCCAATATAGCTCTACATCAGTGAGCGAATAAGGATTGTTTTATTATTAAAACATTTTATTTTCTAATCACTTTAGTGGATGCTAAGGGAACTCAGAAACATTAGGGTTCAACAAAACAACACAATGAACAGATACAGGATGTGGATTTAGTTTTGGGAGCATTTCACCATCATCATTTAAAAATAAATACACAGCATGCAATTACTCGGTGGGTAAAGCAGGAGTTTCCAATCTCAGTTACATAACTAATAAAGAATCATGACAATAGAGTTTAATGAGCTTGGGTTTAGAACTTGACAGTCTTTGGATCAGTTTCCCAGCTTGTGCAATTGGGACAATAATCCTGTTTCCTTAAACTATCTTCAGGAATCAAGGAAAAATCAAATAAGGTAAAACAAATAAAATATTTTAGAGTACACATTATATTTTTTACCATCAATATTAAAAGGCTGCCTTAAATTAGTGCTAGATACATGAAGGATTCCATCAAGAAATAATACACTGAATATGGCTTATGTAAAGCACATTATAAAATGAATCTTCATAGATAAACAATTTTTGAGACAATATCATATTCATAACTCTCTCAAGGCTAACTTCAATATATCCAATTGAATCACTAAACTCTACATCCTTCCCAGAGGAGACAACGTTTAGTAAACTTCAACAAAGCATACTTTTTACTTCTCTTTCTGAAAGATAATCAACTGCCAGAATAAAAAATATACGGCATATCAAAGATACATATCAACATCCCAAAAGGAAAATAATCTTATCTCTCTTCTTCAATGCAGCTTTAATCAAATTTTATAATCAAGAGCAAAAGAAACTTTGCTATTTTGCTGCCCATCAATTTTTGTAAAAATTTATTAGATTTTATACATATATATATATATTTTTTTTTTGCTTAAAGGTTAAGTATATACTTTGTTTCTCAAATTTAGCTTCAAATTTCTCATTTGAATTTCATAAAGAAAATAGGAGGATTTTCTCTTTTCTCATACAACTATTTGGCAGAAGAAACGCCTACAATATTATGAACAGAGTTCTTAAACTGCATGCTAAGTCAAAAAAGGTCTCTCTAGGGTATGCGATGTTCTAGGACCTAAGAAATTTACAGTTTTAAGAAGTTCCACCTTAGAGTATCCATTTTTCATCTGTCTCTAATGCCAATGTACAAGACACAAGTAATTTATAATGCAGTAAACAGACACTCACATTGGCCTTTTTCTGCTGAGCAGTTTGAACAAGGCCACTAAAACAATGACATACTGAAAATAACCTCTTTCATCTTGTGTATAAGCAATCGATATTAAGATACTGGAATGACTGTAACACCAAGATAAGTAGTTTAAAATACTTTGCTCTAGAAATAATAGCCTGGACAATAATCTAGAGTGTGGAAAATATGTTCTAGAAATACAAAACATGAAATATGAAAATATTTCTATATGAGATAAGACACAAATTAATGCATGAAATGATTGCAATTAGGTGACAAAAATCACTTTAATGAATAAATATTAATAATTACATAGGTCATCTAGTTGTTTTGTCTGGCCAAACACAATCTCTTTTTCTATTAATTTATAATTAAAAACAATTTTAAAACACACTTGTTGCTAACATTTGTGTGTATGATTTAGAAACCATAAATTTTATAACAAACCTAATGCTTATTTTTCCTAATATAAAGGAGACATTTCACTGAAATCTGACATAATCTCACTTCAATTCAGATAAATGAAACATTTTGTTGACAAAATTTTTAAATATCTTCTAAGAATAGCATGAGTTATATTTGGATCTGCAATACAACAAACTCCAGTAGCAAAGAAAGTCATAGTTTTAAGCATAATTATTATCAAAACTACAATATTCAGGATTTTTCTGCAAATGAAGATAACAACAGTATTTATTATTATTTATGGATCCAACGTGAAAGAGCAGATAGTGATATGCAGTCATGTTCTCAAAGAATACGAAGGAAAGCAATAATTTAAATTAGGAATTTATCTGGAATCTGTAGAGATGTGTACCATTTGAAAATATACTTCATTCTTAAAGAATGAAGAATCTGATGCTACTCAACATACTATGATAAATAAAAGCGGCTAAAAGAATTACCAGCTAGTTCTTGTTTAAAAATACGTATTAGATCAGAATTTCTTTGATAACAGAATTACTAGCTTGTTCTTGTTTATTTTTCTAACTCAAGCTCCTATCTAGTCAGTGGCCTTAACTTTTCCCAAGATAGGTAAAGAAAAGCAAATTTAGAAAGAAAAAGTACAGTGGGCATATTATTTTTCATATCCTTTATCTCTGCAGTTAAGAGTAAGAAAAGTTAGGCCAAGCATGAAGAAAGGAGAATGGAACAGTTAATTTAATTTTCTTCTGTGGTTATTTCTTCAAATTCTGAATTAACCATTTTTTGTTTAATTTATAGTAAATTTACATAACAATTGAAGTTTTATATAGAATTTTATTTTTTGCCTTTTATTTCATTTTTATTTTATTTTTTTAATTAAAATTAAAATTAAAATTTAAATTTAATTATTTTTAAATTTAAATTTATTTATTTTAATTGGAGGCTAATTACTTTACAATATTGTATTGGTTCTGCACACATCAATGTGAATCCCCCACGGGTGTACATGTGTTCCCCATCCTGAACTCCCCTCCCACCTCCCTCCCAGTACCATCCCTCTGGGTCATCCCAGTGCACCAGCCCCAAGCATCCTGTATCCTGCATTGAACCTGGACTGGCAATTCATTTCACATATGATCTTATACATGTTTCCATGCCATTCCCCCAAATCATCCCACCCTCGCCCTCTCCCACAGAATCCAAAAGACTGTTCTATACATCTGTGTGTCTCTCTTGCTGTCTCGCATACAGGGTTATCATTACCATCTTTCTAAATTCCATATATATGCATTAGTATACTGTATTGGTGTTTTTCTTTCTGGCTTACTTCACTCTGTATAATAGGCTCCAGTTTCATCCACCTCATCAGAACTGATTCAAATGCATTCTTTTTAATGGCTGAGTAATACTTCATTGTGTATATGTACCACAGCTTTCTTATCCATTCATCTGCTGATGGGTATCTAGGTTGCTTCCATGTCCTGGCTATTATAAACAGTGCTGCGATGAATGTTGGAGTACACGTGTCTCTTTCAATTCTGGTTTCCTCAGTGTGTATGCCCATCAGTGGGATTGCTGGGTCATAAGGCAATTCTATTTCCAGTTATTTAAGGAATCTCCACACTGTTCTCCATAGTGGCTGTGCTAGTTTGCATTATATAGCATTTTAGTATAAGAAATAGAAAATTCTCCTTCTGACAGATTCAAGAAATGTGAGACTTATCTATTACATTCTTGCTTCATAACAATTAGAAACTTGGGATGTACTAGGAATACTTGTAACTATCAAATTCTTATAAATGTTTTGATGTGCTTTCACAACCATTATTTATTTTGTAAAGTGCCTCTTGGAGGACATGAAAGCACACAGAACTCCATTTTATAAAAGAAAGTTAATGATAAAGTTATTATAAATAAATTCAAGAATGTAATGAAAATTCACATGCCTTGATTATGTTCTTTCTTTTTGCAATTATATGCATAATTCAAAGTTTTTCCTTGTCATTTAATTTGGTATATCAAGTGTCAGTGAAAAAATACTTAAACATCACTGAAATTAAAATACCATAAAATTTGACAGTATATATACTTGGGTTGATTGATATATAGTCATACCTCATTTTATTGCACTTTGCTTAATTGCATTTTACAGATATTGCATTTTTCACAAACTGAAGCTTTGTGGCAACTGTGTCCCAAGCAAGACTATCAGTGACACTTTTTCAATAGCATTTGCTCATTCCATGTCTCTGTATTACATTTTGGTCATCCTCCCAACATTTCAAACTTTTTCATTATTAGTATACCTGATGTTACTATTTTGTTTGTTTGGAGGCACTATGAATTGTGCCCATATGATAAATAATGGCTAAATATGCATATTGTGACTCCACCACCGATCAGCTGTTCCTCTTTCTCTCTCCCTCTCCTCTGGTTCTTCTGTTCCCTGAGACACAACAGTATTGAAAATAGGCCAATTAATAAGCCTCAAAAGCCTCTAAGTGTTTAAGTGAAAAAAAAGAGTCGCTTAAAATCAAAAGTTATAAATGACTAAACTTAGTGAGGAAGTCATGTCAAAAGCTGAGACAGATCTAAAGCTAAGCCTTGTGCCAGTCAAGTTGTGAATGCAAAGGAAAAGTTCTTGAAGGAACTTAAAAGTACTACTCCAGTGAACACAAGAATAAGAAACAGCCTTATAGGTGAAATGGAGAAAGTTTTAGTGGTCTGGATAGAAGAACAAACCAGCCACAGCACTCCCTTATGTCAAAGCCTAATTCAGAGCAAGACCCTAATCTAACTCTTTTCAATTCTATGAAGAATGAGAGAGGTGAGGAAGCTGAAGAAAAGTATGAACCTAGTAGAGATTGGTTCATGAGGTTTAAGGGAAGAAGCCCTCTCCATGACATAAAATCATAAAAGCTGACATTGAAGCTGCAGCAAGTTACTCAGAAGATCTAGCTAAGATCATTAATAAAGGTGGCAAAGGTCATTTTCATTCCAATCCCAAAGAAAGGCAATGTCAAAGAATGCTCAAACTACCACACAATTGCACTCATCTCACATGCTAGTAAAGTAATGCTCAAAATTCTCCAAGCCAGGCTTCAACAATACATGAACCGTGAAATTCCTGACGTTCAAGCTGGTTTTAGAAAAGGCAGAGGAACCAGAGATCAAATTGCCAACATCCGCTGGATCATCGAAAAAGCAAGAAAGCTCCAGAAAAACATCTACTTCTTCTTTATTGACTATGCCAAAGCCTTTGACTGTGTGGATCACAATCAACTGTGGAAAATTCTGAAAGAGATGGGAATACCAGACCACCTGACCTGCCTCTTTAGAAATCTGTATGCAGGTCAGGAAGCAGCAGTTAGAACTGGACATGGAACAACAGAGTGGTTCCAAATAGGAAAAGGAGTACATCAAGGCTGTATGTTGTCACCCTGCTTATTTAACTTCTATGCAGAGTACATCATGAGAAAAGCTGGACTGGAAGAAACGCAAGCTGGAATCAAGATTGCCGGGAGAAATATCAATCACCTCAGATATGCAGATGACACCATCCTTATGGCAGAAAGTGAAGAGGAGCTGAAAAGCCTTTTGATGAAAGTGAAAGAGGAGAGTGAAAAAGTTTGCTTAAAGCTCAACATTCAGAAAATGAAGTTCATGGCATCCGGTCCCATCACTTCATGGGAAATAGATGGGGAAACAGTGGAAACAGTGTCAGACTTTATTTTGGGGGGCTCCAAAATCACTGCAGATGGTGACTGCAGCCATGAAATTAAAAGACGCTTACTCCTTGGAAGAAAAGTTATGAGCAACCTAGATAGCATATTCAAAAGCAGAGACATTACGTGCTGACTAAGGTCCATCTAGTTAAGACTATGGTTTTTCCTGTGGTCATATATGGATGTGAGAGTTGGACTGTGAAGAAGGCTGAGCACCGAAGAATTGATGCTTTTGGACTGTGGTGTTGGAGAAGACTCTTGAGAGTCCCTTGGACTGCAAGGAGATCCAACCAGTCCATTCTGAAGGAGATCAACCCTGGGATCTCTTTGGAAGGAATGATGCTAAAGCTGAAACTCCAGTACTTTGGCCACCTCAGGAGAAGAGTTGACTCATTGGAAAATACTCTGATGCTGGGAGGGATTGGGGGCAGGAGGAGGAGGGGACGACAGAGGATGAGATGGCTGGATGGCATCACTGACTCGATGGACGTGAGTCTGAGTGAACTCTGGAAGTTGGTGATGGACAGGGAGGCCTGGCGTGCTGCAATTCATGGGGTTGCAAAGAGTCGGACATGACGGAGCGACTGAACTGAACTGACACTAAACAAAAATGTTCAATGGAGATACAACAACTTTCTTTTAGAAGAAGATGCAATAGAAGACTTTGACAGGTAGAGAAGAGAAATTGGTGACTGGCTTTAGAGCTTCAAAAGACAGGCTGACTCTCTTGTTGGAGACTGATGCACTGGTGACTTTAAGTTGAAGCCAGTGCTCACTTACCATTCTGAAAATCCTAGGACCCTTAAGAGTTACGTTAAAGAATGCTCAAACTACTGCACAATTGCACTCATCTCACGCGCTAGTAAAGTAATGCTCAAAATTCTCCAAGCCAGGCTTCAGCAATACATGAACCGTGAACTTCCTGACATTCAAGCTGGTTTTAGAAAAGGCAGAGGAACCAGAGATCAAATTGCCAACATCCGCTGGATCATCGAAAAAGCAAGAGAGCTCCAGAAAAACATCTACTTCTTCTTTATTGACTATGCCAAAGCCTTTGACTGTGTGGATCACAATCAACTGTGGAAAATTCTGAAAGAGATGGGAATACCAGACCATCTAACCTGCCTCTTGAGAAATCTGTATGCAGGTCAGGAAGCAACAGTTAGAACTGGACATGGAACAACAGACTGGTTCCAAACAGGAAAAGGAGTACGTCAAGGCTGTATATTGTCACCCTGCTTATTTAACTTCTATGCAGAGTACATCATGAGAAATGTTGGACTGGAAGAAACACAAGCTGGAATCAAGATTGCTGGGAGAAATATCAATCACCTCAGATACGCAGATGACACTACCCTTATGGCAGAAAGTGAAGAGGAACTAAAAAACCTCTTGATGAAAGTGAAAGAGGAGAGCGAAAAAGTTGGCTTAAAGCTCAACATTCAGAAAATGAAGTTCATGGCATCTGGTCCCATCATTTCATGGGAAATAGATGGGGAAACAGTGGAAACAGTGTCAGACTTTATTTTTTGGGGCTCCAAAATCACTGCAGATGGTGACTGTAGCCATGAAATTAAAAGATGCTTACTCCTTGGAAAAAAAGTTATGAGCAACCTAGATAGCATATTCAAAAGCAGAGACATTACTTTGCTGACTAAGGTCCGTCTAGTCAAGGCTATGGTTTTTCCAGTAGTCATGTATGGATGTGAGAGTTGGACTGTGAAGAAGGCTGAACACTGAAGAATTAATGCTTTTGAACTGTGGTGTTGGAGAAGACTCTTGAGAGTCCCTTGGACTGCAAAGAGATCCAACCAGTCCATTCTGAAGGAGATCAACCCTGGTATTTCTTTGGAAGGAATGATGCTAAAGCTGAAAGTCCAGTACTTTGGCCACCTCATGCAAAGAGTTGACTCATTGGAGAAGACTCTGATGCTGGGAGGGATTGGGGGCAGGAGGAGAAGAGGACCACCGAGGATGAGATGGCTGGATGGCATCACTGACTCGATGGATGTGACTTTGAGTGAACTCCAGGAGTTGGTGATGGACAGGGAGGCCTGGCATGCTGCAATTCATGGGGTCACAAAGAGTCGGACACGACTGAGTGACTGAACTAAACTGAACTCTGCCTATGCTGCGTAAATGGAATAATATAGCATAGACTATAGCACATCTACTTACAACATGGTTTATCTGCTATTTTAAGCCCACTGTTGACACCTACAGCTAAAAAAAAAAAAAAAAAAAATCAAACTGGGTACTGCTCAGTGCTAACGTACCTGGTCACCCAAGAACTCTGGTGGAGATGGACAATGAGATTAATATTGTTTCCACATCTGCTAACACAGCATGAATTCAGCAGCATGGAACAAGGACTTATTTAGACTTTCGAGTCATATTGTTTAAGAATTACATTTCATAACAATATAGCTGCCATAGAAACCAATTCTTTTGATGGATCTGGGCAAAGTAAATTGAAAACCTGGAAAGGATTTGTCATTCTAGATGCCATTAAGAAAATTTGTGACTCAGGGGAAGAGGTCAAAATACCAACACTAACAGGAGTTTGGAAGGCAATGATTCCATTCCTTATGGATGACTGTGAGGAGTTCAAGACTTCAGTGGAGGAAGTCAATGCAGATGTGGTAGAAATAGGAAGAGAACAAGAAGTGGAGCCTGAAGATGTGACCAAATTGCAATAATCTGATGATAAAAATTTAACAGATGAGGAGGTGCTTCATATGGATCAGCACAGAAAGTGGTTTCTTGAGATAGAATCTACTCCCGGTGAAGATGCTGTGAAAATTATTGAACCAACAACAAAGGATTTGGAATAGCTATTAAAGCAGCAACAGTTTGAGAGGATTGACTTCAATTTTGAGAGTTCTCCTGTGGGTGAAATACCATCAAACAACATTGGGTACTACAGAGAAATCATTTGTGAAACCAAGAATCAATCAATGCTGCAATCTTCATTGTTGTCTTATCTTAAGAAATTGCCATAGTCACCCCAACCTTCAGCAACAACCACCCTGATCAGTCAATCAGCAACCATCTACTTGGAGGCAAGAACTTCCACAAACAAAAAAGATTATGATTCACTGAAGGCTCAGATGAACTTTAGCACTTTTAGCAAAAAATCATTTTTAATCAAGGTTAAGTGCATTATTTTAGGCATCATGCTATTGGAGGCTTTATACTATACTCAACTGCAGTATAGTATAAACATAACTTTTATGTGCATTGCAAAATCAAAATATGTGTCACCCACTTTATTTTAAAATTTACTTTATCTCTGTGTTCTGGAAGCAAAACCACAATATCTCTGAGATGTCTCTACAATTAATGATCTATTTTACTTAGTTTAAATATCTCCAAATAAACCATGTAATTACTCGTCATCATGACCCCTCAACATATGACCATTCAACAACTAGTTCTAATTTTTTTCAAGTTCTTAAGTAGCCTTCAAATCATTTGAACCCATTTTACCACTGAAACTCGTAACTTTTTGCATTCCATGATACTGTTTCTCCCCTCCCCTATTGAACTGTATTTTCTGTCTCCACAGTCAGCTGCTCTTGTTTATTATGTTCCTGTATATAAATTCACAGGTTCATTCAGAGAATGTCTTCCTTTTCTTCCCAGCTTCATAATTTCTCACAGATTGCCTGAGCACCTTAATGCACATGACTCAAAACTTTTCTTTAGCAATGGTGATATTTCCTTTGTTTTGTTTTATGCATATTTCATTATTTTGTTACCCACTCCAGTGTTCTTGCCTGGAGAATCCCAGGGATGGGGGAGCCTGGTGGGCTGCCATCTATGGGGTCGCACAGAGTCAAAGCAACTTAGCAGCAGCAGCGGCAGCATTGTTTTGTTATCAATTACATTCCTATATAGTTTTTCTGGCTTCCCTGGTGGCTCAGATCGTAAAGAATCTGCCTGCAATGCAGGAGACCTGGGTTTAATCCTTGGGTTGGGAAGACCCTGGAGAAGGAAATGGCAACCCACTCCAGTATTCTTGTCTGGAGAATCCCATTGACAGAGAAGCCTGGCAGGTTACAGTCCATGGGGTCGCAAACAGTTGGACATACTATGTGACTACCACTTCGCTTCACTCATAGTTTCTACCTTGAGTTTAGTACAAGAAAAAAGCATTTCAAATAGAATGTTTGAGAAATATTGGCATGTACATTTTCTACCAATTTTTTCTTGTAACTCATGTTTAATCTGGGATATATTTTTATGACAGATGTTAGGTTAAGAAGCTTTGGTTAGTTCACACTATTAAAGAAACTATGTATACTTCTAACCTATGATCTTCAGTTCAGTTCAGTTCATTTCAGTCACTCAGTTGTGTCTGATTCTTTGCGACCCCATGAATCACAGCATGCCAGGCATCCCTGTCCATCACCATCTCCCGGAGTTCACTCAGACTCACATCCATCGAGTCAGTGATGCCATCCAGCCATCTCATCCTCTGTCGTCCCCTTCTCCTCCTGCCCCCAATCCCTCCCAGCATCAGAGTCTTTTCTAATGAATCAACTCTTTGCATGAGGTGGCCAAAGTACTGGAGTTTCAGCTTTAGCATCATTCCTTCCAAAGAAATCCCCGGGTTGATCTCCCTCAGAATGGACTGGTTGGATCTCCTTGCAGTCCAGGGGACTCTCAAGAGTCTTCTCCAACACCACAGTTCAAAAGCATCAATTCTTTGGTGCTCAGCCTTCTTCACAGTCCAACTCTCACATCCATACATGACCACAGGAAAAACCAGAGCCTTGACTAGACGGACCTTTGTTGGAAAAGTAATGTCTCTGCTTTTGAATATGCTATCTAGGTTGGTCATAACTTTCCGTCCAAGGAGTAAGCGTCTTTTAATTTCATGGCTGCAGTCACCATCTGCAGTGATTTTGGAGCCCAGAAAAATAAAGTCTGACACTGTTTCCACTGTTTCCCCATCTATTTCCCATGAAATGATGGGACCAGATGCCATGATCCTATGACAAAACCTCTGATCTTACTGAACTTTGTGATAATAATGTTTCAGTTCATTTGTTGGATTTACCCAGAAGATACTCATATGATTATTAAAAAATGAGAATATTATTGTAACATTCATATATAATTTTAATTTTTAAAATATTTCTATTTTTGCATTACATAGGTTAATATGAATAACAGTAAATAAAAAGGGTGATATTAAAAACACTAGAATTATCCCAGAACAACTTCAATTCTGTCTACTCATTTTTGAGTAGACAAAATGAATGGTAGCACCTTTGCTACCATTCTCCACACTAGAAACAAAGATTATTTTAAAACCTAAATGTGATTTTTCTTAATGTTTTCTAATGGCATCTCACTATTCTTACTAAGACTAAATGACTTAACTTGGCTTATGAAACCCTGTCTGATCTAATTCATCATTCTGGTTCTTCAGGTCTATTTCCTGCCATACCATCTCTTCTCCTGGTTCCAGTCACCCTGGCTGCCTTTAATGTCTCTCATCCAAAAGATTTCTACCACTCACTATAAGGACTTTGAACTCCATCTAATTAGAGCTCACTTTACTAGTTTGCATTCTTTATCCATAGGCATTTTCATGAAGAGTATGTTAATGGTAAAATTTCTTCTGTGTTGTATCTCATGCAAGATTCATATATTTTCTATGTACAAAACTCTGAGATTATATTTTACATTAAAATGTGAAAGAATAATCTCAATAAATTTAGAAAAAAATTTCAAATTACAGGAAAAAAAACTGTTATCAATATACTTCTTTTTAAAATATAAATTTTTGGCCTAGATGCTTATAAAAGAGCTACATAGTCTCATAAACACACATATTTCATTATAGGGAGTATATGGTGGCATTTGGTGAAATAAACTTCTTGTTTCAGCTCAGATTAATTTTCTATTTTCTTCTTTCTCAACTAATTTCCTTTATCTTGTCTTTTTTCTCATTCCTTCACACTTCTTAAATCAGCAGTGATATTACTTAAAAATTATCTATAGATAGGTTTTTAAAAATATAGTGATTAAGAAGATAGCTCTGCACTTGGAATAAATGTATCTGAAAACTATCCCCACTAATCTAGCTCTGAAGACTTTGGCCAGTAACTCAAGCTCCTTGTGTCTTAGTTTTCTCATTGGTTAAGTAATAAATGTTTAAAATAAAAAAAATAGCACTGACTTTACAGGGTTATAGTGAAGATTATAGTGCTTGGTAGATTAAAAAATGGGAAATACAGTATTCAGGGTTTAGGATAAATAAAAGATGCATTTGGTACAGAGATATCTCACAGAAAAAATTAATTAATTTAAAATTAATTTTGGAAGATATTTGCTTTCAATGCACTCTAATGAAAGTAATGGATGTTCATAGATCCAAGAACACGACATCTATGATCAAAAGTAAGAAACTGCAATAAACTACTAGAATGTGTCAAAGTCCTATGAAATGTAATAATTTCCTACTGTCTGTGTGCACTTAATTTTTGTGCAGTTAGAGTAAGAGAGGCAGGTCTCTAGACACACTGGCCCCTGCTACTGCTTCTTAATTTTTGGCTTGAGTCAGAGTTTGCCAGTATCTGGCCTAATTAAGCTTAACCCAGTGAATTATACAACAGAAAGAAACGGACCATCTGTTCAACCAAAAACAGAATGTTTTTCATTTCTTCGACTGTACCGCGTTCTCTCCTCTTGTTGTTATTGTTTGATCACTAAATTGTGTCTGACTCTTTTGTGACCCCATGGACTGCAGCCCACCAGGCTCCTCTGTCCACAAGATTTTCCAGGCAAGAATACTGGAGTGGGTTGCCATTCCTCCTCCAGTAAATCTTCCCAACCCAGGGATCAAACCCATGTCTTCGGCTTAGCAGGCAGATTCTTTACCACCAAGCCACCTGGGAAGCCCGTTCTCTCCTTTGTGTGTGAAAAGTGTGTGTTAGGCTCTCAGTTGTATCTGACTCTTTGAAACCCCATGAACTGTAGACTGTCAGGCTCCTCTGGCCATGGAATTCTCTGGGTAAGAATGCTGGAGTGGGTAACCATTCCCTTCTCTGGGGGATCTTCCCAATCCAGGGATCGAACCCAGGTCTCCTGCATTACAGGTGGATTGCTTACCATTTGAGCCACTAGGGAAGCCTGTTCTCTCCTCTATATGGACCTAATGGAGCATTATGCATGGTATTTTCTGTGAAATCCTACATATCATTTCTTTCTTTACCTGCTACCATATTTCAGATCTCATTTTAAATGTCATTTTCTCTAAGAAGACTCTGTGATCCTATTAAGAGTACTCTCATATAAACATTATTCACTCTCTTAGCAATCTATACTTACCTGATCAGACAATTTATCATGCTTTATCATAATTACTCAATTTTCTGTTTCATTTGCTTGACTTTAGCCTCTTCCCAAAAAAGGACAATGCCTGCTATGCTAAGTGTTAGGTCCCAAACAATCAGATAGTGCATTATATAAAATTATAATAATCAACAAATATGTAAAAAGATTAATTAAATGAGACCACATTGGACATCTGAGATCTATCCTGTGTTTTCTGTTTTGCCTTTATGATTCATCAATTTCTTAACTTTATCCTCTATTTCACAAAATGGGCTTTTCTATTACCCTGTCTTATATTTACTCCCTCCAAGTGTACTTTTAAAGCAGAAATTGTCAATCACGTTTTCCTCTACAATAACCTTTATTATACTTTTCACAACTATCCTTTAAAGCTATTAGGTCTCATCAAATGTCCTTCTGAACTTTAATAAATAAATAAGTTGAAGATATTCAAACTTCTCTTATTGCTTATGGAAACACTTCTCAATGGTCTATGATTTTTGTCCCAATACAGAGATTGGTTCCTCGTCTCTACTTTATAATAAAGCTTTACAAGTATGTGAATTCATTTCATATGGTATTTACAAGATGTCACCAGGCTTTTGACCAGGAAATTGACATTACCCTGGGTCCTGACTTGGTCCTGGCTGTCTCAAGCAGAGGAATACATACCAAGAAGTGGAGGAATTGAAATAGTATGCTAATTGTAACTTGACCTTTGGTCCCACACCACTACGTACTGCACTGATAATGGGAATGAAGTGACATGGAACACGTGGAACACTTTTATTTATTTATTTTTGGTTCATTTGCAATAGACTAACGCTCAAATCAAAGCAAATAAGATGACCTATTTTCCCCAAGCCACACAAATATAAAGATTTTCAATTCCATTGAGATGAGATGTGCCAGTACCTGATAAAACATATCTAGAGAGGAAGAAACAGAGTTCATCACCATTATAATATAAGCAGAGGTGTCTGTCATTCTTCACAGAAGAGAGACAAGGAAGATTCTTGGATAACTCCTAGAAACAAACACTTACTCAAGTAAGTTCTCCTACTCCTTTACCCCTAAAATGGGAGGTCTGTGTTTGCCATGATGGGAGATGATGCCAGTTTATGCTCAGCTCAGTAACCCAGCCTCTTCAAAGAAGAGGAAGGTAGCTGAACCATTGACTGTCCAGTACATAAAGGTTTTCTCTGTGTAGTCTCTCTTGTTTCTAGAGAGTCCTATGCACCAGCACCAGCTTCCCTGACACAAATATGAGATCTTGTTCAACCTGTTTCTTGGAGTTGCTGTAATAGTTCTTATCCCTATTGTATCAAGAGTCATAATAGGGGGAGGTCATAGTTTTTATCTTTATTGTCACATGTCCACATACTCTAAATATATACTGTGATAAACTGTAGCTTCTCAGGTATGTGACTGCCCCACAAGTAAAGGGTAGTTCACTTTTGAAACCACTGATACAGTGGAGTGCAAAAAGGCCAAAGCTAGGATTCTCAGTCTGTCTATAATATCATACTATCTTGATCTCTGTGGCCTCCAAAGATGCAACAGGATCTTCATTTTCATAAATCACCTTCCTAAGAAATGTGAGTCAAAAGTTGATGTCACCCTTGAATGTCATGTCATATATATTAGTCTAGCAAAAAAACATTGATATTTATGGTCTATGGATAGGACCCAATTTTTTCCAGTCTTATATAAATTTATATTTTTTTGTTTAGTTCAGTTCAGTCGCTCAGTTGTGTCCAACTCTTTGTGAACCCATGGACTGCAGCACACCAGGCCTCCCTGTCCATCACCAACTCCCAGAGTTTACTCAAACTCATGTCCATCGAGTCGGTGATGCCAACCAAACATCTCATCCTCTGTTGTCCCCTTCTCTTCCTGCCTTCAATATTTCCCAGCATCAGGGTCTTTTCAAAATAGTCAGTTCTTTGCATCAGGTGGCCAAAGTATTGGAACTTCAGCTTCAGCATCAGTCCTTCCAATGAGTATTCAGGACTGATTTCCTTTAGGATGGACAAGCTGGATCTCTTTGTAGTCCAAAGGACTCTCAAGAGTCTTCTCCAACACCACACTTCAAAAGCATCAATTCTTTGGTGCTCAGCTTTCTTTATAGTCCAGCTCTCACATCCATCCATGACTACTGGAAAAACCATAGCTTTGACTAGATGGACCTTTGTTGGCAAAGTAATGTCTCTGCTTTTGAATATGCTGTCTAGGTTGGTCATAGCTTTTCTTCCAAGGAGCAAATGTCTTTTAATTTCATGGCTGCAGTTACTTTCTGCAGTGATTTTGGAGCCCCCAAAAATAAAGTCTGCCATTGTTTCCCCATATATTTGCCATGAAGTGATGGGACTGGATATCATGATCTTAGTTTTCTGAATGCTGAGTTTTAAGCCAACTTTTTCATCTCCTCTTTCACTTTCATCAAGAGGCTCTTTAGTTCCTCTTCACTTTCTGACATAAGGGTGGTGTTATCTTCATATCTGAGGTTATTGATATTTCTCCGGGCAATCTTGATTCCAGCTTATGCTTCATCCATCCCAGCATTTCTCATGATGTACTCTGCATATAAGTTAAATAAGAAGGGTGACAATAGACAGCCTTGACGTACTCCTTTTCCTATTTGGAAACAGTCTATTGTTCCATGTCCAGTTCTAACTGTTGCTCCTGACCTGCATACAGGTTTCTCAGGAGGGCAGGTCAAGAGATCTGGTATTCCCATCTCTTTCAGAATTTTCCACAGTTTGTTGTGATCCACACAGTTAAAGGTTTTGGTGTAGTCAACAAAGCAGAAGTAGATGTATTTCTGTAACTCTCTTGCTTTTTTGATGATCCAATGGATGTTGGCAATTTGATCTCTGGTTTCTCTGCCTTTTCTAAATCCAGCTTGAACATCTGGAAATTCATGGTCCACATACTGTTGAAGCCTGGTTTGAAGAATTTTGATGTTACTTCAGTTTATTAAAACAGTATTTCATATAATCCTTTCAAGAAGTTAGGGTGGGTGCTATTATCCACATTTTAAACCTACATTGAAACTCACCATGGTTGAATGATATGTTCCAAGTAGTAGACGTTGTAGGAGAAAGCGAGCAGCCTGGCCAGTCTGGGCTTTCTTACATATTCTCGAGTCCTTTACTAAATACAACCTGTCATACTCACACTGACAAAAAATAAATGTGTGCTTTATAGAAAAGAGCTGCTGTTTTAGACAAAACTGACTTCAAATGTCTGCTAAATAACTCAAGATCATGTGACCTTAGCCTCTTTTAGACTAAATTTATCATCTATAATATAGGCAAATTATCATGATGAATACAAGGGTTCTCTAATAACATGCATGCATGCTTAGTTGCTCAGTTATGTCCAACTCTTTGTGACCCTTTGGACTGTAGCGTGCCAGACTCCTGTCCATGGGATTTTCCTGGCAAGAATACTTGAGTGGGTTGCCATTACCTCCTTGAGGAGATCTTCCCAACCCAGGGGTCAAACCCATGTCTCCTGTATTACAGGTGGATTCTTTACCCACTGAGCCATTGAGGAAGCCCCTCTAATGACATACCACCACCTGAAAATCATGATATCCAAAACAAACAGTAATTTATTCTTTAAAATCTTCTCTTTGTTTTTTCTCACATTTTATTAAAGCATAACAACCCAAAGAATTGCCAACATCCGCTGGATCATGGAAAAAGCAAGAGAGTTCCAGAAAAACATCTACTTCTGCTTTATTGACTATGCCAAAGCCTTTGACTGTGTGGATCACAATAAACTGTGGAAAATTTTGAAAGAGATGGGAATACCAGACCACCTAACCTGCCTCTTGAGAAATCTGTATGCAGGTCAGGAAGCAACAGTTAGAACTGGACATGGAATGACAGACTGGTTCCAAATAAGAAAAGGAGTACATCAAGGCTGTATATTGTCACCCTGCTTATTTAACTTCTATGCAGAGTACATCATGAGAAACGCTGGACTGGAAGAAACACAAGCTGGAATCAAGATTGCCAGGAGAAATATCAATAACCTCAGATATGCAGATGATACCACTCTTATGGCAGAAAGTGAAGAGGAACTAAAGAGCCTCTTGATGAAAGTGAAAGAGGAGAGCGAAAAAGTTGGCTTAAAGCTCAACATTCAGAAAACAAAGATCATGGCATCTGGTCCCATCACTTCATGGGAAATAGATGGGGAAACAGTGGAAACAGTGTCAGACTTTATTTTGGGGGGGCTCCAAAATCACTGCAGATGGTGATTGCAGCCATGAAATTAAAAGACACTTACTCCTTGGAAGAAAAGCTATCACCAACCTAGATAGTATATTCAAAAGCAGAGACATTACTTTGCTGACTAAGGTCCGTCTAGTCAAGGCTATGGTTTTTCCAGTGGTCATGTATGGATGTGAGAGTTGGACTGTGAAGAAAGCTGAGTGCTGAAGAATTGATGCTTTTGAACTGTGGTGTTGGAGAAGTCTCTTGAGAGTCCCTTGGACTGCAAGGAGATCCAACCAGTCCATTCTGAAGGAGATCAACCCTGGGATTTCTTTGGAAGGAATGATGCTAAAGCTGAAGCTCCAGTACTTTGGCCACCTCATGCAAAGAGTTGACTCATTGGAAAAGACTCTGATGCTGGGAGGGATTGGGGGCAGTAGGAGAACAGGACAACCGAGGATGAGATGGCTGGATGGCATCACGGACTCGATGGACGTGAGTCTGAGTGAACTCTGGGAGATGGTGATGGACAGGGAGGCCTGGCGTGCTGCAATCCATGGAGTCGCAAAGAGTCGGACATGACTGAGGTACTGAACTGAACTGAACTGAACTACCAGATATATTATTTCTATCCCTAAAACCTATCACAATCTTCTAGCTTTTAATTTATATTTTCAAAAAGTATTTTCCTATTTCCTTGTAATTGGGAAATTACAATTGACAGTTGTAATTGCCTCCTTATTGCCCCCAGACCAGAAATGTTTCCAAAATAATGTCTCTAAATGCCGAAGCCATGCCTTCAACAAACTGGCCATACCCAAGTATCAGTTCTAAATTCTAACAACCATGTATCTTCCACTGGCTGAAACAGAAGTATTTTCTCCTATAGAGAGTATTTTCCACATTCTAACACGATATGCTAATGTTCACACTGACTGCTCAACTTGGACTCTTTCCTTTACCCCTGCTGATGTGAAACTTTGAAGTCAGGGCTCAACTGTCACTTCTTCATATAAACTATCAATGATAAGTTCAAATAGGGATAACTGCTACTATGAATCTGTCTTATTTCATTATAAAATTTATTTTTACTAAATTTATTAAAGCATGACTTAATTCTGTCTTGAATTAAAATGATGTGCCCATAAGCCTTAACTGAGTATAGAACATAAATAACACTGCATTACTATTTCCCGAAGTCCTTACCATCAAGTGAGTTTATATTTGTTGAAGACTATTTTCCTTCATAATATTTTTATCTTTGTCATATACTTTCATTTAAGCCCTTTAAAAAAGTCCTCTCCAGTCTTCTTATTCTAGAAAGATTCATTTTCAGGACTGCAAACACGAAAGTGAGGATGCATCAAACACTTTCCAATGAAGCCCAGAAAACAAATTAAGATGTGACTTTGAGAAATAGCACCAGTCAAACATAATTCTAGAACTGGGCAAACAAGATACTTCTTGTTTCTTTGGGGAGACGCTCATTGCCAAGGCTGAAAATGATGAAGTGTTGATTTCGGTGAAAAGAGGCTCATGCATCTTGAGTTTTTTAGGTGGAAACTGGCCATATGTATGTATTAACTTTGTCATAATTTTCTAGTTTCTATAGCACATAAAACTTACTGTGCCTTTTCCCTTTGATATTTTTTAATCAGAGAGAACAATATTTTCTTAACTATAACTACAATCTAAGTCATAAATCAAAGCACAAGTGCTATGCTATAAAAATTCAGTGGCATTACTAAAGCTGATAATATTTATAAGAAAATGTAAAATTTTTGTCAAAGTAATAAACAGCTAGTGATTTCACTTTGTGTTGGTTTAATGTTAATTTAATAATAATAATATTAGTAATTAGATTTCTGCTAGAATTTTTTCTTAAGGTACTTGAATGTGATTTAACTTTATGAACAAATTAGCAATTTAGGCTGAAGAAACTTAGCCATTTGGTTCTGAATTGTACTAGAAACATGCCAGATATACAGTATAATACATTGTCAAAAGGAAATTGGGTTTTAAGTTAGGATGCTTTTGAAACCTGTGGTGGATTCATGTCAATGTATGCCAAAACCAATACAGAATTGTAAAGTAAAAATTAAATAAATAAATAAATTTTTTAAAAAAAGAAAATATATTTGAATTACCATATCTCTAAACTAAATTCATAAGAAAATGAAATTGAAATACAGACCAGTTAACATATAAGAACAGGAAAAATATCATCTGATAATGCAATTATTTCACATATTTTTTAGAGTATGCATATATGTGCATCAGATTATTTATAGTACCTGTATGGATAATCACTCAAATCATTAACATGTGTTAAAGTCTACTTGCTAAAATAAAAAATCAACATCATGGCATGCTGCTATAATTCTCCAGTGGTTTGTGACTGATTCTATTTTTGTCTCTTGTTTACTTGTGAAAACTGTAGAATCAGCATCTCTAATTCACCCTAGTAGGTCTCCAATTTGTACAGTAGCAGAATGTACAAAATTTGCTGCAGACTTAGTGTCACAATGATTTCTTTTCCCCTTTAACATGAAATTGTATTTTTAATGTAAATAAAATCTTTAAAGTGAAAAGAAAAAACACTCTCTTTCCATTTCTGTCAGTGCTTAGAGTCTTAATGGGACATCAAGATGTTCTGTTCAAAGTTGCAGAGAAAGCAAACTTCCAACACCTCTGCTGCCTTAGACTCCTAGCATTTTAAACCAAATTTACTTAGCCCTTATTTGGGAAAGGGATAACAACACTTTTGTAAAGTCATGGACAGAGAATTCCTCAAGTATTTAATAAATCTCCATTCAAGTAAATCACAGTTAATTGTTACAGCACATTAAAAAGTGTTTCTTGCACTCCAACCAAGAATATTTTTCTACATATACCTATTATATTTGTGAAAGATTTTAAAATATTTAATAGAAATACCTGAACAATTCAGATGAATTTATATTTAAGATTTCATTTAAATGTTAACATAAGCATGTCTCAAAATATTTAATGCAAAAATTAGATTGCTACAGCATACGTGATATTGCTCAAATATTCTGAACTAAAAGCAGTTGAGATGGCAATGCTTAGTCATTTAAACTTACACAAAATCAATTTTCAAAAATTAGAAAAACAGGCATTTCTACTTTCAGTTTAAAAATATAAAGATTTTGGAAGTAGTCACTATGATTCTTATAAGTAGAAAAAACCTGGACAATCCAAAAATTGGTGACGTTTCTTGGATCCATCAGCAATCTGAGATCTCAGCGCAAACTGCCACTATTAAATCTGGAGAGAAAGGTGAAGCTAGAGGATCAGAGCCAACTCTGCTTAGTGGGAGCAGAAGCTACTAGAGTTATAAAAGTTACAGTGTTAGTAGTTGAGCTGTGTCTGACTCTTTGCAACCCCATGGGCTATAACCCACCAGGCTCCTCTGTCCATGGAATTCTCCAGGAATGAATACTGGAGTGAGTTGTCATTCCATTATCCAGGGGATCTTCCCAAATCATGGATCAAAGCCAAGTCTCCTGCATTGCAGGAAGATTCTTAACTATCTGAGCCACCAGGGAGATACAGAGCCATAAACTAGTTCAGTTCAGTCACTCAGTTGTGTCTGACTCTTTGTGACCCATGGACTGCAGTACACTAGGCTTCCCTGTCCATTACCAACTCCTGAAGCCTACTCAAACTCATCTCCACTGTGTCGGTGATGCCATCCAACCATCTCATCCTCTGTTGTCCCATTCTCCTGCCCTCAATCTTTCCCAGCATCAAGGTCTTTTCAGATGAGTCAGTTCTTCGCATCAGGTGGCCAAAGTATTGGAGTTTCAGCTTCAGCATCAGTCCTTCCAATGACTGATTTCCTTTAGGATGGACTGGTTGGATCTCCTTGCAGTCCAAAGGACTGTCAAGAGTCTTCTCCATCACCACAGTTCAAAAGCATCAATTCTTCAGTGCTCAGCTTTCTTTATGGTTCAATTCTCACATCCATACATGTCTACTGGAAAAACCATAGCTTTGACTAGATGGACCTTTGTCAGCAAAGTAACGTCTCTGCTTTTTAATATGCTGTCTAGGTTGGTCATAGCTTTTCTTCCAAGGAGCAAATGTCTTTTAATTTCATGGCTGCAGTCAAGTCATCTGTAGATGTAGAGTGTTCCCTCTCCCCAACATTTTAGCACCACAATCAGGCTGCTCCAGGAGATAATAGCTAAAAGAGCTAAAAGATGCTTACTCTTTCTGAGGAGCAGGCAGAGAAGCCCCCAAGTCAAGAGGAGAGATTAAAATAATGGCATTAAGAGGAATTTGAAGCATCTTGCACCTACAGCTGAACAAAAAGTGAATATAGCTCCAAGCCAAATTAATACAAATTCTCACTAAAAGCCTATTTACTTGATTTCTTATTATGTGTGCATTTGTGTGTATGTGTGCGTGCATGCTAGTAACTGACCCTTGTACTATAGCCTGCCAGGCTCCTCTGTCCATGGGATTTTTCAGGAAAGAATACTGGAGTGGGTTGCCATTTCCTCCTCCATGGGATCGTCCCAACCCAGGGATCAAACCCATGTCTCTGATGCCTTATTACCCAGTATAATCTGTCTGCTTTATAATAAAAAAATTAAAAGTTATGCCAAAAAGCAAGAAAAAATAAACACTGTCTAAAGAGACACAGCAGTACCAGAAACATGATCAGATAGGATATGGATGCTGGACCTAGTGGATTTAAAACATCAATCATAATACGTTAAAAGCTCTATGGAAAAAAAAAAGGAGACAATATGCAATGACATGGGTAATATCAGCAGGTAATATCAGCAAAGAGATAGAAACTACAAGAAGAGTCAAAAGCAAATACTAGAATTCAAAACACAGTAACAGAAACAAAGAATGTCCCCCATGGACTCATCAGTAGACAACACAACCTAGGAATCAGTGACCTTAAAGGAATATCAATAAAATTTGATAATGAACTATGTAATTTGATAATGAACCAGTAATGAACTAAGTGTAAACTGCAGACTTTGGGTGATGATGTGACTGTGAAGTTGCACTGACTGTTGACATTTTTATATTATGGTATTGGATGTTGACTGCAGGAGAGGTTGCATGTTGATGGAGGTAGGGGGTGTGTGGGAACTCTATGTTTTCTTCCAATTTTGCTGTGAACCTAAAACTTCTCTAAAAAGACAAAGTCTCTTTAAACAAACAAAATTATTCCAAACTGAAGTATAAAGAGAAAATATAAAAAAACAATTATAGCATAACCTATAATTGGAGCAAGAGAAAAAGAAAAAAATAATGGAGCAGAAAAAATTTTAATAATGACTGATGACAAATTGAAATTGTAAGGGAGTATTTATAGTTCAGACACACAAAACTGGGGACAGGAAACCATTTAGGATCTGGTCCAAGATGTATCTCTAGACTACTGAGAACTTGAATTTTCTCCTAATTATATCAAATCAAATGTATTAGGTGTATTAGGAACAATGTCTACCAACTGCAACTTTAAGGTCTCAAGTCCCTCTCACTGATTGTAACTAGGCAACCATGTCAGATCCCAACAAATCCTTGCTTAACAAGCACCGTTCTTGATAGATTCAATGACAATTCTTGACAAAAAACGTATGTAACTAACTGTGGCCTTACAGCTTTTGCCTTTATAAGCTTCCTCTATTTTACAGGCTGCTGGTGCTGCTGCTGCTAAGTCGCTTCAGTCATGTCCGACTCTGTGCGACCCCATAGATGGCAGCCCACTGGGCTCCCAGATCCCTGAGATTCTCTAGGCAAGAATACTGGAGTGGGTTGCCATTTCCTTCTCCAATGCATGAAAGTGAAAAGTGAAAGTGAAGTCTCTCAGTCGTGTCTGACTCTTAGCGACCCCATGGACTGCAGCCTACCAGGCTCCTCCATCCATGGGATTTTCCAGGCAAGAATACTGGAGTGGGGTGCCATTGCCGTCTCCATTTTACAGGCTAGCAGAACACAATTTAAGTGCTTGTTGAATCTGTGTCTCCCAGGCTGCAGTACTAGCAAACTACAAATAAATATTCCTCTTTATTTCAATCAGTCTTTGTTTCAAAAATTTTGGTTTATAGATATGGCTGAGCATCTATTAAAATTAATGGCAGTTACCAAAACACATTTTACAGAATCTCAATGAATAAGCAGGATGAATATAAACAAACAGAAAACCACCCAAGCATATTGTATTTAAACTGTAGAACACCAAACAGAAGAAGAAAATTGTGAAAGAATAAACAAGGAAAATGGATTATAGTAAATTTCTCATTAGAAATTATATAAAAGAGTTAAGAAAAATAAAGAGGGGAAAGAAAAAAAAATATGCCAAGCTGGAATTCTATATCCAGTAAATTACTCATCAAAAGTAAAGAAAAAAATGAAGACTCTCAAACTAACAAGAAACAGGAAATTGCCAGCCGACTTGCCTTTCATGAAATGTTAAGATCATAAGGCAAAAGAAAAATGATATAGATCAGAACTTCCATCTGCATAAATAAGACTATCAGAGAAAGAATAAAAGTAAAATAATGTTCTATTTTTAATTGATCTAAAAGATACTCTTTGCTTAAAGTAAAACTAGTGAAAATGCATTGGCTGATTACAGTACATCAGTAAGTGAAATGAATGATGTTAATTACCACAGACTGAACTGTGCCTCTAACACCTATATGTTAAAGCCCTAACCCCTGTGTGACTGTATTTGGAGACAGAGCATATAAGAAGATAATTAAGACTGAGATCATAAGAGTGGGGCTCCAAACCAATAGGATTAGTATCCTTATAAGGAGAGACATCAAAGAGCTTGGACTCTCTTTTTGCCATGTGAAGATGTAACAAGAAGATAACCATATAAATGCATGCCAGAAGGAGAGCTCCCATCAGCCACTGAGCTGGTTATCACCTTGTTCTTGGACATCCCAAACTTCAGACCTGATAAAAAATAAATTTCTGTTCTTTAAGGCACACAGCAGGAAGCAGTGAAGTCACTCAGTGGTGTCTGACTCTTTGTGACCCCATGGACTATAGCCTGCCAGGCTCCTCCATCCATGGGATGGTACAGGCAAAAATATTGGAATGGTTGCCATTTCCTTTTCCACAGATCTTCCCCACCCAGAGATCAAACCCAGGTCTCCTGCACTGCAGGCAGACTCTACCATCTGAGCCACCAGGTAAGCCTTTAAGGCACACAGTCTGTGGTATTTTGTTATAGTAGCCCAAGCAGACTGATACAGTAATATAAGAAGCAACAAGAGAAATTGGGAATGTTCTGAGTACCTACAGGACATTTAAAGCAGTACAGTGTCTTTTGAAAGTGGATTTAGATTAGTTAAAAATATGTATCTTATAAAATCCAGGAACACCACTAAATAATATTTTAAAAAATACAGTTGATATTCTAAGTGAGGAAATAAAATGAAATCACATAACAGCTCAACTAAAACACTAGATAATCCAACTATAATAATGATCACTTTTCAAGTGGTCTGAAAAACATCAACTGAAAAAACTGAAATTATCAGAGTGGTTTAAACAGAAAAAAGAAAATGAAATGCCAAAATATGTTGACTACAAGAAACACACTCTACATACAAAAACTACATCTAGGTATAAAGGAAAGGAGAAAGATATACTAACGAACATCCAAAGAAACCTGGAATAACTACATTAACTTCACATAAAGCTTATTCAGAAGAAGAAAGATTATCCAGGATAAAAGAAGGGCATTGTATAATGATAGAAAGAGTCAGTCTTCAAAATACATTAAACTCCTAAATGCCGATGTACCTAACAGAACATCAGAATACAGGTGGGAAAAAAATGATAAAACTGAAAAAAGAAACAGAAATATTCACCATTACAGTCAAAGACAACAATATCCTCCATCAGTTGATGGATCAATTCAGCACAGCTTTGCATAACCTGCACTACAGTACATCTGATCTAACTGACATCTATAGAATATTCAACAGCAGCAGAATCCATATATTTCTCAAGCTAATGTTGAATTCACCAAGATGGACCACGTTCTAGGCCATAAAACAGACCTTAATTTTAAAAGAACAGGAATTATACAAAGGATATTCTCAATCAGCATGGAATTAATTTAGAAAACCGTTATCAGAAAGACAGATGAAAATTCCTAATGATTTAGAAATCAAGCAGCACCATTTCTAAATAAGGTATGGGTCAGTGTGAGATAGGCTGGGGCCTGAGACCTTCCTACCAGAGTGCTTGCACCGGGACAAATGTCTCCTTGCCCAACAGACTACAAAGAAACTATTAGAGACTGAAATTAACTACACACTTAGGCAGTTATTAATAAAGTGACGCAAAAATGCCACAAAACAACTTTGTCTTTCTTAGATGCCACAAGAAAAAGCAGGCCACTGCTGGTGATGCCTGCACCCGGGACCACTAAGGCGGTGAACAGACCACTCAAACTATACCTCCTGCCCAAGCCAAAGACCCACCCCCACCTCGTTATCTCATTTAAGGAACCAACTGGTCAAGGACACCTGTTTCTTGTTTTTGCTCCCTCCACCTGCACCATGAAACCTATTAAACCTTTGTTGGAAATTTTCCTTGCACCTGCTAACCAATTTCTGTTGATTAAACAGTCCAAGGGCCCAAGAGGGTATCAAAAGCGAAACCGAAAAATATTTTAAAGGAATAAAACTTAAAATACAACTTACTAAAATCTACAAAATGCAACTAATGTGTGGCTTAGAGGGAAAAGTTTAGGAATTTTGAAAATTCCTAGATCTTTCAAACTCTTGCCGGACCCCAGAAGTCTTTTAAAAACAAATTAGCATCTCCGGCACAAGTGTCTGGCAGCCTCGAGCAAGCCGTCGAGGAAAACATTAGTTCTCCCGTACGTAAGAACTCCCCAGTCCTGGACAGCTCTCTGGGGATGTCTTCCTAAGACAGAAGAGAGGCCCGCAGAGCACGGAAGGAGAAAACCGGGGTGGTGTCTGCGCCTCCACCGCTTGGCCCCTAGAAGCCCACAGAGCTCGGGCCCCTGGCATGCCGCAGCCACTGCAGAGTATACGCCTAGTCGGGAAAACACTGGCCCGCCTGCCCTCTGAAGGCCGGAGAAGCCACGTGCCCACGTCCTCAGAAGGAAGAGCCAATGCCCAACCAGACGACTCTTCCAGGAGTGGGCTCCTAAAGCCAGAATTTGACGTCTCTGAGGATGCTGCCAACAAAGCCCCCCATCCAACCCCTTCACCAAGGAAACGAGGAAAAGGGGCCCAGCCTCAAACCTCCCCCGGGAGACCGAGGCAGGGAAAGGCCCCGGAGCAGGTAGAGGAGGGCCCTATTCCACCGCCTCTGCTTCCAGCGTGGACTGGGATGAGCTGCGTGACCCAAACTTTAACCTGTTCCGAGGATGCAGAGAGACCCAGCTCTCCACGAAGACCCTCAAACAGGCTGGCGGAGCCTGAGGCTGGACGGCTCAGAGCAGGGCCTTTGACGACCAGACTCACCTCGGTGGAGCAAGGTGCTTTCCGCCTCCGTTGGATGACACCTCTCCACTGTAGGTCAGGGCAGGGACCGCCAGGAGCGGCAGGCAAGCCAGGATTCTCTGGGTGTGAGGGCTTCCGCCAGCAGTGCCATCCGGGGCTCATCCCCTCCTCCGTGTGGCCAGAGCTGCCTTGGATGTGAATGAGGAGCACCTCTGACCCAACTGAGCTTCCAGGTAACGGGCGGGGTGGATGGACTCTGGAGCAGTTTGGCGCGTCCCTGGTTAAGCAATCAGCCTGGAGGAAACAGTCCTTATACCTCAAGTTCCACCTTCTCCTTTAAGGAAGGGCCACTAAGACCCAGGCCCGTGAGAGCAGCCTGCACGCACGCCCGAGGCCAGGCTCGCAGAACCTGGTTTTCCGCGAGCTCCGGATGTTCTCCGGCCTGGCTGGCTCCTCTGTGTCCTCCTTGGCGTGAGGATCCGCTGCTGCCTGTGGGGCGCATCATGGACATGCTGTCGCCGCACAACAGAGATGCGTGTTGAGAATTGCAGAGTAAGAAAGGAAGGCCAGAGATACCTGGCACGGAAGACCATGCAGGAGAGAAACCAGAGCCGGCAAAAGAGGAGCGCGCCCAGGTCCCAGATCAGGCCCAAGCAGAGGGCCTTCAGATAAGTGTGAGGAAAGAGGCATTAGTGCATCCACTCCCCGGAGAAGACCATGGCAGAAGACAGCAATGACCGGAAGCTGTGATGACCTCATTCTCCAAGATGGAGATATGACATGGAAGTCCAGAAACTGGGAAAGCCGAGCTGAAATCAATTCCATATTATTATCTCTGCGTTTAGAAAGGTAAAATGTATGACTGTGTTCATATTTGCTTGTTCTTGACAGTTTATGACCTATTTGGGATTACATTTAATATCAGATAAATGCTCTCAGATCTAGATCCCATGGGCTTTGTTTTAGATTATTATGAAAGCGTGTGAGGCAGAATTTTAGTAAGGATAAAAACATAAAACAATACACAAGCTTGCCCCTTAGGAGTGATAGACCAAGATCCTACTATTTTCACAGTTTTCCATGTACTGACTTTAAGATGGAAGAGTAACAAGCAGGATGATGCAAGCAAACAGATATAATTAAAAACTTAAATTTCTCTAATAAAAATAAATTTGGAAGTGAGAAAACAAGAGTTTGTTTTAGTATAGAATTTAAATTTGTTAAATGTGGAAATACATCTTTTGTTGATTTTAGAGGTCTAGGGGAATACAGCCTATTTCTACTAATAAAAATTAACAATTCAAAATAATCCCAGGTGAAAGGCTTACTCATTTGTCCATAAACATTTGAAAGAGAACCCCTCCTTTTTTATAAAATGAACCTGGAGGAAGTCAAGCTATCTGCCAAGATCCAAGTGTAATTAAAAAGCTGATGGAGTAAATGTACCTTTAGGTCTGGAGCTGCACTTTGACCTTCATAGTGGGCCATTTAGTAAAAAGGTAAACTTTATGGCAGCAAAATCTGTACTTAAAGCTTTTAGTCAGGATAAATTTAACATACTAAAATAGACACCATGATGAGATCAACCCCCGTGTACCCATCCTAGTTTTAATAATTGTCAACTCATGAGACTCATGAATTCATTCATTTCCCAGCTCCATATCATTATGAAGCAAATCTGCCATCATGTCATGTCATCCATACATATTTCACTATCACTCAATGATAGTTTTAAAAGGCATAACCATACTACTATAATAAGAATAAGTTGGTTATTATCTTTAAATAAGTGAGTAAAATTTCTAATTTATTCATAAGTGTCATTTCTTCTTGACAGTTTATTTAATCAGAATCCAAATAAAGCCCACACTTTGTGGTTGGTTGACATGCCTCATATTTCTTTAATCTTTTTTTTCCTTGCCACTTTCTTTTGAGAAAAACCAACTACTATAGAATCATTCTCCATCTGTATTTTGCTGATTGAATCCTCAAGTATAAACATCTTCCTCTATCTTCTAGATTTCCCATAAAATGTACATTCCACTTAGATAAAACTCCAGTATGATTTGGAGAAATGGACTGCTTCCTACCTGTTAACTGATGATCAAGTAGTTAGATTCAATAAATTGATTAGCCATTACAAAATCTTATTCTGGTCATTCTTATATTATTATCTGAAAATTTCCCATAAAGTTAGTCTCCCTCTCTTCTATTTCACTTGCTTAATTCTTTCACGTTATTTTCCAAATATTTTCCTTATTTTCAAAATAAGGAATGGATTTACTTGTACCCTACAACATTGAAAATTAGTATTTTTATGTATTAGTATTTTCAATAAATGTTATTTCAGTATATGTGATATATATTAGGATTTTAAGTATCTCTTATTTTCAATCCAGGGTTTATTGTTATTGGTCAAATTGTGTTATATTTGGGCAACAGAATCCCCTTCATTTTGGCTCTTGAGTTCTTTTGACACAACTATGACCAACGTGGGTCCTTGGACTCTGTAATCAATAGAAACTTATTACAGGTCTGAGGAATTCAGCAAAGCTTTACTGATGCTCATGCTGCAGTGTGAGGGAGCAAAAACAAGAAACAGGTGCCCTTGCTTGTTCCCTGAGTGGGAGAGTGAGCTAGTTTCTTACATGGTGTAACACCTGGGGTGGGTCACCAGGTTGGACAGGAGGCATAGCTTTTGTGGTCTGCCCATTCCTTTGCTGGTACTGTGCACAGGGATCATGCTCAGTAGCTTGCCTTTCAGAGAAGGCAATGGCACCCCACTCCAGTACTCTTGCCTGGAAAATCCCATGGACGGAGGAGCCTGGTAGGCTGCAGTCCATGGGGTCTCGAAGAGTCGGGCACGACTGAGCGACATCTCTTTCACTTTTCACTTTCATGCACTGGAGAAGGAAATGGCAACCCACTCTAGTGTTCTTGCCTGGAGAATCCCAGGGATGGGGGAGCCTGGTGGGCTGCCGTCTATGGGGTCGCACAGAGTTGGACACGACTGAAGCGACTTAGCAGCAGCAGCAGAAGCCTGCCTTTGCTACTGGCATCTGAGAAAGGCACAGCCAAGGCTAACAGAGATCAAGAGGGTGGCAACCATCCTCCATTTAGATCATTAATCACCACCGGAATTAACAGATTCAGAGGGACTGCAAGCAGGGACAGTACCTAATTGAGGTTGCTGATGGCTTATCCAGCATTCTCTTAAATGTCCTCCTTCAGATGTGATTCTGGAAATGTTGATGAGTTTTGCACCATTGTCCCCTGGTTACAGGGACCAGTGAAGTGATCAGAATCAATGGGTGGGACATGCTTGTGAAGTATTTGCCTTAGACCTAGTGAGGACGAAGGAGCTGCATTCCTGGTGGGGGTCGCTGAGCAGACAAGCAAAATGCAAGCAGAAATACGCTAACAAGAGTGGCAAATAGAAATCCAACCCACCACATCAGTTGTTACTTATCTGTTGATTGTCTTGTCTTTTGCATAGGTATCTCAGATCTTCCGCCAGCTCACAGGTGAATTCCCCTGTCGTGGCCTGCAGAGTTTTTGGAGGTAAGAGCTTTATTATGTACAAATGTACCCAACTAGGTATCGTTTGCATTTTGACGGCTGTAGGGGGTGCTCAGATTATGCTTTCATTTTGGCAATTGTCGATATCAGGGGGATCCTTCCTTCCAAGTTTTAAGAAGAAACTGGTCTCTAGGGTTAATTTGTGAAGGGACTGCCCCTTCTGGTTTTTTTTGTTTGTTTTTAAGCAGGATCTTGCAGTGGTTTGTTGGCATAGTCCAGGATTGCCGTTTGAATTTGTCTGAGATTAATAATAAACTGCTCAGTTTGGCTCATTTCCTGTTCAGATAGAATGTCAATAGTAAGACAAGATCATAGGTTATTTCAGATGGGCTGAGTTGCTGATTACTCCTGGGGTCTATACAGACCCTAAGGAGTACAATAGGAAACAGGTTGGTCTAAGGTTTAAGAGTCTTTTAGCAAAACTCTGCTAAAGTTTTCTTTAAAGTGTGGTTCATTTTCTCTATCTTTCCTGAAGGTTGGGGCTACCAGGAGGTGTGTAGGTAGGTTATAACCTGTTTCTAGAACACTTGACAGCCCCTGTGTGATTTTGGCTTTAAGAGAGAACTTGTTATCGCTCTGGAGTGATTTTGAACTTATTTCCTTTAAGAGGGACTTACAGACTTTAGTAGCCTTTTTGGTTGGGGTAGGGAAGGCTCCAGCCCATTATGTGAAGGTGTCAGCAAATTCAAGAAGATATTTATATCTTAACTGCAGGGTCATTTGGGTGAAATAAACTGGTCCAGTTTCCCCTGGGTGTTTCTGTTGGTGATGAACTAGCTTGAGAAATGAGGCGGGTAGGGGATTGTATGGGGCTGTGGGTTATTATGAACACACAGACCACAGGTCAGGGTTACTTATTTTGCTGTTCTTTTAAGCACCTTCCCTAAAAAGGTCTTTTGCATTAAATTCCATCATGTATCCCTCCCCTAGTTGGTGGCATCAGGCAAACTTGTAACATATTTCCACTGTTTCAGTCTCAGAGATAAATAAGCACCTTGCCATCCTTCATATACCAACCAGTGCTTCTTTTCTTTTAACGCTGTTTTTTCAGTTTTTTTATTGGAAACCCTGGAGAAGGCCAGGGAGCCCCAAGGGGGAGGGTTCAATCACAACTTACTAAACCTCTTGCACTCAAACTGCCTATTTTGTAGCTGGATCAGCTTTTCTGTTCTCTTGGTTCACAAAAGATCCACCCTTCTACAGTAGATCGCTGCCATCTGGGTCAGGAGCTGCTCTGCCTCTAAAAGAGCCAGGATTGAATGTTTATATTTTATGAGAGTTTCCAGCAGTTAACATACCTCTTTCATTCCAAATGGTGGCATGAGCTTGCAGCACGTGGAACCCCTACTTAGAGTCAGTAAAAATATTTAGTTTCTTATCCTTCCCTAACTGCAGAACTCTCACTAATACATTTATTTCAGCCTTCTGGGCCAAAGTCTAGGGTGACAGAGCCTCAGCTTCTAAGACTTCTGGACTATTGCATACCCTGCCTTTCAGGTTCCGATTTCTATAAAACAACTCCCATCAGCAAATCATTTGAACTTTGGGCTGTCAAGAGGTTCATCTAGAAGATCAGACCTGTGGGAATAATTTTGTTCTGTAGTTTTTGTACACTGATGCAGTAAGTCTCTCAACAGCTAGAAGCAGAGTTACTAGGTTCAGAGTTTGGCACATCTTTAAGGTAATGTTGAGGGTATGCATTAGGAGAGGCTGGTATCTTCTTAACCTTCCCAGGCAACAAGTGATGCTCTTCTAGCATGGATTGTAACTGATGAGGAGTTAATATGTGTAAATGTCACTTTAGTTAAGCAACAGGGTGGCTTCTCCACCTGCAGGCAGCTTGACCATCCCAGGGCTACTGAGTCCAGTTGTTTTAAAAAGTAAGCTGCTAATCTTTGACCCCAGCTTTTGGGTCGGGACACCTAGAACTATTCTCATGACATTATAGGATAAAGGGTTTTTCTAAATTTTGAAGCCCCAGTGCTGGTTTTTGGCTCAATTTGGACTTTAGAGTCTTGAAGTCTTGCTGGTGGTCCTTGTTCCATTGAAGTGGTTCCCTTTCTTCCCACATCAAGGTCTCATATAGAGTTTTGGCTATAATTCTATAATTCAGAGTCCAGGTACAACAGTACCCAGCCATCCCAGGAAAGCCTTAGAGTTGTATCTTTGTTGTTGAAGACAGTAATGCACTAATTGCTGTCTTCTGATCTATGGTCAGGGCTCTCACCTCGGGGTCAAAACAAATCCTAAACGTTGAATCTGCTACTGTGAGATCTGAGCCTTGAGATCTGATATATGAGACTCCATATCCCTTTTCTGCCAGAAAACTCAAAACCTTAACAGTATTCTCATCTGAATCTCATTTTGTCTCACAACTGATCAGTAAGTCATCAAGATTTTTTAACTGACTTCCATTCTCTTTCAACTACTCTGTTAAAGCATTTTCAAAGAGAAGAGGGCTGTCTCAAAAATCCCGTGGAAGCACTGGCCAAGTGTATCAAGTAGCTTCCAGGGTGTCAGGGTCCCACCATTCAAAGGCAAAAAGGTATTGAGTCAAGAGGCAAGGGGATACAGGAGAATGTACCCTGTAAGTCCAATGCAGAACACTGAGTACTCCCTGGCATTTGGGTGAGGAGGCTGCAGGGGTTTGACATCACTGGGTGAATAGGGATGACTCATTTACAGCTCCTATGTCTTACACAAACCAGTAATCCCCACTCGGCTTTGGAACAGGGAGAATCAGGGTGTTGCAAGGGAATTTGCAGAGCCTAATGAGTTTGTGTTTTCAGAATTTGGTGAGCAATGGTTGAATCACCTTTAGGTTCTAGGGTTTTAAAGGATACTGTTTCTTTCAGGGGTATTTTCTCTTAGGTGTTAATCCTTTTTTTTTTTTTTAATTTGTATTTAATAGCCGAGTATACTTGATTAACAATTTGGAAACAGTCCTTTGTTCCATGTCCGGTTCTAAATGTTGCTTCTTGACCTGCATATAGATTTCTCAGGAGGCAGGTCAGGGGGCCTGGTATTTCCTCCTCTTGAAGAATTTTCTAGTTTGTTGTGATCCACACAGTCAAAGGCTTTGGCATAGTCAATAAAGCAGAAATAGATATTTTTCTGGAACTTTCTTGCTTTTTTGATGATCCAACAGATGTTGACAATTTGATCTCTGGTTCCTCTGCCTTTTCTAAATGTGGAATATATGGAGGTTCTTGGTTCACATACTGTTGAAGCCTGGCTTGGAGAATTTTGAGCATTACTTTGCTGGCATGTGAAATGAGTGCAATTGTGCAGTAGTTTGAACATTCTTTGGCTCTGCTCTTCTTTGGGATTGGGATGAAAACTGACCTTTTCCAGTTCTGTGGCCAATGCTGTGTTTTCCAAATTTGCTGACATATTGAATGCATTACTTTAATAGCATCATCTTTTAGGTTTGAGCAACAGCTCAACTGGAATTCTATCACCTCCACTAGCTTTTTTCATAGTGATGCTTCCTAAGGCCCACTTGATTTCATATTCCAGGATGTCTGGCTCTAGGTGAGTGACCATACCATTGTTTATTCCTTGGTCTTTTATTCTTTTTTATGGAACTATTTTTTTAAATTTTATATGCTCCAAAACATTCTACTTGGAAATTTTCACTAGGAATAAGAAAACAAAAAAATTAAGGAACAGCAGCACAAATACATAATGAACACTTCAATTATAGATATATTAAATGTATATTAATGTAATACTTCCATAACATGAAAGCTCATATTGTGTTCAAAAATAATACAAAGAGATTATACTAGAGAACTACATAATCTTGTACTCTGTAGCAGAAGGGATATCCTCATGGGAGCCAAAAAAGGATCCCTGGAAAGTGGAGAGAGAAAAGTTACATGTGATCTACAACTCGCATATCAGCCAGCTGTGGGTTTTTAAAAAACAGTGTTAAAATGAATCTGAGAATGCCTTTAGAGATAATTCCCCCTTTAGAGAACATCAGAGAATTCCCAGTGGGATTGTAAAGGCAAGAATGGAAATTGTATTGTGAAGTTTTAGCCATGACTTTCACCTCACTCTGCTGTATGTGAAGAAATAAGGGAAAGTGTTCAGTCATGATGTGCACTTTAATCAGCATCAAACAATTCATGTTAGCCAGAAACACTGTAAATGCCTCAAAGCAGACAAGCCTAACTAAGTCTCAAAGCCTAGCTAACATAAGAAAATTCGTCCTGGAAAAGAACCATGCAATTTAAGGATTATGAAAAATGCTGTAACAGAGTTAAAATTTTAGTAACCATCAAAGAGCTCAAAATGGAGAGAAACTCCAAGTGTAATAAATTCTACAAGGCTTTTAGGTTATCATTTACCCATTAGTTAACCCCACACTGGGGAGAAATCCTTTAAATGAGATCAGAATGAGAAGTTCCTGGGTAGTGATTCATTCATTTCAGCATCAAAACTTCCATAAGAAAGAGAAACTTTATGAATATACTGAATGTGTATTGGAGCATTTGATCATGTTTTACAGAGGAGTAACACAAATGCTGAAGTAGATAGGTGCATTGAGGTGCCTCCCCAACCACCTGAAATAAAACACCATCCTTCTCGAGAGTCACACTAGCCCTGTGCCCTGCTTTATTCTTCACAGCCCTCACCACTCACCACACTACACATTTATTTCTAAAAATGCATTAACTTACTCCATTAGAATACAAACTCCGGGGTTTTACAAAGCTGTATTAATACCTAGTGTGAACCTAGCATGTAGTAAATACATAATAATTGTTGATGAGTGAATTATAGTACTTTCCTTAGGTGGAATATTTGGTATCTTGAGGTTAATACATTGTAAATGAAACAGAATTGACTTTAGCAGGCTTTTATTCATTGTTTTGAAATGCATCAGAGTAGAAAGCTTTGTAACTGCTATGATCTACAAATTATTCTCCAATTTCGTAGGGGATGAAAACATTGTACAAGAAGCACCAGCACCCTCATTAATGTACTGACCAGTGAGAGACCCAAATAAAGTGCTTCAGAAGGATCGTAGACAACATGGAGTTCCCAGCTTTTGGAGACAAAGTTCCCTTTTCTCTGATTCTAAATCTAAATAATACCTTACTCTTCTGAGGAATAATTCTCTCTTGGCCTTGTCAACCACTGGTACAGAGGGCATGGCAGTTTGGAATCCAAGAGCAGTAACCCTCTTCTGGCAAAATTCGGCACTTAGGAATCACATCTCTTATTAATTCAAAAAACAATACTAAGGCTCTACCATTCATTAAGTGCTATGCATAAGGATAAATTTTTAAAACATAGTTTGCCAACTCATAAGAAAAATGACTGTAAAACAGTGTGATCGGTGTGAGAGATTCAAGGAGTAAAAGCAAAGGAACATGCAACTTTGACTGAAAAGGTCTGGCAGAAGCCTTCTGAATGCAGTATCACTGGAGCTGAGTTCCAGAAGTTAAATAGATATTCACTTGGCCACAAAGAAGGGCAGAGCATTCCAGTCAGAAGTCACAAGGATATCAATGGGAAAAAACACACAGCACCTGGAGGAAGTAACTGGTATACTGATCATGAAGCTCCAGAAAGGGTGGGATGAGGGTGGGCAATCTGTGATTTAAATATTCAGAAAGCACAAAGGTATTTTCATAGCAAAACCTGTTAAAAGTTAACTTAAATAAACATCTACTTAGCTGTGTAATGATAAGGAGACTAAACATCCTTTTAGCTGTGTAAGGATGAACAAGGAGAGATAGGGAGAGATTCTCCTTGTCCCAAGAGGGACTATCAGAATGTTTATAAAAAGGAGCCTAAGGAGCACTGAACTAGAATATGATCACACAGAACTAGAATATGATCACACAGCAAGATCTGCAGAGATGAGGCTGGCAAGGTAGGTGGAAGAAAGAAGGTTACAGCCTTCTGTGTTGCCCTGCTTTGTGGAGAATCAAAAAAAGAGAAAACAATATGAGGATTAGTTGTTTGAAAATATTGAAATTAAAATTACTAGGGGATGTCTAAGTGAAGATATTTAATAGGCAGTTAGAAAGAAGGTTAAGAGAGCAAAAACAGGAATTCAAACTGTAAGTCTGGGAGTCAGCCTAACATTACAGGTTGTAAAAACCTTGGCTGTGAATAACATCATGTAAAAGTACAGTCCCTTGACAACCTGAGGGTTAGGGGTGCAACCCTCCTGGCAGTCAGAAATCTGAGTGTAACCCTCCATATCTGTGATTCCTTCAGTATTTACTATTGAAAAAAATAATGTTTAAGTAGACCCATGTAGTTCAAGCCTGTGTTTTCAAGGGTCAACTCTATTTAAGTGAAAAGAAAAGGAGAAAGTAAAGAAGGGAAAAGGGGAGAAGAGGGATGAAAAAAGAGAAAAAGGATAGTACTGTGGGAAAGAGCAATACCTACAGGGTATTGGCTGAAAAAAAGAGAAGCTCCAAGAAAAGGGAGAAAAACAGCACAGAGGAAAAGTGGTCTTCTGTAAGAAGCAGGAGACATCTTTTCCTCTAAAAAGAGGGAAAATGAGTAGGGCAAAGTGGGTATGCAGACACTGATCCTATAGTCTGTTTTCTGTAAGACAGGACCAAGGGCCGTGTGATAAGGAAAGGAACAAAGGGCCAGAGAAAAGTGAAGAGGCAAATCAGAGGTCTGGGTTAGCCATAGTGGAAAAGAGACAGGGGCCATGCTAGTAACAGATGAAAGGCTTTATTTACATTGAGGGCTCTTCTAAAGTTGAAGCCGAGATACTTAGAATGACTCCAGTTTGAGTAGCTATGGGAACTTCACGTGGAACTCAGCATTCCAGAAAGGAAGAGGGAAAGATAATGATTAGGTTGAAGGACAAGGGGAAGATAAATTTGAAAGGGCTGTGGAGAGCACTTCATATGGTGTTGCATAAGGCCAAGGCTGGACAGAGAAGGAAGAAATTCTGAAAGAGGGTGATGGTAAGGAGAAAAGGGGGCAGCAAGAGGAGGAAACTATGAAGACGCTAAAGAGAAAGAAGAGAAAAATTAGTTTAAGTGAGAAAGTGAAAAGCTGGAAAGATGAGAATCTCATTAGTTTTTGAAATTTAAGATTACAAAAAGAGAAACTTAGGATGGTGATATCTGTGGTATGGCCATGATAGTTAAGTTCCTGGAATGTGATGAAGCCAGTCAAAACAGCTCAAGGATATTGGCAAGCCATCATACAGGTCATCCCAAGATGACAGTAGGAACTGGGATAGACAGAAAGACTGTCAGCAGGATGCCAAGTTAGGCTTTTGAACTTTAAGACTCACCCCTACAATTAAAGACAAAAAATGTTAAAATTTCAAAATGTATGAAAAGATGTGCCCTGGAGATATGACTAATGACAGACGAACCTAACTTGGTTTTATCTTCATTATTCGTTTAAGAAACCATGCATATTCCTTTAAACAAAATATGAAAATCACTGTAAAATTTTTATAAAATGCATAACAGACTAAAATTTTTAAATGCAATTAGTAGTATGTGGTGAAACAAATGAAAATTCTTTTGTGAAATCTTTTATTATTTATCTTATTGTGGAAATACTATTCTGGATTTGAGTCACGATTTTTCTATTTACCATTTTTTAAATATATCCATAGCATATATCCAAAGCAAAGAGTTGACATAATTTTAATCTCTGAAGCACAGCAAACTTCAGGATAGGGAAAGTAAAGAATGATCTAAAAACAGTTAAAATGTTCAATTCTATGTTATGCGTCTTGTACCAAAATAAGAAAAATATAAAGTAATAGAAGAAATCTTTATAGAGATAAAACAGATTCCTCCTTAATATTAGTTATAGGGTATCAGTAGTTCAAACTGAGTTAGAATAACATAAATGCAATTTTTTTTTAAATTAAAGAAGCAGTCTTTCACAGGTTTAAGGATATATAATAAAAAAACGGTTCAGTTAAGTTCAGTCACTCAGTTGTGTCCGATTCTTTGAGACCTCAGAGACTGCAGCACACCAGGCCTCCCTGTCCATCACCAACTCCCAGAGTTTACTCAAACTTATGTCCATCGAGTCGGTGATACCATCCAACCATCTCATCCTCTAGTGTCCCCTTCTCCTCCTGTCTTCAATCTTTCCCAGCATCAGGGTCTTTTCAAATGAGTCAGTTCTTCCCATCAGGTGGCCAAATAATTGGAGTTTCAGCTTCAACATCAGTCCTTGCAATGAATATTCAGGATTGATTAAGATGGAGTGGTTGGATGTTATTGCAGTCCAAGGGACTCTCAAGAGTCTTCTCCAACAGCACAATTCAAAACCATCAATTCTTCAGTGCTCAGCTTTGTTTAAGTCCAACTCTCACATCCATATGTGACTACTGGAAAAAACCATAGCTTTCACTGCTGCTGCTGCTGCTGCTAAGTCGCTTCAGTCGTGTCCGACTCTGTGCAACCCCATAGACGGCAGCCCATCAGGCTCCCCCGTCCCTGAGATTCTCCAGGCAAGAACACTGGAGTGGGTTGCCATTTCCTTCTCCAATGCATGAAAGTGAAAAGTCAAAGTGAAGTCGCTCAGTCGTGTCTGACTCTTAGCAACCCCATGGACTGCAGCCTACCAGGCTCCTCCATCCATGGGATTTTCCAGGCAGGAGCACTGGAGTGGGGTGCCATTCACTAGACGTATGTTTTTTGGCAAAGTAATGTGTCTGCTTTTTAATAAGCTGTCTAGGTTGCTCATAACTTTTCTTCCAAGGAGCAAGCATCTTTTAATTACATGGCTGCAGTCACCATCTGTAGTGTTTTTGGAGCTCCCAAAAATAAAGTCTGTAACTGTTTCCATTGCTTCCCCATCTATTTTCCATGAAGTGATGGGACCAGATGCCATGATCTTAGTTTTCTGAATGCTGAGTTTTAAGCCAACTTTTCAATCTCCTCTTTCACTTTCATCAAAAGGGTCTTTAGTTCTTCACTTTCTGCGTAAGAGTGGAGTCATCTGTGTATCTGAGGTTTTTGTTATTTCTCGTGGCAATTTTGATTCCAGCTTGTGCTTCATCCAGCCCTGCATTTCTCATGATGTACTCTGCATATAAGTTAAATAAGTAGAGGGACAGTATACAGCCTTGACATACTCATTTCCCAATTTGGAACCAGTCTATTGTTCCATGGCCAGTTCTAACTGTTGCTTCCTGACCTGCATACAGATTTCTGAGTCTGTGAAAGTGCTGCACTCAATATGCCAGCACATTTAGAAAACTCAGCAGTAGCCACAGAACTGGAAAAAGCCGGTTTTCATTCTAGTCCCAAAGAAAGGCAATGCCAAAGAATGCTCAAGCTACCACGCAATTGCACTCATCTCACACGCTAGTAAAGTAATACTCAAAATTTTCCAAGCCAGGGTTCACCAGTACATGATCCATGAACTTCCAGAAGATCAAGCTGGATTTAGAAAAGGCAGAGAAACCAGAGATCAAATTGCCAGTATCTGTTGGATCATTTAAAAAGCAAGAGAGGTCCAAAAAACATCTATTTCTGCTTTATTGACTATGCCAAAGCTTTTGACTGTGTGGATCACAACAAACTGTGGAAAATTCTTAGAGATGGGAATACCAGACTGACCACTTGACCTGCCTCCTGAGAAAGACGGTGATGGCATTTAGTAATTTCATGATTTTCAGGCTGTTGATCTACACAATTCTTCAATCCCCAATAACACATTTCTCCACTGTACATCATAGCCAGCAAATGAATGCCACTACATATTCCTTCACTCAGTTAATTAGCTTTGTCTAGGTCTTGGAAAGAAACACCTTTATTTACCTGGATGAGACACCGAAAATTCAACATCTGTACCAAGTAACTGATTCCATCAACAAGGTACTTTTTAAGCAAGTTGGATTTTCTTCTGAGCCATTCTCTCCTCTTGGTCGGAGAATGACAATACATGTAGGGTAGAGCTCCTCATCTCCAAGGGATACATTCCAGGAGTTCATCCCCAAGGAAATCACAATGTTTTGGATGCACATTATTTTCTTTAAAATTTCTGGTTCTGAAAGAAAATTGATTAACTCTTTTCGTACAGTATCTTCAAGAAAATCTTCATCTTCTAGCTTGTTCTCCATAAAATATGTCCAAATATCCTGTTTGTAAAGTTGTTGATTTGATGGATTTGAACATTCTTTGTCTTCTTCACACAAAAGTTTCAGTTTTTCCAGAAGTGCAGAAGCCAGAATTAAAAAGGGATTATTTTCACCAGCAGCTTCGCCAAGTTATTGTATGTGGGCCTAAGCCAGGTCTCCAAGCTCCTCCACTCGCCTTACCGCACTGGAGCCTGCAGCTGCCTTGACCACAACAGGCAGACACACCCCTGTTTTGTTCTTCTTGATGTGATGGTAAATGGGATTGTTTCTTCAATTTCTCTTCCCGGGTGACTTAGTTGGTAAAGAGTCTGCCTGCAATGCTGGAGACCTGGGTTCAGTCCCTGGGTCAGGAAGATCCCCTGGAGGAGGAAATGGCAACTCACTCCAATGTTCTTGCCTAGAGAATTCCATGTACAGAGGAGCCTGGAGGGCTACAATCCATGGGGTCACAAAGAGTCAGACATGACTGAGTGACTAACACATACTACCTGTTGTTAGTGTATTTTTTCACCTTTTCTTGGCCCATATTATTTTAATTTTTAAAAAATTTTATTAAAGTATAGTTGTTTTACAGTGTTGTTACTCTCAGGTGTACAGCCAAATGAATCAGTTATATATGTATCCACTATTTCTTTTTTTTTAGATTCTTTACCCATATAGGCCATTACAGAGTACTGAGTAGACTTCCCTGTGCTACACAGTAGGTCCTTATTAGTTATCTATTTTGTATATAGTAGTCTGTATATGTCAATTCCAACCTCCCATTTTATCCCTTCTACCTCTTGTATGCTGGTAATTATATATTTGTTTTCTACATCTGTAACTCTATTTCTGTTTTAGATAAGCCCATTTTTACCATTTTTTAAGTGATACCATTTATTTGTCTTTCTGTCTGACATAGTTCACTCAGTATGACTGTCTCTAGGTTCATTCATGTTGCTGCAAATAGCATTATTTCTTTCTTTTTACAACTGAGTAATATTCTATTGTATACATGTACCACACCTTCTTTTTCCATTTTTCTATTGATGGACATTTAGGTCGCTTCCATGTCCTGACTAAATGTAAATAGTGCTGCAATGAACATTGGGGTGCATGTGTCTTTTTGAATTATAGTTCCCTCTGGATATATGTTGGAGAAGGCAATGGCAACCCACTCCAGTACTATTGCCTGGAAAATCCCATGGACAGAGGAGCTTGGTAGGCTACAGTCCATGGGGTCGCAAAGAGTCAGACACGACTGAGCAACTTCACTAGTGACTGGACATATGTGCAGGCATAGGATTGCTAGATCATATGGTAGTTCTGTATTTTGTGTTTTAAGGAATCTCCAAACTCTTCTTCATAGTGGCTCTACCAGTTTATTTCCCACCAGCAGTATGGGAGGGCTCCCTTTTCTTCACATCTTCTCCAGCATCTATCATTTGTAGATTTTTTTGATGATGGCCTTTCTGATGGGTGTGAGGAGATGCTTTATTGTTTTGATTTGCATTTGTCTAATAATTAATGATGTTGAGCATCTTTTCATGTACTTTTTGGCCATCTGTAGGGCATCTTTGGAGAAATATCTCTTTGGACCTTTTGCTCATTTTTTGATATTTTTCTATAGTGGGCTGCATAAGCTGTTTGTATATTTTTAACCCCTTGTCAGTTGCTTCATTTGAAAATATTTTCTCCTATTCTGAGGGCTGTTGTTAGGTCCTAGTTGTTTATTTTTGTATTTTCATCACTCCAGAGGATGGATTTAAAAAGATCTTGCTGCAGTTTATGTCAAAGTGTATTCTATGCTTTCCTCTAAAAGTTTTAGTGTCTGGTCTTGCATTTAGGTTCAATCCATTTTGAGTTTAGTTTCATGTATAGTGTTAAGGAGTATTCTAATTTCATTTTTTACATGTAGCTCTCCAGTTCCCCAGCAACACTTATTGAAGAGATGGTCTTTTCTCCATTGTATATTTTTACCTCCTTTGTCACACATTAGGTGACCTTAGGTGCATGAGTTTATCTCTGGACTTTCTATCTTGTTCCATCGATCCATAATTCTGTTTTTGTGTGAGCACCATACTCTCTTGATGAATGTAGCTTTGTAATATAGTCTGAAGTCAAGAAGACTGATTCCTCCAGTTCTAATTTTTTTCCCAGGATTGCTTTAGCTTTTCAGGGTCTTTTGTGTTTCCACAAAAATTGTAAAGTTTTAAAATTCTGCTTCTGTGAAAAATGCATTTAGTAATTTCACAGGGGTTGCATTCATTCTGTCGATAGCTTTGAGTAGTATAGTCATTTTAACAATATTTATTTTTCCAATACAAGAACATGGTATGTCTCTCCATTTGTTTGTGTCACTTTTTATTTCTTTTATCAGTATGTTATCGTTTTCTGACTATGGGTCTTTTGCTTCCTTAGGTAGGTTTCAGTTCAGTTCAGTTGCTCAGTTGTGTCCAACTCTTTGTAACCCCATGAATCGCAGCACACCAGGCCTCCCTGTCCATCACCAACTCCCAGAGTTCACTCAGACTCACATCCATCGAGTCAGTGATGCCATCCATCCATCTCATCCTCTATCGTCCCCTCTCCTCCTGCCCCCAATCCCTCCCAGCATCAGAGTCTTTTCCAATGAGCCAACTCTTTGCATGAGGTGGCCAAAGTACTGGACTTTCAGCTTCAGCATCATTCCTTCCAAAGAAATCCCAGGGCTGATCTCCTTCAGAATGGACTGGTTGGATCTCCTTGCAGTCCAAGGGACTCTCAAGAGTCTTCTCCAACACCCCAGTCCAAAAGCATCAATTCTTTGGTGCTCAGCCTTCTTCACAGTCCAACTCTCACATCCATATATGACTACTGGAAAAGCCATAGCCTTGACTAGATGGACCTTAGTCGGCAAAGTAATGTCTCTGCTTTTGAATATGCTATCTAGGTTGGTCATAACTTTTCTTCCAAGGAGTAAGCGCCTTTTAATTTCATGGCTGCAATCACCATCTGCAGTGATTTTGGAGCCCCCAAAAAACAAAGGCTGACACTGTTCCCACTGTTTCCCCAATAATTTGTTCTTTTTGATGTGATGGTAAATGGGATTGTTTCCTTAATTTCTCTTTATGATCTTTCATTCATAGTGTGTAGGATTGCAAGAGATTTCTCTGTGTTAATGTTGTTATGCAACTCTACCTAATTAATTGATGAACTCTAGTAGTTTTCTGATAGCATCCATAGGATTTTTTATGTAAAGTATCATGTTATCTGCAGACAATGACAGTTTTACTTCTTCTTGTCCAATTTGGAGTTATGTTCTTTTTCTTCTATGATTGTTATGACCAGGGAATGGACATTTTGTTGTACCCCTTAAAAGAAATGTTTTCAGTTTTTCCCCATTGAGTATGATGTTAGTTGTAGGTTTGTCTTATATGAGTTTTACTATGTTGAGATAAAGGGCTTCCCTGATAACTCAGTTGGTAAAGAATCCACCTGCAATGCGGGAGACCCTGGTTTGATTCTTGGGTCAGGAAGATCTGCTAGAAAAAGGATAGGCCACCCACCCAGTATTCTTGAGCTTCCCTTGTGGCTCTGGTAAAGAATCTACCTGCAATGTGGGTGACCTGGGTTCTATCCCTGGGTTGGGAAGATCGCCTGGAGATGGGAACTGCTACCCACTCCAGTATTTTGTCCTGGAGAATTTGATGGACTGTATAGTCCATGGAGTCACAAACAGTTGGACACGACTGAGTGACTTTCACTTTCACTTTCCTGTTGAGGTGTGTTACCTTTCTGGAGAGTTTTTATCATAAGTGGGTACTGGATTTTGTCAAAAGATTTTTCTGCATCTATGGAGATGATCATATAGTTTTTATTTCTTCAATTTGTTGTATCACACTGATTGATTTGCAGATATTGAAAAATATCAGAGATATTGGGATAAGTTTCACTTGGTCATGGTATTTGATCACTTAAGTGTTTTGTTAAATTTGATTTGCTAGTATTTTGTTGAGTATTTTTGTGTCTGTGTTCATAAGTGATATTATTGACCTGGTATTTTCTTTTTCTGTGGTATCTTTGTCTGGTTTTGGTATTAAGGTGATAGTGGCCTCATAGAATGAGTTTGGGAGTATTCCAATTTTTGGAATAGTTTCAGAAGGATAGGTACTAACACTTCTCTAAATGTTTGATAGAATTTGCCTGTGAAGCCATCTGGTCCTGGATGTTGGCAATGTTATACCTGGTTCCTCTGCCTTTTCTAAATCCAGCTTGAACATCTGGAAGTTCTTGGTTCACATACTCCTGAAGCCTAGCTTGAAGGATTTTGAGAATTACCTCACTAGCATGTGAAACAAGCAAAACTGTGAGGTCATTTGAACATTCTTTGGCATTGCCCTTCTTTAGGATTAGAATGAAAACTGAGTTTTCCAGATATGCTAGCATATTGAATGTGACACTTTAACAGCATTATCCTTTAGGACTTGAAATAGCTCACCTGGAATTCCATCACCTCCACTAGCTTTGTTTGTAGTAATGGTTCCTAAGAGACTCTGATGCTGGGAGGGATTGGGGGCAGGAGGAGAAGGGGACAACAGACAATGAGACAGCTGGATGACATCACCGACTCAATGGACATGGGTTTGGGTGAACTCCGAGAATTGGTGATGAACAGGGAGGCCTGGCGTGCTGCAATTCATGGGGTCGCAAAGAGTTGGACACGACTGAACGACTGAACTGAACTGAAGGTCCACGTGACTTTGCACGCCAGGAATACTGGCTCTAGGTGAGTGATCACACCATTGTGGTTATCTGGGTCATGAAGACCTTTTTTGTACAGTTCGTCTGTGTATTCTTGCCACCTCTTCTTAATATCTTTTACTTCTATTAGGTCCATACCATTTCTGTCCTTTATTGTGCATATCTTTGCATGAAATGTTCTCCTGGTATCTCTAATTTTCCTGAAGAGATCTCTAGTCTTTCCCATTCTATTGGTTTCTTCTATTTTTTTTTTTTTTCATTGTTCACTTAAGGCTTTCTTATCTGTCCTTACTGTTCTTTGGAACTCTGCATTCAGATGGGTATCTTTCCTTCTTTCCTTTGCCTTTCACTTCTCTTTTCTCAACTATTTTTAAGGCCTCCTCAGACAACCACTTTTCCTCGTTGAATTTCTTTTTCTTGGGGAAGAATTTGGTCACTGCCTTACAAACCTCCATCCACAGTTCTTCAGGTTCTCTGTCTACCAGATCTAATCCCTTAAATCTATTTGTCACTTTCACTGTATGATCATAAGGGATTTGATTAGGTCATACCTGAATGGCCTAGTGGTTTTTCCTACTTCCAGTCTGTGGCTAAAGGATTTGATACATTAAGACTTGTCTTTGGATATAGGATATTTTTTTGATAGGCTTAACATTTTTTGCCAATGGTTTTTAAGCAGTTAGTTGTGGTTTTGTGTCCTCATAAGAAGAGGTGATCTCATGTCTTTCTACTCCACCGTCTTCTCTCTGTCCCTCTAATCTTCTATCAGGGAAACACATTTCACCCTTCCTGGCACAGAAATATCTCAATCCCCCAAGTCTACCTGTTTAAGTCCTTGGGAAACACCTTAGGGATCAGCAGGCAGGCTGTTTGAGGTCACCAATAGGTGTATTCCCTGCTCTGGATTGTCATCTGTTGAATCTCACCTTGTTCTAAGAAAATACTGGCTACCATTTTATTCAGTAAGTCTCTTCCTTTTGAAGTGGGGGACAGTCATTCTGACATATACAGAAATGAATGAGCAAAAATATTAGGTAAAAGGAAATATTAAACAGCTTAGCTTTGTCCGTCCATTAACTCTCATCACAATACAGTCAGCTTTGTTCTGACTTGGCTGGCTGGAGACGTGGCCAGCCAGCCAAGTCAGAACAGAGCAGGCAGTTCCAGTGTTCATAAGGAATTCCATTCTCCTTCCTTCCTCACATCAAGAGTGACCCGAGGCTCTGCTGGGGTGATAAGGATGATTGAGTAGGGTTAGGCAGGGCGCTTCAGGCCCATCCATCCATGGGTAGGAATCTGAAAAATTTGGGAGGAACTGGAGCCAGTTAGTGTTGTCCTTCTGGCATCTCACAGGAGGGCACTTGGGACATTCTGTCTTCCTAGTGCCCCTCCTTTTGAAAGAAGGTGCACTGATTTTGGTTCAGGAGGCTTCTCCTCTGTATTTTTGGTCTTCTTGGCCTCTAAGGTCCCCTCAAGGTGATGGGTGAATCAGAGAAACCAAAAGCTTTGTTTTCTTTACAAATGTCCTATCCTGTTCTTATCGGCTTCCTCCCTCAAATCTCAGTTATTATAGACCTTGGGGATCTCTTCTGTCAAGGTTGACATGAGGTTTGGGGCCCAAACTCAAGCTTTTTAAATTTTCTCCTGATGTCAGGAGCAGACTGGGTGATAAAATGCATAGCCAGTGTCAGCCTCCCTTCTGCAGAATCAGGGTCTGTCCCAGTGTACTTCCTGAATGCCCTTATCACCTGGCTCATGAAGACTGCCTGGTTTTCATCTCTTTCCTGTGAAACTTAGCAGACTTTATCATAGTTTACAGGGTCCACCATACAAGTTTCACTCTTTCTGATACACAAGTAATATAATGCTCATACTAGCCTTGCACACGTGGTCTTCATAGTCCTGTTGTGGGTCATGATCTGGGATTGTGCCACCCCTGTTTGATAAATCTGGTGGTGCAGATTTGTTGCCATCAGGCTATGTGCACGTTCTCTGGTCTTCCTTGTATCTGTTCTTATCACCTGAGGTGCAACCGCAGGCAAGAATAATTGTGATGTCCTGTCAGGTCAGAAAGAACCTTAATCCAAAGCTGATAATCCCATCCCTGAACTTGTTGGGGTTCTCCCAAGAACCTGCCAAACCTATCTTTATAGATTCCTTGTTCTCCCATTGAGAAAGGGACATGCACTCTAGTACTTGCCCCATTTCTGTCAGCTGTTTATGGAACAGATAAAGGCTCTATGAAGCAAAAGGGAGAACTAATTTTAAACCTGATTGGGGACAGCACTGGGAGCTCTGATTTGGGAATTTCCGACTTGAAAGGGTAAGGAAGGGGTAGATCTAGCAGCTGAAAGCCATGTTAAAGGGGAGTAAACAGGTTTCTGAGGAGGAGACTTGCTGAGCTGATGGCTAGTTAGCCACTGGCCCCAGAGATCTGTGACAAGTTCTGCCTCCCAGTATTATGAAGAATTGGAAAGAGAGGCTACACAAACACACAGTAGGAGTTTCTTAGATTGGGGGTCTTATTGTTGTTTCGTAGCTAAAAGTCATGTCTGACTCTTTTGTGACCCCCTGGACTGTAACCTGCTGGGCTCCTCTGTCCAAGGGATTTCTCAGGCAAAAATACTGGAGTGGGTTTCTTATGCATTTCCCATATTTACATATAAATCAGAGGGCTGACAACTAGAGATCCTGGGGGGGTGGGGGGATGGAGGGAACCCTGGAGACTAGAGTAACAAGACCAAAGAGGGAGATGGCAAAGGAGATCATAGAATTCCCGTCCTCAGAGTTGCTGACACAAAACAGAACGATGTTAGGGGTCATGGAGAGGGTGACCCAGTATGGAGTGTCCAAGATGCATGGGACAGGCATGTAGCTTTGAAGACAAGGGAGAGTAAGAGGGAGAGTCAGAGAGAGAGTGAGATTACGAGTTAAACCGCCCCTCTGTGGGTACCTATGCAGGCACTTCCAATTTCCTGAAAGGCCAGGAACCAACCATTTCACACAGAAAAGTCTAACTGCTTCAGCCTGTTTCTGATACTTCTCTTGGTGATGGAGGAGAGGGGTGGGGATGAGAATTTTGTGATGATTGGACTTTAGCCACTACTTGATATGAGTGTTGAACCTCTATCACTCTTAAATCTCCCATCGGGGAGAGGCCGCTGGGCCCAGATCTGTACAGTATGAGGTGAGCCTGTCTCACCTCTGCTCGTCACCTGTCATTGTGAGCTGTTGTCAATCAAGGAAGCCTAGCATCATAAGCTGAGAGGAGTTAGGCTGTAGCTGCCCCACATCCACTTTCTTGGAAGGAGAGGACAGGAAAAGAAGTAGAGATGATGAGAGGGGAAAGGACCAAGGGGAAGGGACAAGTGGTGCCTGAATGATAGTTCTGGGGCCTGACGGCAGGCTCACCAAATGCAGTGAAATTGAGGCAAAAGGTTTAGGTGGCCACTTATCAGCTGTGAAGAAGCTGCATTTGGCAGTCCTCAAATGCCTAGGTCCTCCCAACGAAGGGCAATATAAACAGAAGCTCCATGGGCATCCCTTAGTGGTCACTAAACATGTTACTGACCTAGGTCCTTGAACTTTTTAATTAAATAGACATTGGTAAGAGGCCAGCAAGGACTTCAGGCAGGGCATTTTTAGATCCGTGCTGCAGCATGGGAAAATAAAAACAGGAAGCTTTGTTCTTGGGAGGATAGCTAGTTCCTTAAAGAGAGTAATGCCAGGAGTGGATCAGTGGATTAGGTGGGAGGTATAGCTTGGGTGGTCTGTCCACCGTTTTGGTGGTCCTGTGATCAGGGATCATGCACAGAAGCCTGCTTTTGTTCCACACATCAAAAAATGATGGTTGGCATGTGGCCTTTTTGTTCAGAATTGCCCCAGCTGCACTTGTGTGCAGTTATTTTTAGTCCTTTATAGTTCATTTGTATTCTGTTGCTTGAGGAGAGGTTTATCCAGTTTGACCCTCTTGGAGAGAGTCCAGGTCCCAGACCATCTCACAGTCTTGATAATTTTGTATAGTTTCCTATATTTCTTGTACATTAAATACTTTAGCATCATCTTGTACATTTTCTATTCCAGATTTGACTTAGACAATTCTTGAAGAAATAGTGGCCTTTATTTTTTTTTTTTTTTCTTTTTCTTCATGTTGAAAGATCACAATCTGGGCTCAAGTGCCTGCAGTGTTTTATTTTTAAGAGATGTAATGAGTTCGTAAAAGCTTTACATCTGTTAATACACACTAGTAAACAATTACAATATGAAAATTGAAGCTAACATCCCCCAGAGTGGACTCAGTCTTGATTTTCCATCATGATAAGAAATTGAGGCCCTTGAAAATTGACCCTTGATATTCTATAGGAAATTCGAACTTCATTTTTCTAACCTCTTCCAACTTCACTAATTTGACTAAAAAGAGTGAAATATGGGAGGAAGGTAAAGATATATTGAACACATACACAAAGTATGCAGCTTCACTAAAATATCCTACCTTTTTCAAACAGATATTTTTCTAATTCCAGAAAATCTCTGCCAGTAGGAAATAAATTTATTTAACATCCATTGACTCAAGAAAAAAACTATTTTCAGACTAGAAGAGATCATCTTACTGATCTCTTCTGAATTTTATAGATAAGGAAACCTGCAAAAATGGATTAATTGATTTTTCTCAGTGAAAGTGATAGAGCTCACAGTTAAAGAGAGTGTCATATTACTTGCTCCTTTTGTTTCCACATACCACACAGACTCATATTATTTCTTTAACTTATGTTCAAGTGTAGTTGACTTACAGTATCATGTTAGCTACACTTATAAAGCAAAGTGATTCAGCTATACATATATATATATTTGTATATATATATATACACACACATACATATAATACACATATATACACACTTTATCAGAATCTTTTCTAAGTTATTACAATATATTGAGTATAGTTCAATGTACCATGCAGTAAATTCCTTTTGTTTACATGTTATATATATATATATACTACCTACCACGTTGCTTCAGTCGTGTCCGACTCTGTGTGACCCCATAGATGGCAGCCCACCAGGCTCCCCCTTCCCTGGGATTCTCCAGTCAAGAACACTGGAGTGGGTTGCCATTTCCTTCTTTTATATATATATATATATATATATATATATATATATATAGTGGTCTGTATTTCCTAATCCCATACTCCTAATCTATCCCAGCATTCCTTTTCTCTTTAGAAACCATGTCTGTTTTCTATCTCTGAGTCTGTTTTGTTTTGGATATAGATTCATTGTCTTGCTTTTTAGATTCCACATATAACTTATATAATATTTGCATGGTAATCTCTGCGTCCATCCATGTTGTTGCAAATGGCAGTATTTCATACTTTTTTAAGGCTGACTGAAACTCCATTGTACACACATGCCACTTCTTTGTGCGTTCACCTGTCAATGGACACTTGCGTTGCTTCCATGTCTTAGCTGTTGTAAATAGTGCTGCAGTGAACACTGGGGTGTATGTATCTTTTCAAGTTAGAATTTTCATCTTTCCCAGACATATCCCAGGAGTGGGGATCCTGTATCATATATTAGCTTTATTTTTAGTTTTTTTTTAAGGAAACTCCATACTGTTGTCCATAGGGGCTATACCAGTTTACATTCCCACCCACAGTTTAGGAGGATTCCCTTTTCTACACACCATCCCCAGCATTTAGTATTTGTAGACTTTTGATGATAGCCATTATAACCAGTTTCAGGTGATACCTCGTCATAGTTTTAAATTTGCACATCTCTAATTAGTAGCAATGTTGAGCATCTTTTCATGTGTCTCTTGGCCATTTGTACATCTTCTTTGAGAAAGTCTGGCCAGGTCCTTGGCCCCCCCCTTTTTTTTTTTGATTGGGTTGTTTGTTTGCTTATTTAATATTGAGTTATATGAGCTGTGTATATATTTTGGAAATTAACCCCTTGTAGTCATATTGTTTGCAAATATTTTCTCCCAGTTTGCAGATTGTCTTTTTATGGTTTCCTTTACTGTGCAAAAGCTTAAGTTTGATTAGATCCCATTTGTTTACTTTTGCTTTTATTTATTTTGCCTTGGGAAACTGATCAAAGAAAAAATAACTACAATTTTGTCCAAGAATGTTTTGCCTCTGTTCTCTTCTAGGAGTTTGTGCCTTTTATTTAGCCCTTTAAAACATTTTTAATTTATTTTTGTATATGGTGTGACAGTAATGTGAAAGTGAAGGTCGCTCAGTCGTGTCTGACTCTTTGCGACCCCATAGACTATACAGTCTATGGAATTCTCTAGGCCATAGGGAGTGGGTAGCTTATCCCTTCTTCAGGGGATCTTCCTGACCCAGGAATTGAACCTGGGTCTCCTGCATTGCAGGCAGATTCTTTACCAACTGAGCTATCAGAATCCTGGTATATGGTGTGAGGGATATTCTAATTTCATTTATTTTCATGAGCCAGTCCAGCTTTCCCTACACCACTTGCTGAAAGACTGTCTTTTCTCCATTGTTTATTCTTGTGTTCTTTGCAAAGATTAACTGATCATAAATGTGGGGTTTATTTCTGGTCTCTATTCTGTTCCATTTGTATGTCTATTTTTGTGCCAATAAAACACTATTTTGATTAATGTAGCTTTGTCCTATTGTCTGAAGTGGGAGGGGGCGGTTATGTCTCCAGCTTTTTCTGAAGGAAACTGGAGGGTTATGTCTACAGTTCTTTTTTCTTAGGATTACTTTGATAATTCTGGTCTTTTGTGGTTCTTTATAAATTTTATGATTATTTGTTCAAATTCTGTGGAAAATGTTTTAGGTAATTTGATAGGGATCACATTAAATCTGTAGACTACGTTGGGTAAGGTGAGGTGAAGTCGCTTAGTCGTGTCCGACTCTTTGCGACCCCGTCCATGGGATTCCCCAGGCAAGAATACTGGAGTGGATTGCCATTTCCTTCTCCAGGGGATCTTCCCAACCCAGGGATCAAACCCAGGTCTCCCGCATTGGAGGCAGATGCTTTAACCTCTGAGCCCCCAGGGGTATGGCCATATTAACAGTATTATTTCTTCTAATCCAAGAGCATGGAATATCTTTCCATTTCCTTGAATCTTCTTCAATTTTCTTTACCAGTGTTTTATAGTTCTCAGTTTATAGGCCTTTTACATCCTTGGTTAGGCTATTCATAGGTATTTTTTTGATGCGGTTTTAAATGGGATATTTTTAAACTTTCTGATATTTCATTGTTAGTGTAATGAAATGCAACAAATTTCTGTGTATTAATCTTGCATTAATCTACCTTGCTGAATTCATTTCTCACCTCTAATAGTTTTAGTGCAGGGAATTTAGGATTTTTATATAGAGTATCATGTCATCTACATATAATGACAATTTTACCTCTTCCATTCTAATTAGATTACCTTTTATTTCTTATCTGATCACTTGGCTAGGACTTCCAATACTATGTTGAACAGACATGGTGAGAGTCAGCTTCCTTGTCTTGTTCCAGAATTTAGTGGAAAGACTTTCAACTTTTCACCACTGAGAATTATATTGATTGTGGGTTTATCATAAATGGCTTTCATTATGTTGAGATGTGTTTATACCCAATTTGATGAGGGTTTTTTAATCACAGTCTTGCATTTTATCTATTGAGATCATTATATGGGTTTTCTTTCTCTGCTTGATGTGGTGTATCACATTAATTTACATGTGAGGAACCATCCTTTCAACCTGGAATGAATTCAACTTGACTATAGTGTATTATGATCCTTTTTGTGTGTTCTTGGTTTCAGTTTGCTAATATTTTATTGCATCTATATTCATCAAAGTTTGGTTTTGATATCAGGGTGATGGTAGCATCATAGCATGACTTAGGGAGTGTTCCCTACTCTCCAGTCTTTTGGAAGAGTTTGAGAAGGATTAGTGTTAGGTCTTCTTTGTGTGTTTGGTAGAATTCCCCAGTGAAGCCATCTGGTCTTGAACTTTTGTATACAAGGAGCTAGGGTGGGGGGTGATTGGTTTGGTTGATTTTTCACAGATCAGGTTTTACTTCTAGTGATTGATCTGTTCAAATTATCTGTTTATTGACTCAATTTGAAAGACTGTATGTTTCTAGAAACATGTCCATTTCTTCTAGGTTCTTCAATTCTCTGGCCTATATTCTTCACAGTATTTTCTTGTGATTTTTTTTTTTTTTCTGCAGTATTTACTATGTCTCATCATTCATTTCCTATGTATTTGGATCCCCTCTCTTTTCTTCTTTTCTCTTTTAGCCTAGCTAAGTGTTGTCAGTTTGTTTGTCCTTTCAAAAATTAGCTCTTGGTTTTATTGATCTTTTCTATTGTTCTTTTAATCTCTGTTTTATTCATTTCCTCTCTGATCTTTATTATTTTCTTCCTTCTGCTGAATCTGGTTTTTGTTTGTTCATTTTCTAATTCTTACATGTGGTAGGGTATGGTTGTTTACGTGTTTTGTTTTGTTTTTAATTTATTGGGAAAGGCCTGTATCACTATGAATATTCCTCTTAGAACTGTTTTTTAATGCATAGATTTTTGTAAAGTTTTGTTTTCATTGTTTTTTGTCTCTGGATATTTTATGATTTCTTCTTTGATTTCATCAATGACCATTGGTTTTTTAGTATCATGTTTTTTAGTCTCCATACAATCAGATTTTTTTTCCCTTGTTTCTCTTTCTGTGGTTGGTTTTTAATTTCATATGATTGTGATCAGAAAAGATGATTGAACTCATTTCTGTTCTCTTAAATTTGTTGAGGCTTGTTGTGTATACTAGTGTGTGGTCTGTGCTAGAGAATATTCAATGAGCACTTGAAAAGCATGTATATTCTGTTGTCTTTGGATGTAGCATCCAGTAGATATCAAGTAAGTCAAACTGTTCTATTGTTATTTATCATCCCTATTACCTTATTGACATGTTCACTGATGTCGGTGAGGTGACAAAGTCTCCATCATTACTGTGTTACTGTCAGTTTCTTATTCTCTGTCTCTTAGGATTTGTTTTATATCTTTAGGTGCTTCTGAATTATGGGCCTATGTGTTAACAAGCATAGTATCCTCTTCTTGTATTGATCTTTTTACCATTACAGAGCAGCCTTCTTTGTCTGTTTTTGGACTTTGATTTAAGTCTGTTTTGTCTGTTTGAATATTACTACTCCCACTTTTGTGTCATTTCCATTTGCAAGAAATACCTTTTTCCATCATCTCACTTTCAATTTATGTGTATCTTTCACCAGAAATGGAGTCTCCTGTAGGCAACATATTATAGGTACTTGCTTTGCTATTCAGTCTTCCACTCTCTGTCTTTTGATTGAAGCATTGTGTCCATTATATGCTTAACTTCCTTTTTTTTTTTTTTTTTGATGTTTGTGATTCTATTTATGCTTTTGATTTGTGGTGGTGGTTGTTCAGTAGCCCAGTCATGTCAGCTCTTTTCAATACCATGGACTGCAGCACTCCAGGCTTCCCTGTCCCTCACCATCTCCTGGAGTTTGCCCAAGTTTGTGTCCAGTGTATTGGTGATGTCATCCAGCCTTCTCATCCTCTGACACCTTCTTCTCCTCCTGCCCTCAATCCTTCCCAGCATTAGGGACTTTTCTAATGAGTTGGCTCTTCACCTCAAGTGACCAAAATACTGGAGCTTCAATTTCAGCATCAGTCCTTCCAATGAGTATTCAGGATTGGTTTCCTTTAAGAATGACTATTTTGATCTCTTTGCTGTCCAAGGGGCGCTCATTAGTCTTCTCCAGCACCACAATTCAAAGGCATCAATTCTTGCGCTCTGTCTTCTTGACAGTCCAGCTCCCAAAACCATATGTGACCACTGGGAAGACCACAGCCTTAACTATACAGACCTTTGTTGGCAGAGTGATGTCTTTGCTTTTCAACACCATGTCTTGGTTTGCCATAGCTTTCCTGCTAAAAAGCAATCATCTGATTTCATGGCTGCAGTCACCATCCACAGTGATTTTAGGGCCCCAAAAGAGAAAATCTGTTACTGCATCCACCTTTTCCCCTTCTAATTTGCCATGAAGTAATGAGGCCTGATGCCATGATGTTAGTTTTTTTAATATTTAGTTTTAAGCTGGCTTTTTCACTCTCCTCCTTCACTCTCATCAAGAGGTTCTTTAGTTCCTCTTCGCTTTCTGCCTTTAGAGTGGTATCATTCACATATCTGAGGTTGTTGCTGTTTCTCCCATCTATCTTGATTCCAGCTTGTAACTCATTCAGCCTGGCATTTCTCATGATGTGCTCAGCATATAGGGTAAACAAACAGGGTGACAGCAGACAGCCCTGTCGTACTCCTTTCTCAGTCTTGAGCCAGTCAGTTGTTCCATACAAAGTTCTAACTCTTGGATTTGTGGTTACCCTTAGCTTTATCTACCAGCTTTAGATTGATAGTCATATAAGTTCAAATACATTCTATAAAATCTACAGTTTTTACTTTTCTCTCCCAATTTTTTTTTTAATTTTGATCTCCTGTTTTACATCTTTTTGCCTTTAATTGTACTTGTCTCTTTTACACAATTCTGACTGTTTTATTAATCTGTGTGCTGATTTAAGTGATCTTCAGTCCTTTTATATATTTGCCTTTCATATTATGTTTTTCCTTTTCATATAGATTCTTGTTTCTCTATTTAGGGAAGATCTTTAGGTATTGTTTTTTAGATTGGATTAGTATTATATTCTTTTAGTTTTTTCTTGTCTGAGAAATTCTTAGTTTCTGCTTCTATTCTAAATGATAATCTTACTCAGTAGAGTATCCTAGATTTCAGGTTTTCCACTTTCATGACTTTCAATATATTTTTCCTTTCTGTGAAGTTTCTACAGAGAAAACTGATAGCCTTATGGAGGTTTCCTTGTAAGTGACTCTTTATTTCTCTTTCTGCCTTAAGAATCCTCTAATTATCTTTAACTTTGCCATTTTAATTATGATATGTCTTGGTGTGAGCCTTTTTCATCTTTGGGACCTTCTGTGCTTCCTGTTCCTGGATATATGTTTCCTTCTTTAGGTTTGGGAAGTTTTCAGTCATAAGTTCTTCAAATGCATTTATGATCCCCTTTTCTTTTTCTTTTCCTTCTGGAATACCTATTTGAGTACATTACCATGCATTATATTATTAAATATCTCATAGAATCTCATATGTTGCTTTCATTTTTTATCTATCTAATTGGATGATTTCCATTATTCTGTTTTCCACATGACTATTCATTCTTCTGCATTATTTAGTGAACTATTCATTGCCTTTAGCTTGTTTTTTATTTTGGCAATTGGGTTGTCTAATTTTAATTGGCTCCTCCTCATAGTTTCTAGTTCCTTGTTACAGTGATCTGCATTTCTTTTTTATAATCGTTCTTAACTACTTTAACATCTTTATTACCTGCTATCTGAAATCAGGGTCTGGTAGATGGGTGTGGTCTGTTTCATTGTTCTTTCAGGGGATTTCTCTTTTCTTTTAGTTGGTAGTAGTTCCTCTGCTTTTCCATTTTATTTAAATTTCTCTTACTCTGAATTTAGGAGAAATCGTTATCTACTGTGGCCTTTAAGCGCTGTTTTTATGTGGGAGCTTCCCGATGTAGACTGTGTGGTGCGTCCAATATTTTTGGTGCCGGTGCCCTTTTGTTGTAGATGCCTGCCGTGTCTTTCATCAGAATGTCCTGGCCATTATCCCCTTGATAGGGGATGCGTTCGGTGTTGTGGTGATGAGAGCCTACATTGGTTGTTGGTGGTGTCTTCACTTTGCTCTCTGGCTGTTCACAGCCCTGTTGATGCAGGGTCTGCTCCCTGGTTGTTGGAGTGGAAGCCCCTAGATCCAGTTCTAAGCAGTAGTGTGAGGTAGGTAGAACTGAATCAGTACTTCTGTAAAAATAGCCAATGCCTTTTCCTTCTCAGGAGCTGTCACCAGTTGGCTACCTGCCACCCATTGTGTGCACCCACAAATTCCATTGCTGCTGCTCCAGACCTTTCCCTGTTGTAGAATCACTGACAGTTGGCTGGGCCATCAGTCCCACTCCTGGCAAGTCTAGGCTCTCCATTTCTGCAGCCACTGGAGCTGCACCTCATTGTGCGGCTGTTGACAAAAGGGCTCCTATGGCAGATGCATCCCCCACCCTCTGCAGGATAATAATGGGACTCCTCTGGTGAGCCTTCACTCCATCCCATGCAAGTCGATAGCTGCCTGTACAATCTAGGCCCTTCAGCCTGTTTGCATGTAGCCACACCAAGTCCTCTCCCCAGTTCTGTGCACTGAAGCCTGAGTTTAAGCACTCAGGTACCACACACAACAGCAGGAATGCAGGTGAAGGAGTTTCCCAGAGCAAGGGAACCTTCCCTCTTTCACAGCTCACTCCCAAGGGTACAGGTCCCATTTGATTCCATTTTTTCCCTTTTGTTCTACCCAGTTACATGGGGATCTTTCCTCTGGCTTTGGTTATATAAGAAATCTTTTGTTGCTTTCAGTTGGCTTTCTGTGAAAATTGTTCCACATGTAGATGTATTTTTGATATGTTTCTTGGGGGCAGTGAGCTCCATGTTGCTCTATTCTGCCACTTTGATCTTCTCCACTATTTTTTTTCCCTTATTTTAAAATTTTGACTCTCATGATATCCTTTATGCTATATGGATGTAAAACAAAACAAGAAAACATATTTTTTCAGAGAGTATAATTAATAGAGGGAAAATGTAATTGGCAATTATTGGTGGATTAAGTATTTGAAACAGGTGTGTTTGAGTCAACTAATTTCTAAATGTTTAACCTTTAAATTGTTCAAATAAAACTTTAAATGATCCCTCAGACTTTAAAAACAACTCTGAAAGACATTTTTGTAACTATTAACCTTTGGAGATTATCTGGACAGAATTTTCTTCTCTAGTCATATTAAAACCACTACAAAATTTTTCAGTATTATGACAGCTCTTAAATGGAGAAACTCAACACTTTCTATTTTTTGTTTCTGAAACTTTAGTTAGCCTCCTATCCAGATAGAAGGAATACTTTTTGTCCATTAGTTTTAACTTTTTCAATGGCAGAAAACTGCTTCAAGGTATGTCAATTCATATTGACATGCCTACTCATTTTCTCAAGTCACCAGAAGATACCACTTGATCTCCTGTCAGCACTTTAGCCTCCTTTCCATTCAACGTATAATTAGCTGGGAGATGGGTCAGAACAATATAGATGCATGAAATTCTACAACGCATGCATTTGAACTGATTTTTGAGAGAGTATTTTTGCTGCCTAGTAAATCAAACCTATAAAGCAATCTCTGTTCCATAATTAACACAATATGCTGATACCACTGTGTATCAGAAAATAAAAGGGCAAATACTTTCTGTCAATAATTAGACCTTTTACCAAGTTTACTTAAGTCCTTAACAACAGTACCCATGTAAGGGCAAGGTGCTGAGCCTCTGGGGAAGAGTACCATTATAGATAATGCCAAGTGCTGAAAAGAACACATTAAAATAGAGGTAATTTATTACATTTTGAAATTCCGCCCTTTTTCTACATTTGTAGTTTTTTCCATTTTAAAAAGAGAGTCTTTTTACATATTTATAATGCATATCTTTTCTCTAACTTCTAACATGTGAGGGATATAATTACAGGCTGTCATAAAAAATGCTAACAGTGTTTGAAATGGATTAATTAAATGCCACTGCTATAATTGTGTTTTAAAAATATTTTTATGTACAGCAGTTGAAATTGTGAATGATTTATTTTGTACTACTTTTATCATTTTTGAAATATATTGTTATATGGTATCAGAACATGTAATCTTTTTTATATTAAAGCATATTTTGTATTTTCCTGTTTTTATTGCAAATGTGAGTTAATGGAACTTACTAATAGGATAAAGTAAATCAAACTGGTCAAAATCACAAAATATAGTTTTTCTATATCCTGATTAATTTATATAGTTTTTGAACAGATTTTCACTGGAAACTTTTTTTTTTCAAAATAGCTACACAAAAATTGATATAATATGGACAATTTAAATGTCTGCATCATTTTGAAGTTGAATCTACTAGGCACTGAAATAATTAACTCAAAAAGCAAGACAACTTTAAATAAATAAATAAATAATAGACGGGAAAACATTCCTGAAAAAATATACTATTTGTGAAAGATAATTCACAAAAACAATCGGTCAGCTTGCCCAATATGAGACAAAGCTTGAAGTGGATCTATACTGACACATAAAAGTTTAAAAAAACAATGATTTTGGTGGTCAGTTTCCAAAGTCTGTTATTTATAGTCAATAAAACTCATCTAGGGAAAATATCTTCTTTCAACTATTGTTACTACATCAGCAATCTTGGACAAAACACTTTCAGCAAAGGTATTTGTATGTTTTTCCTTTGGAGAAATAATACTGTTCTATTTGTTTTACTCAGAGTCTGTTAATCTAAAGATCAGTTTTACTATATTAAACATTTTACTGGGGTGTTCATGGTATCTGTGACAGTCCTTTTATTCTCCTTTACTCTTCTGAAAGATATTTACTCTTTCTGATCTTTCAGTAAATTTTATAGAAATTTTAATATGCCTTCTAAATTTTATCAAACTCTAAAATCAAAGTTTATCCTTCTGCTGAGCAGTTTAGCTTCTATAATCCCCTTCCTGATTTAAATGCTGTTTTTTTGTGTGTATTTGAGTTCTATCATAATCCATAAAAAAATTATCACTCAGTCCAGTTCAGTTGCTCAGTTGTGTCTGACTCTTTGCAATGCCATGAACTGCAGCACGCCAGGCCTCCCTGTCCATCACCAACTCCAAACCCATATCCATCGAGTCGGTGATGCCACCCAACCATCTCATCCTCTGTCGTCTCCTTCTCCTCCCACCTTCAATCTTTCCCAGCATCAGGGTCTTTTCAAATGAGTCAGTTCTTCGCATGAGTGTCCAAAGTATTGGAGTTTCAGCTTCAACATCAGTCCATCTAATGAATATTCAGGACTAAATACTGAAAAGTTTGAAAAGTTAACTACTGACTATTGCCTTTCTTTGGAAGTAAACTGTCTTTTAGGCTGCTTCTAGATTCCTCTTTGCCTTTCGTGTTTTGTAGTTTAATTTTCATATTAAAAAATTCATATATATATGTACACACACACTCACATGCATATGAGAATTTCATTAAATTCTTCCATCTTGAAAGTTCATAGACTTTCTGAGAGGCAATGAGTTTGTTCGTAAGCAGTTCTACATGGGTCTCCTACATTCCTGTTCATCTCATGAAGAGATATTGGGAGCTTTGTTCCAGCTTATCTTTTTAAGGGTGTGTGCATAGAAAACGGCCTTGGAATATACAGTTTTCCTCCGGATCAAAGGAGAAATTTGTTTCCTGATCAGGATAATAAAACAATGTGTCCCTGTAGGTAAATTGGGCAGCATTGCTAAAATCACTTTTTTTTTTTTTTTTGCTGTATCACACTGCATGTGGGATCCTGGTTCTCCAACTAGGGATCAAACCTGTGCCCCCTGCATTGGAAGCAGACTCTTAGCCACTGGACCACCACTTTAAAATTTTGTGTTCCCTAAACTCAGAATTCCCCAGCTGTCACACAATCTGCTATGAATATTATCCTCCTAGACCCTCCTCTTCATCTCCTTTATCAGATTTGGAGATCAGGGATTACTTAAACAAACATGAAGTACAATATCCCTACTTGTCCATGAGTAATAAAGTCCTTTCTCTGACCAAGGCATCTTTTGTCTTCTGCCAACTTCTGTAAAACTGGCCACTTAACTTGCAAGTAGTCTAAAATCTCAAACCTTTCAAAGTTCTAGAGTGATGTTTATTAGTTTTGCATTATTCTTGAAGCCATTATTTATTTATATATTCCCCTTGTCACATTCTTTTTCTCCTCTCTTTCTGGTACCTTTTACTCTATTCCTCTTCCATCATATTTCTCTCATGTATTTCATCCTTTTCTTTTCCACATTCTAATTAATGTCTTCAGATATACCTTCAGGTTCACTAAAAGTATAATCTACTGTATTGATCTGCTAGGGCTGCCATAATAGAATACCACAAGCTGTGTGGCATAAACAATGGAAATTTATTATTCTCACAGTTCTGAAAACTGGAAATTCAAGATCAAACATCAGGTTTGGTTTTTGGTAAGACCTCTCTCCTTGGCTTACAGATTGTCACTTTCTCACTATGTCTTCACATGACCTTTTCTCTGTACACATGCATCCCTGATGTCTCTTCCTCTTCCCACAAGGACAACAGCCCTATTGGATTAGGACTCTACCTGGTAACCCCACTTAACCTTAATTACTGTCTCCTTAAAGACACCATCTCCAAATACAATTATATTAGAACTTCAGCATATGAATTTGGAGGTAGAAGTGACATAGTTTAGTTAGCATCCACTAATGGCCATTTTTCATTTAGGGAGGATATAAGGCAAAGTATTTTATTTTCCAGAAGAACACAAAAGAAACTCTTACATATAGCAGACAATATTGGGGAGAATAAGAGATTAGGAGAGGAGGAGGTAAACCTTTACTTTTCACTTTATTTTATGCATTTCATGTTATATATTTCTATATAGCTTTAATTTTTACCATATGGCAGACTGACTCTAAGGTAAGGTAAATCCCTGTAATGCCTGTATCCTGGTATTTATGCCCTGTGCTTAGGTCATCCCTTCCCCTTGAGTGCTAATGAAGCCTGCAAGTTGCTTCTAACCAATCGAATAGGGGAAAGGTGATGAAATGTCCTAGACTCACTTAGGATCTCTCTCTCTCGACTGACTTGATAAAGTGACTATGCTGGGAGGCCATGTGCCTTGGAGTTGAGGTCAGCCTATAGACAACAGCCAGGGCCTTTAGTAGTATGCCTTCAAGGAAGTCATTTCTGCAGCAACCTGAGTTAACTTGAAAGCAAATTTTTTCCACATCACGCTACTCAGTAAGAACCCAGTCCTAGCCACCACAGTGATTGCAGCCTTGCAGAATCTGTGGCCAGGCTCCTGACCCACAGAAACTTTCAGAAAAGAAATGTGGGTTGTTTTTACATTGTTATGTTTGCAATAATTTGTTATGCAGCATGGAAAACTAACACATATCATGCACACATAACTTTAAACTATGAACTATATTTGATTAAAAATTACATCTTCATGTTTTGACAGACAAACATTTTAAAGTTTTCTTTTTTAAATAAAATATGCTTTTCATTTCTGGAATTTTTATTTTATTTCATTTACTTCATAAGCATTTCATTATGCTTAGTCAGTTTTCTAATCTGTTTCTTTTTGCCCATATTTGTAATCCAGTGCTTATTTTAAACTATGTCTGACATTGTGTTTCTGAATCTGCTTTGCATTGCTTCTGCTAAATCTTACATGATACTTTTTTTTACATAGGCATTTTCTGATTTCCTATGAGAAGCTCACATTTTCTGGAACATTAAATATGCAAATTATTCAAGGTCTGTGTGGAAATGGCTTTCTCCAGAGAGTCTCTGCTTTTGCTTCTCCACTATCAACTCAGTCACTTCAAACTAACCCCAGAGCTTGAGGGTTTTAAGACAGTCAGGTGGTGACATCTCATGTTATGGACGGCTTATGGTTATTGTTTCCCTTTCATTTTTCACTCAAGTTTAAAGGCCACTCTGACCACCTAAATTTTCAAAGTTTTCTGAACTGTTTCCTTTGCTTCAGCTCACCTTTACTCCCCAATTTATTGCAGTCAGTGTCTTTCTTTCCCTGAGATTCTTCTCAAACTACACTCCAAGGATACCAGTACATTTCATACTGAAAACCATTAGCTTCCTTTACTGTCTTTAGTTTACTGCTTATAACGCTGTACATCACTCTCCATGTTTTTTGTACTGTAGCTTTTCTTGCTCCTTTTACAACCATCTCTTTCTCTCTACCCCAGTATCCTTCTCATTCCTTATTCCTTTCCTTTCCTGACAAAATTCTTTCAATGTCCAATGTTTGGTCCTAACACACTCCTTAATTTTTCATCTTTTCCCTCAAATTTCTCCTTCGTTTCTTATCTTCAAGTAGTAACTGCAATTTGATGTCACCCAAAACTATGAAGTCCAGTAATTTTGACATACTCAGAAGTCCAGATCCATGGTGATCTAAGTAGCCCTTAATACTTTAATATTTATTAGATTCTATGTAATAGTCAAAGTGACCAAATATAAACTCACTGTTTTTTCAAAGTCTGTCTCTTCTGCTTATTTTCAATAATAATAATGAGAAAAGCTACAATTACACTTAATATAGAGAATATATATGCCAGATATTGCTCTCAGTGCTTTGCAGAAATTAAACCAATATAAAAAGAATCCTGTAACATAAAGATTATCATTATTTCCTTTTTACAAATGATAGAACTGAGACACAGAGAGTTAAATTATTTTCTAAGGTGATACAGCCACTTAGTAATTGATCTAGCACCCACTAGGGCTCCAGGGTCCTTTCTTGGTAGATACTCTCATATACAGCTAGTTAATACAGTAGGTCACCAATTCCTTCTTCCCAGACACTTACATACATATGTGAAATCTGTATCTAAATTCTCCCAATAACCAAACTGTCACATACTATAATAATCAATAGAAATAAATTTTTTTGTAAATCCTAAGTCCTTCATTCTTACTAGTAGACTAATTAATGTGCTAGATGTAATTAAATCAGCATAAATATCATAGTTGAATTTCAGGAAAAAAGATCAGAAAATGTTATACCCATTAATAGCTTCTGTAGCTATTCAAGCAAATATAATGCAGCAAGGATAATTAAATCTTGTGCTTCGGGGAGCAAGTAGGTTTGCTTAAAGAACAGAAAGGAAAATATGCCTTTATTCTCTGCCCTAGGGAGAACAGTGGAATAACTGACTAGGTATATTAATGGAGTAGTATAAAGGGTAACATCTGCTGTTCTCTGAAACATCAGAGCTTTGGCTGAGGTAGAATTAATTGACTCATATTTGGTATGGAATTATAGTAACTTTACCACATGGTGGAAACAGGCTTTATTTTAATTTCATTTTAGTTTTAATTTACTAACTACAAAAAAGCATGCTATCTCATAAATACAACAAATATTATATTTTAGAAGGGCCTGGCAGGATATGCTTTTAATGATTTTCTATTTCTGTTTTCAAAGTTGATTTCAATGGTATTGAGTTCTCAGAGCAAGAGTTTACTTTTTCTTTCTGTGGTTCACACACTGGCCTGAATCTGAATTATCAATAGGCTATTACAGGCAGCAGAAGTAAACAGATAGGCACTAGCATGATGAGCCTGAAATGCCAAACCAGCTATAGAGCAAAAATCCTCAATTATAATTCATAGAATGCTGTCTTATTTTTAATACTTTAAATATGCTCTCGTATTGGTAGCAATTATCTGAGTAGACTGTATAGAAGATTCAAATTTAATGCCCCCCAAAAATGATAATTTCTAATTTTAAATGTATACCTGCTTGCACCATTACCAATCTACCTCCCTTAGTGGCCTCATATACTAATAGCAGTGAGCTTTAATAGGCTGAGTAACTCTAATTCCAGTTCTCAATTTCAGATTGTGAGTGTACTTTTAATACCTTTCTAAAATTAATTTTATTTCTATCTGCCCTCATTTTTTTTTTTTTTATGCCTGGGTCTCTGGGCTGTGCCAATTTGCATATTTGAATTAATGCACCAAATAATGTTTGAAAGTCTAATCTTATTAAATGCCTTTAAATCTAAAAGTTCCCCTGACTGGTTAGACTTTATTAAATTAACCCATATGTTATCAAAACCTTACGCTGGCTATCTACTTGGTTGTCTCTGAGGGTCAAATGGACCACATGGTTTCCTTTAAAAAAAATTAAAAAAGGTATTGAGGCTAGAAAATTTATGTGAGGTTAGATTTCCAAAGATTTTCCACTAACGCAAAATGCCATGAATTATAGAATTTACAGTTGACTAATTGCTTAAGAGTTGACAGTTGTTGAGCTAAGGATTTTTTATCTCATTTTCCCACCCCTTAGTAAAGCTTTGTCACAAGTAATTTTAAAGAGGAGAGTGAAGTGATTTATATGTTCCATATGCTATGACTATACTAATGGTGAAAGAAATACTTCACTGGGTAGTAATAGATCTAAGGAAAGAAGTAAGAAAATAGCTGATAGTAAACTGTGATAACAAATCAAAATATGAACAACTCTCTGTTAAAGATTACGAATAAATTCCAGTGGCCTTATACAAGAGAAAGCAAAAAATGCCAAAAGTATAGATATACTACAAACTATGTGGAATATACTTAAAGTGTATGTGTCTGTGATTTATCCTGTCAGTTATATATAGGACATAGTCAGTGATGACATTAAACAACAAACTATTTAAATGATATCAATACAAGTCTCAGAAGATACTCTACTTCTAAGGATTAAATATGAGGAACTCAAGATAAGAGATTTCCATAGTTACCTCAGGCTGAGAAATAGCATTTGAGCCAAAGGCTACAGTTGTCCTAGAGGAAAGGATTTCTTACTCTAAACAAGAATTATAGATATGATCTTCTGAGTAAAAACAGCCAAGTTAAAGCACAAGGCCACTCTCCCCAAGGGGCTAGCCAGATAACTATATTTATGGGATGTTATCCTTTACTATCCAATGCAAGTGTCCTTATGCATATGGCTGCAAGAGAGGATCTAAAACAAGCCCAGTTGCTCACCTATTTCTTTTCCATTTTTAAAAAAATTTAATTATAGATGATTTACAATATTATGTTAATTTCAGGTATACATAAAAGTGATTCAGTTATATGTGTGTGTGTATATATGTGTGTGTATGTATGTATATTTAGGTTGACTTTCATTATAAGTTATTACAAAATGTTGAATATAGTCCCTTGTGCTACACAGTAAATCCTTGTTGCATATCTATTTTATTTATAGTAGCTTGTATCTAGGGCTTCCCTGATAGGTCAATTGGTAAAAAACCCACCTGCAATGCAGGAGATCCCAGTTCAATTCTTGGGTTGGGAAGATCCACTGGAGAAGGGATAGGCTACCCACTCCAGTATTCTTGGGCTTCCCTTGTGGCTCAGCTGGTAAAGAATCTGCCTGCAATGTGGGAAACCTAGGTTCCATCCCTGGGTTGGGAAGATCCCCTGGAGAAGTAAAAGGCTACCCACTCTCATATTCCGGCCTGGAGAATTCCATGAATTGTATTGTTCATAGGGTCGCAAAGAATAGGACGCGACTGAGCGACTTTCACTTTCCGCTTGTATCTGCTAATCTCATACTCCTATTTTATTTGTCCCTCCCCGTCTTTCACCTTTCCTAACTGTAAGTTTGCTTTCTATGTCTGTGAGTCTATTTCTGTTTTGTATGTAGATTTATTTGTATTATTTTTATGTTATACTTACAGTGATATCATAGAGTAATCATCTTTCTGTGACGTTACTTCACTTAGTATGGATAGTATCTTGGTCCATCCATGTTGCTGCAGATGGCAATATTTCACTCTTTTTATGGCTGAGTAATATTCCATTGTATGAAGATCACATCTTCTTAAACCAGTCATCTGTTGAAGGGCACTTGTGTTGTTTCTGTGCTTGGATATTTTAAGTAGTGCTGCTGTGAACATTGGGTACGTGTATCTTTTTTAATTAGTGTGTTCATTTTTTTCTGGATACATAGTGTCAATAGGAACACTTGACAAGAGGGGTTACAAAGCCACATCACTTCTAAACCTGTGAACAAGATCTTGAGAGAGAGTCCAGTGCAAAGTTCTGTTTATCATAATTGTTTAGTAATATTAACCTACTAAAATTCAGTTTAGCTTCTTTTAGAACCAGATGTAACCAATTTTTAAATCTACCTCTAAAAGTAATAATTTGTTGTCATTTAGTCACTCTGTCAAGTCCGAATCTTTGCAACCCCATGGACTGCAGCATGCCAGGCTTCCTTATTATTATGAAATAATAATAGCAACTTCATTTTACATGCAATCAGAATTTATGACTTAGACTTGCTTCCCCAAAACTTGAGTGTGTTTGTGGCTGGCCTGTTTGTGTGTATGGCAGAAATAAGGAGCAGGTCCCTTTTAAAACTTGTGATTTATTTCTGAAAACAATAGTATAATGTTGGCTGAATAGCTCTGTCGTAATTATAATAGAGTGACTCATAGCACACTACAAGTGCTGTTACAGCATTTTGTTGTACAAAAGAATGGTTGAATGATGATTCTCAAAATTAAAAAAATACAAAACTAAAATGTAAATTGCAAAACTAACTACTATATCCACTTGGCAAATGAAAATTCTTAATGTAGGTATAGTCAAAAAACATTTCCAAGAGGAAAATCTGCCCTAAAATTATTGTATTAAATATACCTTTTCTTAGCTATTAATATATTCTCTTCCTATAAACAGTAATACAAAAGTTTAATAACCAGAATTTATAGTTGAAATTAACATATATCATTAGCATAGTTATGCAAGTAGATCATTGCCATTAAAAATAGGACATTTGAATAGACTAAATATCTTTGTTAATGGAAGAATTATATGTAAGAACAAACTACAGTTAAAATATTTCATCAGCTTTCAAAGCCTTTGTGTGTCATCATGACTATTTATTGCCTTATTGAAAATGTAGTCTTTTAATATGCCAAAAATGGATATAAAATGAATTAAAACTGGTAATTCAGCTGAGAACAGCATGGACCACAATATACAGAGTCATCATGGTATGTCAGATTTGCATATGGTGCATTAAATACTCATTACAATAAGATTAGGTATATATTATTAATACCATTTTGAATATAAAGTGCAAGTAAGAGTTAGTATTTAAAATTCTAGTTTAGCTACTCAATATACTCCTCACCACTAGGCTACGATTTCATTTTTAACTGTAGAGCTAAGATCATGTCTTGCTAAAGCTTTCATTACCACAGGCCTTGTAAAAGTTTCAACCAATTGTGATATCAGGTACAAAGTCCAGTATCTCTTGATCTGGTTGAGGTCTAGTTGCAGAGTCTCATGATCTAAAGACTTATAAACTAAAGTAAAATTATCTCTCATATGATGATACAAGAGTCATGGGATAACAACAACAAATTCTCCCATTTAATTTTGGAAGGTGGGAAAAATTTAGTAATCACTGGTCCATAACAATTCTGAAATTCCACTTGACACTAACTGGGGCTTGAAAATATTCCTTGACTTATATCCTTTTAATAGGTCCGTAGACTACTATTCTCAGCCCTGCCTTCTAGGAATTAATTTCTTTTTTTTTTAATCACCTCCTTGGTCAATTATGAAGAGAAGATTCGAAGACATCTTTCTGGCAATCTATTTAACTAGTGCAGAATTTTGGAGACCAAGAGTAATTAATATCTCAAGAACTCTTAATCTCTTCTAGTCTAAGGTGGTGGTGCTTTTTGCTAACACAACTATACTTTACCCATAAATATATGTGGGGTTTTTTCCAATGTATTTTTCAGTTCCACTCTGCCAAAATTGGGCTTCCCTTGTGGCTCAGCTGGCTGCAATGCAGTAGACCTGGGTTTGATCTTCCCAAACTGGGTTGGGAAGATCCCCTGGAGAAAGAAAAGGCTATCCACTCCAGTATTCCATCCTGGAGAATTCCATGGACTGTATAGTACATAGAGTCACAAAGAGTTGGATGCAACTGAGAGACTTTCACTTTCTGCCAAAATCTATTAGTATGTCCATAATTCTTTCCCCAAACCTTTTTTTCTAGATTCAATTATATGTATTTTGGATGTATCATGTTTTAGTAAAAATACTACTTTATTCATCCAGCATCACTTTTATCTTGCTGAATGGCATTTTGTTCATTTTAGAGGCATAATTTTAAGGGATGTTAATTAATTTAGAAGTTTTAATAAAAGATTAGATAACAGGCTTCACTGAATCTTTACCCTGAGATTATTTTTAGTGATAATCTCTGAGTTAGGCATTTTCCTTGTCTTATTAGCCACACCTTTAATTTGTCAAAAAATAATTTCACTTAGCAACTCTACAATCTTGTATTATCTCTACTACTACTAAACACTGCTCGAAAACTGGCTGTTTCTTTTCAGATTTCATCATTTTTTGGTACCTCTGTATGTTTATCAGGTACATAATCCTCCAAATGCAGGCAATAACTTTAGTAAAAGTTTCAGTACTAAAATCCACAGGTCAGATTTTTCTAGTATTTCATTAGAGTTTCCTCACTTGTTCTGGCCGTTTGTAACAGTTTTCTTTCAGCCTGTAGCCCTGATCAAAATCATATTTTGTTGAAATGGCACCTCATTTTCCAGTGTTAACTTCTGGTCAGCTATTACCATAGTAAGGCTGCAGACTATATCATCCCAAAACTCAGTGGCTTAAAATAACATTTAGTCTTATTCCTGTGTCTGCAAGCCATGTGGGGACATCTCTGCTGTTACCAGCAAGTCTTAAATAGGTTCAGTCCCAGCTACATGTTTGGTTTAGTCTATTCTGTATCTCTCTCATCCCTCTGAGACAGTTTTGAGTGTGGAAAAGAGGATGCCTACTCTTTCCCAGTTGGGCATCCCAGGTGCCTCAGTGGTAAAGAACCTGCCTGCCAGTGCAGGAGACACAGAAGATGTGGGTTTGATCCATGGGTCAGGAAGATCCTCCAAAGGAGGGTATGGCAACCTATTCTAGTATTCTTGCCTAGAGAATTCCATGGACAGAGGAACCTGGCAGGCTACAGTCCAGAAGGTTACAAAGAATCAGACACGACTGAAGCAACTTAGGATGCTTGCTCTTTCCCAGTAACTAATCCAGATTGTGTGTGTATGTGTTTAGATATTGTTCAGATGAATGTATTAGAGGTACATGGATACCACAGCTTGTTGGTTTTGAAGTGCTGAGCCTTGTGTAAAATCTACTGCAAAAGATGGTTCTGGCCAGCATATTGTTGACATAAAATCCTTCTAGTCTAGTTGGTATCAAGCAAAGGTAAGAAGTATAGCAGATGTGCTAATATCATTCATCATATGTATCATTATGCCTGATCAAAAAGATATTTTGAAGGAATCACTTAGAGCCAAAGCCTGGAATTGTGGAGTAGAATAGGATTTTTTCCACTTAATCTGACAGTGACGGCTGTCAAAATTGCAGTGTTATTTATCTAGTGATCATATATTTAGCTTCTTGATTTTCAGGCAGAAACCAAAATAAAGAGACGTCTCACTTTTCCCTCCACTGTATCTGCTCTTATAGATATAGCTCATTTTGCAAGCACAGCTGTGGAAGTCATTGCTACCTTGGCAGTGATCTCTGAATCTCATACAGTCTAGAGGCACGAGATCCTTGCCAAGGGACAGGGGAAAGTAGCGGTGAATAGCACTAGAGTAAGAGAGTAATGGTGGTAATAGAGTGACATGAAACCTTGTTGGATCTTTGGACATATATCTATACATATTGCTAATGTAACTCTAAGCTCTCAGTAGAATTGGGCAGAATGTCAAGTAAGTAACTATAATTGTGTAATTTATACATGACCAAGAATGATTAAGGGACTTCCCAGGTTACTCAGTGGTAAAGAATCCACCTGTCCATTGAAGAGACATGGGTTCAATCCCTGGGTGGGGAAGATCCCCTGGAGTAGGAAATGGCAACCCACTCTAATATTCTTGCCTGGAAAATTCCATGGACAGAAGAGCCTGGCAGGTTATAGTCCATGGAGTCACAAAAAGTCGGACACAACTGAGCACACACACAAGAGTGATTAAAAGCTGAGTTATCTTCATTGGAAAATCTAAGAATCTCTTCTTACTATGGAGCACATACTCTGAAGGAGCATCAGATTCCCTAAAGGGCTGTACCATATGCAAAATTTGTGACCTGATGCACTCACTTCAGGAATACAAATTATTCACAGTCTGGTTAAAGAGTTAATGCATCCTTCAGTCATGAAGGAACTGAATTAGATGCTTCTAGGCCCATTTCCAGGTGGCACTAGCAGTAAACAAAACAAAACAAACAAACAAACAAAAAACCCTCCTGCCAATGCAGGAGACATAAGAGATGCAGGTTCAATACCTGGGTTGGGAAGATTCCTCTGGAGAAAGGCATGGTATTCCACTCCAGTATTCTTGCCTGGAGAATTCCATAGACAGAAGAGCCTGATGGGCTACAGTCCATGGGGCCACAAAGAGTCAGACATGATTAACATGACTTAGCATGCATGCAGGCCTATTTCAAATAGGAAATGTCTTAGAATGTTTTTTTTTTTTTTCCTTAATTTTAGTATTCTTTGGGTGAAAAAAAATCCCAGTAAAACTTCAGACTTAAGATAGAGACTCCCAGGCAACAGTACATTAAATCCTAGAAAGTCAGCAGTAGAATGAACTGAAGATCGGTGGGGGAAGAAAATCATTGCCTTGTTTCACCCTCTGCCACATTTCGGCCTTAGGTAATAAAGAAAGATCTGAGAAAATACAGTTTATGTGTTACTAAGGTACACTGGTTTCTGAGACAGGCACAGTGAATTGAGCCCTTTTTCTATTACTGCTTGTCTGAACTTGGGGAAAATGTCATAAAACACTAAATCTTGATTTTCTTACTTTAAAATGGTTATGATAGTACCTATGGCATAATGTTGTTGAAAGATGAAATGACTTTATATATATGGCGTTACTCTAGTATATGGTAAAAAGAAAATACAGAAAAAAATAGTACCATTCTGCTCCTTCTCTTTCCTCTCGTTTATGTCTTTTTCTTCTACCCACTCCAATCTGCCTCCTCTCCTCTGTATTTCCCCTACCCCCTTTTACCCGCAAGAATCTAGATGTTTTCATAGACATTAGATATAATAATTATTTGATGAGTGCACAAAATTGAATCCTAGAGAAAAAATAATGAAAGCAAAACTCATCTGAGATTTAGATCCAAATACTTAAGGATTTAAATATAAGACTGTCAAAGTTTTAACCACAGCACAAAATGATTGTTTCCTACGAGCATATAAACAGCATAAGAGTCAAACATTAGCAAATAGAGTTGTACAACATCATGGTATTAATAGCTTAGCACTGCATAGATGTTCTCTATACATTCATATATTTAACATACAGGTTGCAAAGAAATGCATGGACTTATTGACCACCCTTATTCTAAATCTATTATTAAAGCAACTGAAGCCATGTCATATAAAAAATATTGTACTCTATATCTAATTCCCAAAGCAAGAATCAAAGTCAGTCTGTTTCAAGCCATTTTACTAGAGAAGCAAACAAATATGTTTTGTAGACAGCTCCATAAAATGAAGATTGGAGGGTCCTTCAAGGAAAAGAAAATATTGTGTGGTGCTCACTACTCATAATAATACAGATTTGAAACTGTGGGATTTACCTGTAAGGAAAAGGGTCAGTGTGTAGTACTTCAGACAACTCAGAGCTTTATTTTTCATGTTATAAAATGTCAGAAAGGAGACAGGTGCTGGTGTTTTTATCAACTGCTCTTGAAGGTCAGTTCTATGTCCAGTTCTAACTGTTGCTTCCTGACCTGCATACAGGTTTCTCAAGAGGCAGCTCAGGTGGTCTGGTATTCCCATCTCTTTCAGAATTTTCCACAGTTTATTGTGATGCACACAGTCAAAGGCTTTGAGCATAGTCAATAAAGCAGAAATAGATGTTTTTCTGGAACTCTTTTGCTTTTTCGATGATCCAGCGGATGTTGGCAATTTGATCTCTGGTTCCTCTGCCTTTTCTAAAACCAGCTTGAACATCAGGGAGTTCACCGTTCATGTATTGCTGAAGCCTGGCTTGGAGAATTTTGAGCATTACTTGACTAGCATGTGAGATGAGTGCAATGTGTGGTAGTTTGAGCATTCTGTGGCATTGTCTTTCTTTGGGATTGGAATGAAAACTGACCTTTTCTAGTCCTGTGGCCACTGCTGAGTTTTCCAAATCTGCTGGCATATTGAGTGCAGCACTTTCACAGCATCATCTTTTGGGGTATGAAATAGCTCAACTGGAATTCTACCACCTCCAATAGCTTTGTTCGTAGTGATGCTTCCTAAGGCCTACTTGACTTCACATTCCAGGATGTCTGGCTCTTGGTGAGTGTGAGTGATCACACCTTTGTGATTGTCTGGGTTGGGAAGATCTTTTTTGTACAGTTCTTCTGTGTATTCTTGCCAACTGTTCTTAATATCTTCTGCTTCTGTTAGGCCCATACCATCTGTCCTTTATTGAACCCATCTTTGCATGAAATGTTCCCTTGATGTTTCTAATTTTCTTGAAGAGATCTCTAGTCTTTCCCATTCTGCTGTTTTCCTCTATTTCTTTGCATTGATCATTGAGGAAGGCTTTCTTATCTCTCCTTGCTATTCTTTGGAACTCTGCATTCAAATGGGAATATCTTTCCTTTTCTCCTTTGCTTTTTGCTTCCCTTCTTTTTTACAGCTATTTGTAAGGCCTCCCCAAACAGCCATTTTGCTTTTTTACATTTCTTTTTATTGGGGATGATCTTGATCCCTGTCTCCTGTACAATGTCACGAACCTCCGTCCATAGATCATCAGGCACTCTATCACATCTAGTCACAGAACTGGACATAGCACAATAGACTGATTTCAAATAGGAAAAGGAGTACATCAAGGCTGTATATTGTCACCCTGCTTATTTAACTTCTATGCAGAGTACATCATGAGAAACGCTGGGCTGGAGGAAGCAGAAGCTGGAATCAAGATTACTGGGGGAAATATCAATAATCTCAGATATGCAGATGACACCACCCTTATGGCAGAAAGTGAAGAACTAAAGAGCCTCTTGATTAAAGTGAAACAGGAGAGGGAAAAAGTTGGCTTACAGCTCAACATTGAGAAAACTAAGATCATGGCTTCTGGTCCCATCACTTCATGGCAAATAGAAGGGAAACAGTGGAAACAGTGGCTGACTTTATTTTTTTGGGCTCCAAAATCACTGCAGATGGTGATTGCAGCCGTGAAATTAAAAGATGCTTACTCCTTGGAAGGAATGTTATAACCAACCTAGACAGTATATTAAAAAGCAGAGACAGTACTTTGCCAACAAAAGTCCATCTAGTTAAGGCTATAGTTTTTCCAGTAGTCATGTATGGATGTGAGAATTGGACTATAAAGAAAGCTGAGTGCCGAAGAATCGATGCTTTTGAACTGTGGAGTTGGAGAAGACTCTTGAGAGTCCCTTGGACTGCAAGGAGATCCAAACAGTCCATCCTAAAGGAGATCAGTCCTGGGTGTTCACTGGAGGGACTGATGTTGAAGCTGAAACTACATTACTTTGGCCACCTGATGCAGAGAGGTGACTCATTTGAAAAGACCCTGATGCTGGGAAAGATTGAGGGCAGGAGGAGAAGGGGACGACAGAGGATGAGATGGTTGGATGGCATCACTGACACATTGGACATGGGTTTGGGTGGACTCCAGGAGTTGGTGATGGACAGGGAGGCCTTGTGTGCTGCAGTTCAGGGGGTCGCAAAGAGTTGGACATGACTGAGCGACTGAACTGAACTTAATGGTCAGGGCCCAGGACTGAGATTATCTTGGCTTTACCTTCATAATGTGAAGTTAGATAGTGAAGAAGATAGTGAAGTTAGAAGTTTTCGGTACCTTCAATAAATCAGCATTTGATTAGTACATAAGGCTATTTATTATGTAAGCGACAAAGAGTCTCTCCTGCAGTTCACTTCTTGGCCATCTAACATCATACACAACATTCATATACACGTCTTCCCACCTCCTTAAAACAAATACTGCAAAGCCCCATCTTTTGGAGCATCCAGGTCAAAATAAAAGATATCTGGGTAATGTTTAATCCTTCTCATCAGGTCTGACTATAACTCCTTGTGGTTTGATGATACATAAACTGAATTATAAGTTTCCTGCTCATGATATATTTGGAGAGTGATCGAAGAGTATAAGGAACATTTTTAAAAACTACCATAAAAAGTGGAAAATAATGAGAAGTGCACAGCCCTCACTGGTCTCTAGCAATTGTGTAATCCTACTAGGAAGAGTATCAAGCATTACCTGCCTTGTGAATGAAGTGTTCTTCATCAACCTGTCAATTCTATGTTCTGTGTATTAAGAATACCTGCTTTAAATATTGTTCTCAAAGGCTACAATTGAAGAGGACACTGGTATTATAGGGGCTAATTCGACTCTTAGCAACCCCATGGACTGCAGCCTACCAGGCTCCTCCATCTATGGGATTTTCCAGGCAAGA
>NW_024070200.1:19458779-19788820 GCF_014754425.2 Oryx dammah
TTAACCATCTGAGCCACCAGGGAAGTCCTACAATTGAAGAGGACACTGTTATTATAGGGGCTAATTCAACTCAGTGACCCCATGGACTGCAGCCCACCAGGCTCCTCCATCCATGGGATTTTCCAGGCAAGAGCGCTGGAGTGGGGTGCCATCACCTTCTCTGGATTAGAAGCCTGTCATCTGTCAGTGCCATTACAGAGACCCAGAATATATTCTGGATTTAAAAATCACTGGTCCTGGGTCTCAACAGAGAAATTTGTATCAGACTAACACTCCCAATGAATGCAAGTCTAAAACATGCATTTAAAAGAATAAGCTTTAGGATTACCAACAAAGACGGGAGGACAGTGTTTACTTCATTCAGATATCTGCAAATTTCCTATGCTATGAAGAAAGGGCAAGTGTGTAGGTAGATAGGTACTTGGGAGAGTTTCAGTGGGCTGTGGAGGCAAAGCCTGGAGTTCAGAAATGCCAGAGGGCAGGGAATTGAGGGGTTATGATACTAGCAAGAGAATCATAGATGTGAGCCTGAAAGTCTCCATTAGCTTCCCCCTAAGTATTTGCCAACTCCTAAGCCTCTAATGCAGTGAACAAAATGCTGGAAAATACAAATAAGCAGAAAAGAGCCCTTGTAGACTAAAAATCTAACCAGGAATACTGACATTCTTATGGAGCTCATGCAGACTAATCTGCATGTAATCTCTGCTAGAAAGAAATCCAATTCTTTCGCTGTGCAGAAGTAAACATCATTCAAGGCCTCTGCAGTTTTCCCATACAGTATTAGGAATTCTATGAAAAAATATCAGATATGCCAGTAAAAATTAGTTGCAAGGAGTTCTATGAACTTTACATGAATCTGGTATTAGTCTGTGTTTTGAATCTTAATTTTCAGTTATTTGATTTTAAAATTACAGATTCATGTGAGGATTATTAGATCTCTTGAATAGTCCTCTTTTATGTTTTACTAGTTTTATAAATGTCCTAACCAATATACTACTTTAGTCCTAATTTTATGTATGCTAAATGCTAGTCCTTTTTTGAGCATATCTAATACATCACATAATCTTTCTACATTTTCATTTATTTTTTCTATTCTTTAATCTTCTTATTCAATAATACTCTCTCCTTTTATATAACCTTATGTATTATTATTTCTACCTTGTGCACAATCTGAGAATCAAAGATTAACCAACCACTAACCAGCCTGATATCACAATACTGTGAATCATACCTGGGCAATGTGGATTAAGAATCCATTTCCCTTACATTTATTCTATACTGTCTCACACAAAATAAAGTAGATTGGATTCTCATTATATAGAACAGAAATAGGAGGGAAATCTTTCAAGGTATTGACACTGATTATGTGTGGGTTTTGTGTATGTGTGTAAAATTATTGATGTTTTATAAACAAGTGTTTTCTAGTTACAATGACTGTAAATATAAATAGTTACTGAGGGGCCAAGCAAGTACTTCCTTTGTGGTTCATTCTAATAAATGCAAAAATAATTTTATATCCTACAAATTTTAGGTAAATATAAATTGGTTTTTGAAAGATTTGTAAGTATATACTGTAGCTATCTATTTTGCAGGAAATAGTTCTTTTTAAGCTTTATCAACCATTTCAAGACACTACATTGTCGTAAATTTTACTGGAATCAGCAATTTTCTCACACCACTTTAATGCCTTTATCAAATAGTTCTAGTGCATAAACAATGTACTTCCGTCACACTGTTAGAACTGAATTAATATGAGTGTAGAATACTTCCTCCCAAATTCAATTTCAACAAGTCTGAACTGCGACATACATAGTATATCATTGTAATATATAACAGCAATAGTACTAAACATTTGGTAAGATAAACAATGCCTGGTGACTTAAACCACAGCTAAACTGAAAGTAGATAAAAAATAAACTTTTTTTAAAAAGCAAAATCTATCAGCTTGTATAGCAGAAAAAGAAATTGCCTGAGCATGAAATCACACAATGGTATGAACAGTAACTGTACCACAGGAGAGAAGTCATTGGAGATAAAAAGCTGTGCACAGATGGATCACTTAAGCAGTTCCCGTGTCTGTGGCTGCACAGCTTTTCTACATGGTTTCTGCCATAACTCAGTCACACTGATGAAATACACCTCTTCTACCTGAGCCTAAACTGTGCAGAAACTCATAAGTCATTCTGATAGTGACAGAAAAAGAAAAGCTTTTGCCCAAAGAACTCCTGATTAATAACCCTAGTAGCCACTGATTTTTAGATAAATTTTTCATAAGTGTTACAAATACTAATTCAGCCCACCTGTAGATATGTTGCAATTTGTAATTATCAACCCAACCAAAACCAAATCAAAATAATAAGTAATCCAGTAAGTTACAGTGTGAAGTATATAACTAGATAACTGGTGCAATATTTATTTATTTATTTTTAAGATAATTTTTTTCCAGTTTTCACAGATCTAATCAAGGGATTAGGGCTAGGGAAGTACACGTGCACCTGGACACAGAACAAGGTTCACTTCTCACTTCTTTGGCAACACACCATTTCTTCCATGCCCTTCAGCATTTTTGAGTGATGTTTGAATGTAGTTTTGAGACTCCCTCCCAAACATCATACAAGAATACTGTATTTTAAAGGGATCAGATTATTCTATAGTATAATTAGAATTTTGGCATATTTTTTCCACAGGGATTATGAAGTGCTTTAACAAATGTGTCTCTTAAAGATAAAAAGCAAGATTATGGACACAGAGCAAAATATACATTATTTCTTTGACTCATTAGTATATTCTATATATGTGACTTTTTAAGTATTGAATGTTTGTGTATATTTTGAATATGTGTGTGTATATTTTATTTTTATAGCTAGGCTACAGCTCAGGCTTTGGAGTTAGCAATCATAAACTCTGGGCTTATTTTATAGATGACTTATTTTCCTCATTGAGTAATTCTATTCAAACATCTTTACACAATAGATATATATAATTAGAATAGTATTTGAAATCATACTGCAACATAAGTCATTTTCCTAGCAAATATTAGATTTTTAAATTTAGATTTTATAAATATAGATTGGCATTACTGCTTATTTTATTTTCCAATTTTATTGAGATATCATTGACATAACATTGTGCAAGTTTAAGATGTACAGCCCGATGATTTGAGGCATGTATCTGTTGCAAAATTATTACCAAAAAAGGGTAGTTAATACATCCATAGCCTCACTTGATTACCATTTCTTCTTGTTATTGTTGTGGGAGAACATTTAAGATTTACTCTCTTTAGCAACTTTGAAGTATACAATATTGTGTTGTTCACTATGGTTTACATTTGAGCTCCAGAACTAACTCATTTTATCACTAGATGTTTGTACCCTTTGACTAAAGTCTTATTTCCCCCCATTCCCAGCCCCAGCCCCTGGCAATCACCATTAAAACTCTGTTTCTATAAGTTCATCTGTTTTAGATTCCACACAAAGGTGAGTTTTTGTCTTTCTCTCTGATTTATCCCTTAGCATAATACCTTCACATTCCATTGTTAATGTTTCAAGTTTGCTTTTTTTAAATGCCTGAATAATATTCGACCATACGTGTATGTGTGTGGCTATCACATTTTCATTATCAGTTTGTCTTTTGATGTAAACTTAGGTTGTTTCCATATTTTAGCTATTATAAATGATACTATTAACACAATGGAAATGGCAGTGCAAGTATCTCTTTGAGTTCTTGATTTTCATTTCCTTCAGATATATACTCAGACATGAGATTGCTGCATTGTATGGTAATTCTGCTTTAAATATTCAGAGGAATCGCCATACTGTTTTGCCAGGGTCCAGCCCTGGTGGATCCAGGGTGATTCGAAGGTGGGGACAGAGTCGGCGTCCTTGGAAAAATACATATTTAATTACAGATATATAGAGAGATTAGAAACGGATAGTGTAGTAGGAAGATTAGTGGAGAAAAAGAGGCTGAATAACTTGGATTACGTGGAATAGCATCCATGCTCCAGATGGGAATTCAGCCAGAAAAACGGGAGCAAGAAAGAAGCGACATGGGGGAATCAGTCTTTCTGGAAACCGATCCAATTTCTTTATTTTGGGGTTTGCTTATATACCTTTTGTTACATATAGGGATGAATACAGAGTCACACGGGGGTCAGCAGTCCTGACCTTTATCAAAATCAGGTGCTTCACATAAAACGGTCTCAGGGATTTTACATCATCTGGCCATGAGACCTGCTGACATTTTATGATCCTTTCTTTCTGATAACCAAAAAACTTATTTTTTCCAAGGGTGTTTTTTCTTAAACCAGGCACCACCCTCCAAATAAAGTTGCATTCCTATAGGGTGAGGGTGTAGTGAGTTACAATCAAGAAAGGAATTTATTTAACCCAAGGTTAACATGATTAATCTTAAAGGTTAATACTGATTTCTCCTATATGCTAGTTATATTCATTATAAGGGCAGGGAACATGGAGACTTAGCAGCAAACATCAACCCAACAAATGAAAATCCTTTCACCAATGCTCCCCTTAAGATCTATTTAGTCTTAAAATAGTGATAAAGTTACATTTTTACATAGCAAGGACACAGTGATTTATAACAAAGCACAGTGATCTATTACAAAAGAGAAAATCCATTAAGTCAAAAAGTCTAGTATTGCTAACATCAAAAACTACTATATTTCCTTTTCTATATTCCAAATACATTGATTAATATATTCGCAGATGCCTAAGGATATGGAGGCCTGGTGGCAATCATTGACTCCACAAGAAGAAAAAGCCCTATGCTAATTAAGACTCTCAAAATACTCCAAAACTCTCTGTGCTGTTTATGGTTGAGAGGTAGTAAACAATCATGTGCATAGTGGCAGCAGTATGGATAATCCTGTCACACAAGCTAGTCTGTCAGCAGAGAGGTTTGACCTGAGACATCCTTGTCCTACCCAGAGCAGGGAATTAGCAGCAATTATTGACACAACAAATGAAAAACCCTTCACCAATATAATTCCTAACCAATCCACTATACTAATAATTTCTAACTCCCCAAAAGAAAGTGCCTTTAGTAAGTCTAAAACATCTCGTGCCTCTCAGATTGGGAGGCTGTAAACAATCACATGTGGCGGGACGAACCTATACAGGCAGGCTAGATAAACTTCAGAGGAGTCGATAAGCTGAAACAGTCTTGTCACGCCCAGGAATTTTTATTGCCTTGGAGCTGCACGTTTACTCCTTCTCCGAGAGAAATGATGATGGGGGAGAGCCCCCCGTAAAGTCAGAGGTGTAGGTGAGAGCATAAAACAGACTCTGGCTTTGGGGTAGATGCTCGGGAACAGGGGGTTTCCTGAGGCTTGATCATGCCTTTGCATATGCCAAGCCTCCTTCCTCACGACCTTTGCCATGGGCGGAGTTCCTCACGCTGGTCCCTGGCACTGTTTTTTATATTGATTGTAACATTTTATATTCTCAATAACAGTGTAAAGGTTTTCCCTTTTTTCCACATCCTCGCCAACACTTGTCTCTTGTCTTTGTGATAGTAGCCTTTCTAACAGGAATGTTGTGATATCTCATTGTGATTTTGATTTGCATTTCCCTGATCATTAGTGACAGTGATGTTGAACATCTTTCCATGTGTCTTTTGGTCATTTGTATGTTTTCTTTGGAAAAACATTCACATTCTTTGCCCATTTTTTAACCAGATTTTTTTTGGCTATTGAGTTTTATGAGTTCCTTATGTAGCTATCCATTATCAGATTTATGATCTGAAAATATTTTCTCTCATTCTTTTTGCTGCCTTTTAATTTTGTTGATTATTTCTTTTGCTGTGTAGATGCTTCTTAGTTGGATATAGTTCTGCTTATTTATTTTTACTTCTATTGCTTATTCTTTTGGTGTCATATTGAAAAATCATTGTCAAGACTAATGTCAAGGAGCTTTCTATGTCATCTTCTAGGACTTTTATGATTTCATATCTTACATTTAAGTCCTTAGTAAATTTAGGGTTAATTTTTGAGCAACGTAAGATGGGGATCCAATGTCACTTTTTTTCAAGTAAATATTCAAAACTACTTATTGCGTATCCTTGACTCCATTGTGAAAATTAGTTGACCTTCTATGTGGGGGTTTATTTCCAGGTTCTTGATTATTTTCCATTGGTCTATTGTCTCTTCTTATGCCAATACCATAATACTGTTTTGTTTACTCTAGCTTTGTAATATAGTTTGAAATCAAAAAGTATGATTTGGCAAGATTTGTTCTTTCTCAAGATTGCTTTGGCTATTTGGGGTCATTAGGGGTTTCATATGAATTTTAGAAGATTTTTTTTATATATCTGTGAAAAATAACATTGGAATTTTGAAACAAATTTGCATTGACTCTGTAGCACATACCTATGAACTGTGACTGCAGGGGCTTGCCATCATTGTGTTCTCAGTAGTGGGTGTCAGTGATGAAAGTTGAGGCCGGCACTGAGCAAGTGTCCTGCTAAAGGAGCTCACTGTCAGCACAGGCAGCAGGGCAGACCACTGACAGAAGTCAGGGCAGATCTGGGCACTTGAAAAGCTGCAAGGGCCAGGGCTTCAGCCTGAACTCATGTGGCATCAGGGGCTAGCAATGGACATGTGTGTGGCAGTGAAGGCTGGAGATAAGAGTTGAGGCTCGTGGTGTACATGGGCTAGCCATGGGCACATATGCAGTAGAAGTGAGTGACAGGCGTTGGGGCTGGGAGTATTCAGGAGTTAGATGTGAGCATAGACTACACTGTATCCCTGTGACAAGAGCTGAGGCCAGGTCCTGGCCTAAGAGTAGCTGTGGAGGCCTTGACTGTCAGTGTGCACTCCTTTGGCTATGGGGGCTCACATGGGCACACACATTGCAGTGGAGATGGGTGACAGGAGCTGAGAGTGGCTGTATGCAAGCATGCAGCTGCAGGAGCTATCTGGACATACACCTAGCTGTGTAGGCCATTGACAGGAGGCAGAGCCAGATAAGGCCCACAAGCATTTAGCTGCTTCTTAAACATGGATGAATCTCCTTCTCTATGTAAGGTCAAATTGGCTTGGAAAGTTGCTAAAATAATATTTTACAAAACTTTAATGAGGAAGAAAAATACAATATTCACAGCAGTCAGTTGTAACTGGAGGATGGCACCACAAGGAAATGATGCAATTTTACAGAAGTGAAAAAATGCATAACTAGAAGAAATAGGATTTTTAAGAATAAATAGCCCACATTGTGTAAATTTTACTCTGCCTCATGATGTTATATCACCTTTGGCTTTCCTTTTAGGACATAAGGCACTATGCTGAAATAGGCTGGCTATCTAGAAAAGTCTGTTTTTTAACAGGTAAAGCCATCTGGTCATTAATTTGCCTTGAAATTTCTGTGAGATGCTGAGGGCAAAGCAGCAGATGTCATCAATGAACTGTGTAGAGAAAATAATCAAATCATCTCCCCCTGCCTTAATGTATGAAACAAGAAAGAAAAGGGCATAAACACAGGGAAGAGGAATTTAAATGTCCTCAAAATTTTAATCCAAAAGCAAAAAAGATTATTCAATTAAGCTTCAGATATGCATTTATTTCTATAAGATGCACTAACATTCAGAAATGTCTACTGAATGGGAACAAATGTATTATGTTGATTTCTATTAGGATATAGAATCTTATATGTATTCACATCACAGTTATCCAAGTGTGGGCATTATTATTCATAATGTCATATAGTAATGATGACAAATAATGGAATATTTTCTTTTAAGGCAGTGGTTTTCAATTGAGGATGACTTTTCTGCCCAGGGGACAGAATGGATACATTTTTTGGTTGTCACAACTGAGAGATGTTACTGTTATTTAGTGGGTGGAGAACAGAGATGCTAATAAATATCTGACAATGCACAGGACATCCCCTATAGTAAAGAATTTTCTGGACCAAAATGTCAAAGATACCAGGATTGAGAAATCCTGTTTCAACAAAAGTATTGCATTTTAATTATTTTTAATCAAAGACTCTTGAGAGTCCCTTGGACTGCAAGGAAATCCAACTAGTCCATTCTAAAGGAGATCAGCCCTGGGTGTTGCATTGGAAGGACTGATACTAAAGCTGAAACTCCAATACTTTGGCCACCTCATGCAAAGAGTTGACTCATTGGAAAAGACCCTGATGCTGGGAGGGATTGGGGGCAGGAGGAGAAGGGGACAACAGAGGATGAGGTGGCTGGATGGCATCACCAACTCAATGGACATGAGTTTGAATAAGCTCCAGGAGCTGATGATGGACATGGAGGCCTGGCGTGCTGCGATTCATGGGGTCGCAAAGAGTCAGACACGACTGAGGGACTGAACTGAATGTGGCTATTAAAAAATCTAGAATTTTTAAGTTATAAGAATTAGCAAATTTGATCATTTTAAAAGATAATCTTTTTGCAGCATTCCTTCTATAGAAATCAGTAGGTTACAAAAATGGGGAAAGATCCTATACACAGTGATACTGTAGACATGTGGCGTTTTAATGCTTTCAGGCCTTTAAAATGTTTTTCAAAAAATTCATATATATGTGTACATATATACATAGACATGCACATATTGGTACACATGCATGTATGTATGTATATATGATTTAGTGGTGAAGAGAAACCTTTGTACACAAACATGTATGCATATATATATGATTTATTGGTGAAGAGAAACCTTTCCTCTTAAGAGAAATTAGACCCTCAGAGAGCCTAAAACAGGCAAAAGATTTTTTAGGTCTTATAAAACTCACTAATGGGAAGGACTGAGGCTGAAGTTCCAATGTTTTAGCCACTTGACGTGAAGACTGACTCATTGGAAAAGACTCTAATGCTGGGAAAGACCAAAGGCAAAAGGAGAAAGGGAGGCAGAGGATGAGATAGTAAGAGAGCATCAGCGACTCAATGGACATGAATTTGAGCATACTCTGGGAGACAGTGGAGGACAGAGGAGCCTGGCATGCTGCAGCCCACGGGATAGCAGAATTGAAAATGGATTAGTAACTAAATAACAGCAAATAATGCCTACAGCTACAGATATATAAATGTCCAAGAAATGAGGATGAGGCATCTGTACACCTTAGGGAGAGTTGAAGGTTAACCTTCAAAAGTTAACAACATGGAAAATTCTGGGGCAGGGGATTTAGGCTATGGGTTAACAGATTTCAATCTGTCAATAACCTATGTATATTGAATCATAAATATTCATTGAAAACTAAAATAATTACAAAAACATTTTTGTCTTCTACATGATTATTAATTTCTGGATATTTGGAATCATTAGGCCTAAAGGATTGATTTGAGAGTTGGCTGGTTCCATGCTGCTTCTACTCTTGCTTCCCCGACTTTTACTACACTTCTCTGATCGCTATCAGTCCTCTTTTATGAAGAATCAGAGAACATCCTGAAGAATTAGTTATTATTTCCTTGCAAAATACTTCCTTGTGACAGAGAAACTATGTTTGAAAGTGTTGTAAGTATGTCAGCAGGGGCAATATATGTATTGACTGCAGTCATATGAAATGCTATTTTGAAATATTTTGCCCATCTATAAATTTTCAGAAGGTTTTCAAAAAAGGAAACATCAGCCTTCTTAAAAGCCTGATTGCATTAATTATACAGATGCCAGTAAGACACCATATGAGCCATTTGTCTTTTTCTATGCATAATGCTAAGACAGAAACATGCAGTGCTGCTCACACTTGATTGATTAAAATAATTTTCAATTAAAACCATATTGTTTTAAAACAGTAAGAAGCTTTTGTGATATCAGTTTTAAAAATGTTGTTAAGAACATTTATCACAGGAGAGCAGTTTCTGAACACAGTCTGAATCAAACAAAAGCTAATGCAAGTGTTTGCTTTTGGTTATTGGGAAATAAAAGCCAGCAGAATCGCCATATGGTAGTCTTTTATAGGTTCCTTTTATTACTTTGCACCTTTAAATGTTTTTCTGTGTTTTTGTCATTAAATGTCCTAAATATTTTTGAGAACATTTTATATTTCCAAGGAGTGAGTTTGGCTGTGGAATCTGAAAATTACAGCAAGTTGTCATATTAGAAAAGAACAGAGAATTTGAGTTGAAATGTAGAATATTGAGATGGAAATGTTTCCAGTTTAAATGTCTGTGCATTTTTGCCTGTGATTCAATAAATCACTCAAAAGTGCTAAGGCTTTGTGTACCCTTAGCTATCAAACAGGCTGTAGTATTTCTTGAGCACTGGAAAATAATAGAGTGGTGGAAGGCAGAGTAATGTTTAACCCCACAAATTAAAACACTTCTGGGGTGAAAGGAAGTTTCCCTGTGCTCAAGTTTTCCCCAGAGTAAGCAGCCTTCTTTTTCCATCTGTGGGGACTGGGACCCACTCATCCCATCTGTCCTATCCAGCCCTTCTGTGTCTGTAGAGTTTACTGCATTGAAGGGATTCCAGCTCCTCTCAAAATACTCATGTGTTATCCTGTAGAGCAAAGAAATCAATGCATGTAACACGAGTGTAGATAACAGACACCTGAGAATGTGGATCAGGAAATATATACTGGAAAACACCAGAGATAAGGAAGGTGAGTGCTCTGGTGAGGAAATCCGAGTAAGAGATAGAGTGAGATGATCTGAAAGAGCTGTAAGGCAGCGGGATACTTGGAGAGAGGAAGGCAAGAAGACTCCCAGCTCATGCTGTGAGCTATAAATTAGCCTTAAGTGGACTTGGGGAGATGAAACTACATATTTTATTTCTAGATTGTATACACTGTTTCTCTGAATTCAATATTGCAATAAGATTAAAACATAAGGAGCTCCAGAATTAATTCAAGTACATTTACATCTATTTAATTATTTAAACTCTAAAAAGCAAATAGGTCCTTGCATTCAAATTGTCATTTTAACCAGAAGTCTATTGCTTCTATATTTTAAAGTAACATAGAAAGTCTGTATTTCCCAAATTTATTAGAAAAAATATTTGGGGCTCTAAATCATCTAAGTAGTTGCCTAATTATCTCAGTTTATTTTATGTATAGCAATATCCTATTTTGTGCTGATAAATAAAGCGCATGGTTCTTATTTACTGTTAAAATCCAAATAAATAAAATGGCATGATTTAAATTCCCAGGAAATATGGATGGTTGTGGTAAAAATATGTTATTGATTTCATTTTTTTTTCCCTCTGAATTTAGACTGTAAGTTTTTCTTTGTTTCCTCTGTAGGCTTAACTATCAATCAGGAGGTTCCTATAAGCTAGGGTTGAGTTTCATGAAGAAGAGTTGTCCCAAAGAAATCTGTAACATGATGTGCAAAAACCGCGATTTACAATATATTCCCAAAGACAATCATACTTCTATGCTGAATCAGAATATTAATGTCCTCCTTTGAGCAACACCCAGAATTTCTAAAGGTGTGGTTTCAGTGTGCTCCTTTTGCAGTCCAAGAGCTGCTATTTACAAAATGCAAATAAGTGTCATTGACAAACAAAATTAGCAACGGGAAAGTGCTATGGACTGAACTGTGTTCCCACAAAATTCACATTTGGAAGCCCACTGTGGCTGTATTTGGAGGTGGGGGGCATTTTTTGGTGGTAATTAAGGTTAAATGAGGTCATAAGAGTAGATCCCTGATTCAATACGATTAATACTTTTATAAGAAGAAGACAGATCTCTCTCCACATGCTCACACTGAGAAAAAATGATGTCAGAACACAGAAACTGGGCACATGCAAGGCAAGAAAAGAGCTCTCAACAGAAACCAAATTGGCTGGCACCTTGATCTTGGATTTTTCAGCCTCCAGAACTATAAAAAAAATAAATATCTGTTGTTTAAGCTACCAGTATGTGGTATTTTGTTAAAGCAGCATGAGCAGACAAAATACAAATTTTAGTATGAAGAAATGGGTGCTACTGCAACAAATATCTAAAAATGTTGAAACGGTTTTGAAACTAGGTGATGGGCAGAGGCTGGAAGAGTCCTGAGGTGAATGTCGGAAATGTGAAGGTTAAAGGCAACTCAGGTGAGAGAAAAAAAGGACAGCTGGAGAGAAAGCTTTCATCTTCGTAGAGAACACATGAATAATTATGACCATAATGTTGGTAGAAATGTGGATGTTAAGGGCCATTCTCTTGAAGTCTCTGACACAAATACAACATGTTATTAGAAACTAGAGGAAAGATGAACCTTATTCTTAAGTGACAGGGGATTTGCATGAATTGTGCTGTAGTATTAATGTGGAATTCAGTCCTGAACATTCATTGGAAGGACTGATGCTGAAGCTGAAACTCCAATACTTTGGTTACCTGATGCGAAGAACTGACTCACTGGAAAAGACCCTGATGCTGGGAAAGATTGAAGGCAGGAGGAGAAGCGGATGACAGAGGATGAGATGGTTGGATGGCATTACCAACTCGATAGACATGTGTTTGAGCAAACTCCAGGAGTTGGTGATGGACAGGGAAGCCTGGCTTACTGCAGTCCATGAGGTTGCAAAGAGTTGGACATGACTGAGTGACTGAATTGAACTGATTAATGTGGAAGGTAGAATTTGCAAGCAATGATATTGTGTAATTAGCTGAGGAGATTTCCAAGTGAAGTGTTGAAGGCACAGCTTGTTTCCTTCTAACTATTAACAGTAAAATATGAGAAAAGAGAAATGAATTAGGAAAACAAAAAATCATTGGTCAAGAAACTACAGCTTGCAAATTTGGAAAATTCTCAGCCAATCCCCAGGTGGCGCTAGTGGTAAAGCAGCTGCCTGCCCTTGCAGGAGAAGAGACTTTTAGAGTTGATCCCTGGGTTGGGAAAATCCCCTGGAGGAAGGCATGGCAACCCATTCTGATATTCTTGCCTAGAGAATCCCATGGACAGAGGAGCCTGGAGGACTGCAGTCCACAGAGTTGCAGAGAGTCGGACATAACTGAAGCAACTTAGCACGCATGCATCCTAAAGTGAGAATGCTTGTTCTGAAGGGAATACTAAGGGTGTAGCTATATTTGACAAAGAGATAGTAGATGTGACTCAGGGATCGAATCAGCTATCTCAGCAGAAGTCAGGAATAGAGATGGAATTATACCAGAATATAAACTGATATTTTGGACAAAATGGCAGGGAGGTGGGGCAGTTGTAAATGAAAGAAGACTGTTCAACTTCTTAAGATACTACAGGAATAGACCATAAAGCAATTCAGGGGGCAAATATACACTATTCTTCTTTAAAAATGGAAATATTAACTCTGAAGGCAACTCAGAGACCATCTGAGCTGCTTCATTGGTTTTAAAGTGTGGGGCCGTTTCCTTTGTTTCAATAGGTCAGAAGATCTCTGGATGGATGTCAGGGTCATCCTCTGGAGCCCCAGGAATGGAGACCCACTTGGCAAAGCTTGCGGGGGCACAGTTCCCCACACAGTGGAGCCATGGAGCTGGGACTGCCATTCCATTAGGTCTAGAAGGTGAAACCACCACCCCAGTGGGTCTGGAAGATGGGACATAGAGCCAAACAGGATTATTCTTGAATCTTAAAATCTTGTGTTATTTATCTTGCTTTGATTTTGGACACTAGCACCCTCTTTTTTCTTTCCGATTTCTCCTGTTTGGAATGGGAACATCCATCCTATGCCTTTCCCATCATTGTATCTTGGAAGCATATAGCTGTCTCGTTTCACAGGTTCACAACTAGAGAAGAATTTTTCCTTCAGATGAATCATATCTTGAGTCTCATATCTGATTTAGATATTTTCATGAAACTTTGAACCTAAGATATGACACTGGAATGAGTCAAGAGTTTGGGGCTGTGGGGATGAAATGATCTGTTTTGCATGTGATAAGGACATGAACTGGGGGGGGGGGGCAAAATGCCATGGCTTATATTGTGTTCACCAAAATTCATAGACTGAAGCCCTACATTCCAATATGACTGTATTTGGAGATAGGGCTTTTAGGGGACAATTAAGGTACATGAGATCATAAGAGTGACATCGTGATCGAATAGGATTCAGTTCAGTCGTTCAGTCATGTGTGACTCTTTACGACCCCATGGACTGCAGCAAGCCAGGCTTCCCTGTCCATCACCTACCCCCGGAGCTTGCTCAAACTCATGTCCATCGAGTTGGTGATGCCATCCAACCATCTCATCCTCTGTTGTCCCCTTCTCCTCCTGCCTTCAATCTTTCCAGGGTCTTTTCCAATGAGTCAGTTCTTCATGTCAGGTGACCAAAGTATTGGAATTTTAGCTTCAGTATCAGTCCTTCCAATGAGTACTCAGGATTGATTTGCTTTAGGATTGACTGATTGGATCTCCTTGCAGTCCAAGGGACTCTCAAGAGTCTTCTCCACCATCACAGTTCAAAAGCATCAATTTTTCGGCACTCAGTTTTCTTTATAGTCTAACTCTCACATCCATACATGACTACTGGAAAAATCATAGCTTTGACTAGACAGATATTTGTCAGCAAAGTTAGGTCTCTGCTTTTTAATATGATTTCTAGGTTGATGATAGCTTTTCTTCCAAGGAGCAAGCATCTTTTAATTTCATGGCTGCAGTCACCATCTGCAGTGATTTTGGAGCCCAAGATAGAAAGTCTGTCATTGTTTCCATTGTTTCCCTATCTATTTGCCATGAAGTGATGGGACCGGATGCCATCATCTTAATTTTTTGAATGTTGAATTTTAAGCCAATTTTTCATTCTCCTCTTTCACTTTCATCAAGAGGCTCCTTAGTTCTTCTTCACTTTCTGCCTTAAGGATGGCATCATCTGCATATCTGAGGTTATGGATATTTCTCCCAGCAGTCTTGATTCCATCTTGTGCTTGATCCAGGCTGGCATTTCCCATGATGTGCTCTGCTGCTGCTGCTAGGTTGCTTCAGTCGTGTTTGGCTCTGTGCGACTCCATAGATGGCAGCCCACCAGGCTCCCCCGTCCCTGGGATTCTCCAGGCAAGAACACTGGAGTGGGTTACCATTTCCTTCTCCAATGCATGAAAGTGAAAAGTCAAAGTGAAGTCACTCAGTCGTGTCCGACTCCTAACAACCTCATGGACTGCAGCCTACCAGGCTCCTCCGTTCATGGGATTTTCCAGGCAAGAGTACTGGAATGGGTTGCCATTGCCTTCTCCGGATGTAGTCTGCACATAAGTTAAATAAGCAGGGTGACAATATACAGCCTTGACATACTCCTTTCCCAATTTGGAACCAGTCTGTTGTTCCATGTCCAGTTCTAACTGTTGCTTCTTGACCTGCATACAGATTTCTCAGAAGACAACTAAGGTGGTCTTATATTCCCATTTCTTTAGGAATATTCCACAGTTTGTTGCAATACACACAGTCAAAGGCTGTGACGTAGCCAATAGAGCAGAAGTAGATGTTTTTCTGAAACTCTCTTGCTTTTTCGATGATCCAACGGATGTTGGCAATTTGATCTCTGGTTCCTCTGCCTTTTTTAAATCCAGCTTGTACATCTGGAAGTTCTTGGTTCATGTACTGTTGATGCCTGGGTTGGCAAATTTTGAGCATTACTTTACTAGCGTGTGAGATGAGTCCAATTGTGTGGTAGTTTGAGCATTCTTTGGCATTGCCTTTCTTTGGGATTGGAACAAAAACTGACATTTTCCAGACCTGTGGCTACTGCTGAGTTTTCCTAATTTGCTGGCATATTGAGTGCAGCACTTTCACAGCATCATCTTTAGGATCTGAAATAGCTCAACTGGAATTCCATCACCTCCACTAGCTTTGTTCATAGTCATGCTTCCTTTGGTCCACTTGACTTTGCATCCAAGGATGTCTGGCTCTAGGTGAGTGACTACACCATTATAATTACCTGGGTCATGAAGATCTTTTCTGTACAGTTCTTCTGTGTGTTCTTGCCACCTCTTCTTAATATCTTCTGCTTCTGTCAAGTCCACACTGTTTCTGTCCTTTATTGTGCCCATCTTTAGATTAGAAACCTCAAAGAAGAATAAAAGACACCGGAGGCTCCTCCCTCTACCAGGTGAGAACTCAGCAAGAGGGCTGCAGTCTGTAGCAATCAGGTTAGCTGTCACCTTGAACTTGGACTTCCCAGTCTCCAGAACTGTGAGACAATAAACTTCTTTTGTCAAAGTCACCCAGCCTATGGTATTTCGTTATGGTAGTCGAAGGGGACTAATAGAGAAATGCACAAAAGAACCACTGTCACTTTCAAGACTGAAAATTGCAGGGATTTATATACATGTATATGTACTGCTATCTGCTAAGATGGTACAGATTAGGAATTAAAAGATCTGGTGAGAAAGAGAAAAGGATATTTTTCAGGAAATGTTAACTTTAAGGTAACTGTTAGTCAACTTGAGGAAAAACCAAGGAAGGCAATAATTGAGTATATGTTTTGAGGCTTCTAGAACGAATTCATGAAAGAACATGAGTATATCAGAGCTCTGCTACAGAGATGGGGAGCTGTATGCACACTTAATACCAAGAAACCAAATGATCATAAATAATCAGAACATGGTAGTAGAAAAGAAGAGGCCAAAGTAGTGGGAATTTCAATATTTAGGGATCAAGCTGGTAGTGAACAGAGTCCTACTCAGAGAGGATGCTGAATAGGAGAAAACAGCAGAGAGAAAAGTATCATAGAAATCAAAAATGAAAAATGAATAGGAAATTTCTAACTGTAACTAATGTTGCTCAGAAGTCAAGTAAGATAAAAGGAGAACCTTGTCAATTGCATATTGTAGGTCATCTTCAATATAGCATTTTCAGGGGAGTTGTGAGACAGTAACACAATTGAAGTTAGTTGAAGGAGAACTTGAAGTGTGATGGTGTGAACAATGATTACAGCTTAAGCATTCTTTAAAGTGCAGTTATGCAACTGTTGCTAGAATAGAAGTTAAAGAAGTTGTTTTGTTTTTATAAATTTAAAAAAATGGCTATAGTAATATTATTTTTTGAAAATGAACCCATGGTGAGAAAGAGGGATGACAGTAGAGAAAGATAACACCTTGCAAATCTTTGCCAGGGAGTTAATTTTGGAAATGCATGCTAGAAGGTAGTGGTATACTTAGAATAACATACTGGTTACATATTAAAATATCGGTTGTGTCATCAAATATTTGGTAAATAGGGAGATGCCAGCCTGCTTGAGGGCTTCCCTTGTGGCTCAGCTGGTAAAGAATCCACCTGCAATGCAGGAGACTTGGGTGAAAAATATACTCAATCATTTGACTTGAAGGGGAAGATTAGAAATAGACACAAGGCCACTGTTACCAAGGTTACTAGGGAGTGCAAAAAGTCATAAAGAGATTAAGAATTACAGTGTGATTAAATGGCAACCCACGCCAGTACTCCTGCCTGGAAAATTCCATGGACAGAGGAACCTGGTAGGCTACAGTCCATAGGGTTCCAAAGAGTCAGACACGACTGAGCAACTTCACTTTCTTTCTTTCACTTTCTTAAGCAGAAAACAGTGATGGGTCCAGCATAGGTTCCATTGGGTGGATGAGAAGCTCAGCTACTAAAGGCAGTGGTTTTTCCATTGCTTTATTCCATGGGGCTTAGTGTTATAGCAGGTATAGACATGCACATCAAAAGAAGGCTTTCAGTTCTAAAAATGTTTTAAGACTTAGAATATCTCTATGGATTTCTAGTTACCATAATTGTTAAGTATAAACATAAATCCATAGAAAGGATTTCTACAAAGGTTTGGGGATAATTGACTAGTCATATAGGAAAATATTGCTATAAAATTTAACTCCAGTAAAAATTGAAATGCAAAAAACAAAACATAAATACAAAGTAAACAAAAATATACATATGTCTCCTTACAGTGATGAAGGAATTTCTAAGGCTAACATAGGAAAAAAAATCTTTAGTATATAAGACTTGAAGCCAAATTTTTCATTTTTTAAAAAAAGTATTGAGTTATAGTTGACTTACAATCTTGTGTTAATTTCTGGTGTACAGCAAAGTGATTTAGCTATACATACATATAATAGCTTGCATTTGCCAATCCCAAACTCCCAGTCTATTTCTGTCCGACACCCCTCATCCTTGGCATCCACAAGTCTGTTATCTATGTCTGTGAGTCTTTTTCTGATTCATAAATAAGTTAATTTGTGTCATATTTTAGAATCCACATATAAGTGATAGCATGATATTTGTCTTTCTCTGTCTGACTTCCTCACTTACTATGATAATCTCTAGTTGCATGCATGTTGCTGCAAATGGCATTGTTTCATTCTTTTCTATGGCTGACTAGTATTTCATTGTACATACACACACACATACACATATCTATACACACACCCCACACTTTCTTCATCCATTCACCTGTCTGTTGCTGGCGACGGAATGAAACACCAACACTGCAGAGTGGTTTGAATCTTTATATTTTAACACTTGCTTCTTACAGCTGCTTTATTTTATATCCCTTGCATGACAACCTACAGGGCAAGTTGCCAAGCACTATGATTCAGAGACTATACAGTGTGCAGGCGCAGGGCGAGATAACCTTTACCTTGACTTATTTACTGCAGCTAAGACTTTGTTTTGGGGAACTTCCTTATCAACTTAGAATCCGTTTTGTCCCTGGGTCTGTTCCTTTTGAGGAATCAGAGAAACATCCTTGTGTGCAAGAAATGTTCTTTTCCCATGGTAACAAACAGGATTCTTAGCTGAACATCTCGTTTGCAAGAATGTTCAGCCCTGGTTGAGAGTCTCGTTTGCAAGCACTTCTCAACCTTCCTTATACCTTGTTCCCTACAGTCTGTGGGCATTTAGGTTGCTTCCATGTCTTGGCTATTATAAATGATGCTACTATGAACATAGAGATGCATGTATCTTTTTGAATTATAGTTTTATCTGGACATATGCCCAGGAGTGGGATTTCAGGATCATATGGCAATCCTATTTTCAGTTTTTTGAGGAAACTCCAAACTGTTCTTCATAGTGGCTACACCAGTTTACATACCCACCAATAGTGTAGAAGGGTTCCCTTTTCTCCACACCCTCTCTAGTGTTTGTTATTTGTAGACTTTTTAATGATGGCCATTCTGACCTATGTGATGGTAGACCTCATTGTAGTTTTGATTTTAACCTCTCTGATAAGTAGCAAATTAGGTCTCAGAGTACAAAATGAGGCAGGGCAAAAGTTAACGGGTTTTAGCCAAGAGAATGCACTGGTCATAGCAAACACCCTCTGCCAATAAGATAAGAGACAACACATGGACATCACCAGATGGTCAGTACCAACATCAGATTGATTATATTCTTCACAGCCAAAGAGGAAGAAGCACTGTACAGTCAGCAAAAACAAAACATGGAGATAAATGTGGCTCAGATCATGAACTCCTTATTGTAAAATGCAGACTGCAATTGGAGAAAGTAGGGAAAACCACTAGACCATTCAGATACGACCTAAATCAAATCCCTTATGATTATACAGTGGAAGTGACAAATAGATTCAAGGGATTAGATCTGATAGAGTGCCTGAAGAACTATAGATAGAGGTCCATAACATTGTACAGGATGTGGTGACCAAAACATCCCCAAGGGGAATAAAATGCAACAAGGCAAAATGATTGTCTGATGAGGCCTTACAAATAGCTGACAAAAGAGAAACGAAAGGCAAAGAATGAAAGGAAAGATATATCTATCTGAATGCAGAGTTCCAAAGAATAGCAAGGAGAGTTAAGAAAGCCTTCCGCAGTAATCCGTGCAAAGAAATAGAGGGAAAAAAATAGAATGAGAAAGACTAGAGACTTCTTTGAGAAAATTAGAGATACCATGGGAACATTTCATGCAAAGAGGGGCACAATGGAGAGAATGGTATAGACCTAACAGAAGTAGAAGATATTATGAAGAGGTGGAAAGGATACACATGAGAACTATACAAAAAAGATCTTAACAACCCAAATAACCATAATGGTGTGATCACTCACCTAGAGTCAGACATCCTGGAGTGCAAAGTCAAGTGGACCTTAAGGAGCATAACTACGAACAAAGTTAGTGGAGATGAAGGAATTCCAGCTGAGCTATTTCATATCCTAAAAGATGTTACTGTTAAAGTGCCTCACCAGTACGCCAGCAAATTTGGAAAACTCAGAAGTGGCTACAGGACTGGAAAAGGTCTGTTTTCATTCCAATCCCAAAGAAAGGCAATGCCAAAGGATTGTCAAACTACTGCACAGTTGGATTCATTTCACATGCTAGCAAAATAATGCTCAAAATTCTCCAAGGTAGGCTTCAACAGTACGTGAACTGAGAATTTCCAGGTGTACAAGCTGGATTCAGTAAAGGCAGAGGAAAGTGAAAGTGAAGTCACTCAGTCGTGTCCAACTCTTTGCGTCCCCATGGACTGTAGCCCACCAGGCTCCTCCGTCCATGGGATTCTCCAGGCAAGAATATGGAGTGGGTTGCCATTTCCTTCTCCAGGGGATCTTCCTGACCCAGGGATCGAACTCAGGTCTCCTGCACTGCAGGCAGACGCTTTAACCTCTGAGCCACTAAGGAACCAGAAATCAAATTGCCAACATCCGCTGGATCATAATCGAAAAAGTAAGAGAGTTCCAGAAAACATCTATTTCTCCTTCATTGACTATGCTAAAATCTTTGAATGTGTGGATCACAACAAAGTGTTGAAAATTCTTAAAGAAGTAATATCAGACCATCTTACCTGCCTCCTGAGAAATCTGTCTGCAGGTCAAGAAGTAACAGTTAGAACCAGACATAGAACAACAGACTGGTTCCAAATTAGGAAAGGAGTACGTCAAGGCTGTGTATTGTCAACCCTGCTTATTTAACTTATATTCAGAGTACATCATAGGAAATGCAGGGCTGGATGAAGCATAAGCTGGAATATAGATTGCCAGGAGAAATATAGATCTCAGATATGCAGATGATACCACCCTTATGGCAGAAAGAAAAGAGGAAATAAAGTGCCTCTTGATGAAAGTGAAAGAGGAGAGTGAAAAAGTTGGCTTAAAACTCAACATTTAAAAAATGAAGACCATAGCAACAGCCCCATCACTGCAGGCATGAAATTAAAAGACACTTACCCCTTGTAAGAAAAGCTATCACCAACCTAGACTTCATATTAAAAAGCAGAGATATTACTTTGCCGACAAAGGTCCATCTAGTCAAAGCTGTGGTTTTTCCAGGAGTTGTGTATGTATGTTAGACTTGGACCATAAAGAAAGTTTAGCGCTGAAGAATTGATGCTTTTGAAGTGTGGTCTTGGAGAAGAATCTTGAGAGTCCCTTGGACTGCAAGGAGATCCAATCAGTCAATCCTAAAGGAAATCAACCCTGAATATTCATTGGAAGGACTGAGGTTGAAGCTGAAGCTCCAATACTTTGGCCACCTGATGCAAAGAACTGACTCATTTGAAAAGACCCTGATGCCAGGAAAATTGAAGGCAGGAGGAGAAGGAGATGACAGAGGATGAGATGACTGGATGGCATCCCTACCCAATGGACATGAGTTTGAGCAAGCTCTTGGAGTTGGTGATGGACAGGGAAGCCTGGCGTGCTGCAGTCCATGAGGTCGAAAAGAGTTGGACACAACTGAGTGACTGAACTGAATCGCTGTCAGTGTTGAACATCTTCTCCTTGCCTATTGGTCTACTGTATTTATTCTTTGGAGTATCATTTCATGCCTTCTTTCCCCTTTTCTGACAGGGTTATTTTTTTTGTTTGTTTGAATTGAGTTGTGTGAGCTGTTCATATATTTGGAAGTGAACCCTTGTCAGTTGCTTTATTTGCAAAGATTTTCTCTCAGTTGGTGGGTTGTCTTTTCATTTTGTTATGGTTTCCTTTCCTGTGCAAAAGCTTTTAGGTTTGAATATGTCCTGTTTATTTTATTTTTGTTTATATTTCCTTGGGAGACTAACCTGAGAAAAGCTTTCTAAGATTTATGTCAGAGAATATTTTGCCTATATTCTCTTCTAGATGTTTTATGGTATCATATTTAAATTTTTAAGCCATTTTGAGTTTATTTTTGTGTATGGTATGAGTTTGTGTTCTAGACTCATTGATTTACATGAAGCTCTCCAGCTTTCCATACATCACTTGCTAAAAAGATTGTCTTTTCTCTGTTGTATTTTCTTGCCTTCTTTTTCAAAGACAGTAGGTTTATGAGTTTATTACTGGGCTCTCTATTTTGTTCCATTGATCTTTTTGTGTGTTTTTTTGCCAATAAAATGCTGTTTGATCATTTCAGCTTTGTAGTATTGCCTGAAGTCTGGAAGAGTTATGCCTCTCACTTTGTACTTTTTCCTCAGAATTGCTTAGGAAATTCTAGGTCTTTAATGGTTCCATATAAATTTTAGGATTGTTTGTTCTAGTTCTGTGAAAATTGTCATGGGTAATTTGATAGGTGTCACATTAAATCTGTAGGTTGCTTTGGGCAGTGTATCCATTTTAACAATATTAATTCTTTCAGTCCAAGGACGTGTAGTATCTTCATTTGAATAACCTTCAATTTCCTTTATTAATAGTTTATACTTCTCAGCATATGTCTTTCATATCCTTGGTCATGTTTATTCCTAAGTATTTTTGATGCTATTTTAAAGGGTTTTTTTTTTTTTTTTTTTTACATACACTTTAGGATATTTGTTACTGTAAAGAAATGCAACTGATTTCTGAATGTTAATCTTTTATCCTACCACCTTGCTGAATTTGTTTATCATTTCTAGCAGTATTTGTGTGGAATTTATGTATACTCTCATGTCTTCTGCATATAATTAAAATTTTACCTCTTCTCTTTGGATATCTTTTATTATTTGTCTTCTTTGATTGCCATGGCTAGACTTCTAGTACTGTGTTGAATAAAAGTAATGAGAGTGGGCATCCTTGCCTTGTTCAAGATTTTAGTGGGAGGTCTTTCAGCTTTCCACCACTGTATAAAGTTCATTGTATTTTATATAAATAGCTTTTATTTTATTTCCTCTATACCCACTTTGATAAGAGTTTATCATGAATGATGATAAGCATTTTTATCAAATACTTTTCCTTGATCTATTGAGATGATCCTGTGGTTTTTGTCTTTTTTTGATATGGTGTATCACATTAATTGACAGGCATATGTTAAACCATCTTTGTGACCCTGTGATGAATCATAGTCATGAGTAGCAAAATTTTCTGATTTCTATTTATTAACAGTAATCTAGACATTTAATAAGTATAAATAATAATTTGAAAAAAATGTATGCATGTACAATGACAAGATTGGCAGTTGTATTATTAACCTTAAAATACTTCTACAAATACTGATGTAGAAAACAGGCGAATGCTAAAAAATAATAGACAAAGAAAAAATCATCTCTAATTTGGCAATTAGAAGTATTTTTACTTTAATGGAACAATATTGCATTAATTAACATAATGGAAAAAGTAAACGTGACTAAAGTGATATCTATATTCACTAAAATTCAAAGAAATTTAAAACAATAAAATTTAAAATTTTCAAAGAAAGTTTTTTTGGTAACCAGTTCATAAAAATTCTGAACTGAAAGCAAAATTCTGAAAGCAGAAAAAAATTCTGCTTTCATATAATTTCTGGGAAATGTGTACTTTCTTAATTTATTGGAGTAGAGAAAAATTGGGGTCGCACAGAGTCGGACACAACTGAAGCGACTTAGCAGCAGCAGCAGCAGAGAAAAATTTATACGATGTCCCTCTCCTTTCCCAGTATTCAGTCCTCCATGTCATAATAGTGTCATCTTTAGGTTTCTATCAGAAAGCAACATGGACTGATGCATGAAAAAATTCTGATTAAGTATGAAATATTTTGGAAGTCTAACAATAAGAATTTTCTTCAGTTGTTAGTACATTCATATAATAGATATGATGTTATTTTAAAATATTTTTTTAAATACACTATCTTAATGAGAATGAGTAAGTGCTAAAAGTAAACATATAAGAAATAAGAGAAAGATGGTGACAAACAGATGACATTTTTAAAAATGGAAAGACAGTCACAAAATAGTAATAAAAGTGATTTCTGGCTTAGTATAATAGCCATACAAAATATGATTTGAAATCTTTGCAAAAATAGCTGAATTTATACAAATAGTAAAAAACACCTAAATGTAGTGTATTATCAACCAAAGAAACTAGTTTTGGGAAAAAAGAAAAAAAAAAACAGATTATTCCCGTGAAGATATTTGTCACTTTTACCTATAGAAGTTTTACACACTAAAACATGTTTTCCAAAAAGTGAATGTGTTGATGTGTAAATTCAAATATATCACTATATACTGAACAAGAATCATAGATTTTAATGAATGAAACAACATAGAGGTATTTGAGAATAAAAAAAAATACTTAAAATGTGAGAGATAATTGACTCCAATGGTCACTAAAACCAAATGTATTTTTAAAAATTCAAATATTTACTTTTATTTTCTTATTGAAATATAATTTATGTATAATATTACATTCATTTTAGGTGTATAGCTAATATATTTTTGTTATTTTCCATTATACATTATTACAAGGCATTGAATATAGTTCCTTGTGCTGTACAGAAATCCTTATTTTATTTATTTTGTCTATAATGGTGTGTATCTGGTAGTCCTATGCTCCTAATTTACTCATCCACCCCCTTTTATATTTGATAGCCATAAGTTGTATTCTGTATCTGTAAGTTTCTGTTTTGAATATAGATTATTTTATATTATTTTTAGATTCCACATATATGTAATATAATATTTGTATTTCCTTGTCTGACTTTCTCCACTAAGTATGATAATCTCTGGGCCTATACATGTTGTTGCAAATGACAATATTTAATTTTTGTAAATGGCTGAGTAATAATCCATTGTATCCATATACCACTTCTTTATCCATTCACCTGCTGATGGACGCTTAAGTTGCTTCTATATCTTTGATATTGTAAATAGTGCAGCAGTGGGTATTGGGGTGCATGTATATTTTGAATTATGGTTTTATCCAGATCACAAAAGTAATCACAAAAGTGTGATTACAGGATCAAATGGAAGTTCTATTTTTAGTTTTTTTTTTTAAGCAACCTCCATACCATTATGCATAGTCAGTTCAGTTCAGTTGTGTCCTGCTCTTTGCGACCCCATGGACTGCAGCACGCCAGGCTTCCCTGTTCTTCACCACCGCCCACAGTTCACTCAAACTCATGTCCATTGAGTTGGTGATGCCATCCAACCATTTCATCCTCTGTCATCCCCTTCTCCTCCTGCCTTCAATCTTTCCCAGCATCAGGGTCTTTTCCAATGAGTCAGTTCTTTGCATCAAGTGGCCAAAGTATTGGAGCTTCAGCTTCATCATCAATCCTTCCAATGAGTATTAAAGACTGATTTCCTTTTGGATTGACTGGTTGGATCTCCTTGCAGTCCAAGGGACTCTCAAGATTCTTCTCCAATGCCACAGTTCAAAAGCATCAATTCTTGGGTGCTCAGCTTTATTTATAGTCCAGCTCTCATATACATACATGACTACTGGAAAAACCATAGCTTTGACCAGATAGACCTTCGTTGGTAAAGTAATGTCTCTGCTTTTTCTGTGCTTTCTGGGTTGGCCAAAGCTTTTTTTCCAAAGACTGAAGATCTTTTAATTTCTTGGCTGCAGTCACATTCTGCAGTGATTTTTGAGCCCAAGAAAATAAAAATCTGTCACTATTCCCATTGTTTCCCCATCTATTTGGCATGAAGAGATGGGACCAGATGCCTTAATTTTTTGAATGCTGAGTTTTAAGCTAGCTTTTTCACTCTCCTCTTTCACCTTCATCAAGAGGCTCTTTAGTTCCTCTTTGCTTTCTGCCATGAGCATGGTATCATTGGCATATCTGAACTTACTGATTTTTCTCCTGGCAGTTTTGATTCCAGCTTGAGCTCCAACCAGCCTGGCATTTCACATGATGTACTCAACCCACTCCAGTATTCTTGCCTGGAGAATCACCATGGACAGAGGATCCTGGTGGGCTATAGCCCATGGAGTCTAAAGAGTTAAACACAGCTAAGTTACTAATGCACACACACTCTGTATAGAAGTTAAATAAGTAGGGTGACAATATACAGAGAGTGACAATATATAGCTTTGATGTGCTCTTTTCCCAGTTTTGAAGAAGTTCGTTTTCAGTGTCCTGTTCTAACTGTTGCTTCTTGGTCTATGTGCAGGTTTCTCAGGAGGCAGGTGAGGTGATCTGGTATTCCCATCTCTTGAAGAATTTTCCAGTTTGTTGTGATCCACACAGTCAAAGGCTTTAGAGTAGTCAGTGAAGCAGAAGTACATGTTTTTCTAGAATTCCCTTACTTTTTCTGTGATCCATCAGATATTGGCAATCTGATCTCTGGTTCTGCCTTTTCTAAGTCCACCTTGGTAATTGAATAGTGGTAGCAATGAATCTGTAGATTGCCTTAGGCAGTATAGTCACTTTGATAGTATTGATACTTCCAGTCCAAGAACATGTTATATCTTTCCATCTGTTTGTGTCACCTTTGAATACTTTCACTGGTGTCTTACAGTTATTAGAGCACATGTTTTTATCTCCTTGGGTAGGTTTATTACTGGGTATTTTATTCTTTTTGATGTAGTGGTAAATGGCATTGTTTCTTTAATTTCTCTTTCTGATCTTTTATTGTTAGTGTATAGGAATGCAAGAGATTTTTGTGTACTAATTTTGTTATCCTGAAACTTTACCAAATTCATTGATGAACCCTAGTATTTTTCTATTATAGTAATGCCTTTAGGATTTTCTATGTATTGTATTATGTCATCTGCAAACAGTGACAGTTTTACTTCTTGTCCAATTTGGATTCCTTTTTTTTTTCTTTAATTTTTTGATTGTCTGAAATAGGACTTCCAAAACCATGTTGAATAATGCTGATGAGCATGGACATCCTTATTATGTTTCTGATCGTGGAGGAAATGCTTTCAGCTTTTCACCATTGATTATGATGTTAGCTGCGGGTTTGTTTTATATGGCCTTTATTATATTGAAGTAGGTTCCCACCATGCCCACTTTCTGGAGAGTCTGTTTATCACAAATAGATTTTGAATTTTATCAAAAGTTTTATCTGCCTCTGTTGAGATGATCCTATGTTTTTTATTCTACAGTTTGTTAATGTGTATTATATGGATTGATTTGTGGATATTGAAAAAGCCTTGCTTTGCTGGAATAAATACTATTAGATCATGATGCATAAACCTTTTAATGTGTTGTTGGATTCAGATTGCTAGTATTTCTTGAGACTTTTGCATCAATGTTCATCTTATATTACCCTGCATTTTTCTTTTTTTGTGATATTTGTGTCTGATTTTGATACCAGGGTGATGATTACCTCACATAATAAGCTTGAAAGTGTCCCTTCCTCTGCAGTTTTTTTGGAATAGTTTCAATAGGATAGATGTTCATTCCTCTCTAAATACTTGTAGAAATTTGCCTGTGAAACCATCTGGTCCTGAACTTTGGTTATTTACTTTTTTAATCATAACATCAGTGTCCTTCTTCTGTTCATATTTTCCATTTTTTCCTAGTTCAGCTTTGGGAGATTGTATCTTTTAATAATTTGTCCTCTTTTACTCAGTTGCCCAGTTTATTGACATACAGTTGTGTTTAGTTGTCTGTATTAGTTTATTGTGGTGTTTTTATTTCTGTGATGTTGGTTGTAACTTTTTTTTCATCTCTAATTTTATTGATCTCTGGCCCTTTCCCTTTTTTTCTTGATAAGTCTTGCTAAACGATAATCAAATTTATCTGTTCAAAGAAACAACTTTTAAGTTTAACTGTCTTTTCTGTGGTTTTCTTAGTTATATTTCATTTATTTCTGCTCTGATCTATACTGTTTATTTCCTTCTATTAACTTTCAGTTTTGTTTGTTCTTTTTTCTCTATTGCTTTAGGTGTAAGGTTACATTGTTTGAGATTTGTCTTTTTCCCTGAGCTAAGACTTTATTGCTATACACTCCCCACTTAGAATTTCTTCTGCTGCACCCCATTGGTTTTGGATCATCATGTTTTCATTTACATTTGTCTCTAGATTTTTTTTTTTAATTTGCTCTTTGATTTGTTCACTGGTCCATTTGTTGTCTTATAGCATATTATTTAGCCTCCACTTTGTGTTTTTTACAGTTTTTTTTCTTATACTTAATATTTAATCTCATAGTGTTGTGGTAAGAAAAGATACTTGATATGATTTCAGTTTTCTTAAATTTACGATGGCTTGCCTTGTGACCCAGCATGTGGTCTATTCAGAAGAATAGTTCCTGTGTATTTGAAAAGGATGTGCATTCTTCAGCTTTTGGATGGAATGCTTTATAAATATCAATTAAGTACATCAGGTCTAATGTTTCATTTAAGGCCTTATTGTTTTTCTGTTTGGATGATCTGTCCATTGATGAAAGTGGGTGTTACCTCCCACTATTATTATCTTATTCTCAATTTCTCCTTTTATGACTGTTAACATTTGCCTTATGTATTGATTTGTTCCTATGTTGAGTGCAAATATAATTACAATTGTTATATCTTCTTCTCGGGTTGATCCTCTGATCATTATGTGGTTTCCCTCTTTTTCTAACAGTCTTTATTTTAAAGTCTATTTTATTTGATATGAGTATTGCTACTCCAGCTTTCTTTTGATTTCCATTTGCATAGAATACTCTTTTTTCCCCCTCACTTTCGGTTTGCATGTGCCCCTTGATCTGAAGTGGGTATTTTGTAGAGAGTGTATTTGTGAGTCTTGTCTTTTATCAGTTCATCCAGTCTGTGTCTTTGGTTGGAGCACTTAATCTGTTGACATCTAAGGTAATTATTGATATGTATGTTCTTATTGCCATTTTGTTTGATGTTTTGGATTTTCTCATAGATCTTTCTTCTTCCCTTTCTCTTTTTTTCTCTTGTGATTTGATGACTAACTTTAGTGTTGTGTTTCAATTCCTATTTTTTTTTTCTGTGTATGTATTTAATGTAGATTTTCAGTTTTCTGATTTTATGGGAAAAAATCTACAATTTCTAATGTAAAATTTCAGATTTCAGTAGTTACCATGAGGTTTTGATGTAGCAGTCTATGTAAATACATTATTGATCTGTACTGATCAACACTGATCTCTTAGTTTCTAATGTATTTTAAATATTTTGCGTTGGTACACTACTACTCTGAAAATTACTGATTTTTATATCATATATATATATGTGGATGATTTCTTCCCTTTACTCTGTGTTTGTCTTTATCACTGACTTTCCCCATTTTGTAATTTTCTTCTAGTTATGGCCTTTTCCACCTAGAGAAGTTCCTTTACCATTTGTTGTAAAACTGGCTTGGTGGTCCTGATTTATTTTAGCTTCTACTTGTCTGTAAAGATTTTTATTTCTCTGTCAAATCTTAATATGAGCCTTCACTGAGTATAGTTTTGTTGTTTGTATGTTCTTTTTCCTTTAATCAGTTTAAACATACCATGCCACTGCCTCTGGCCTTCAGAGTTTCTGCTGAAAAATCAGCAGAAAATCATATGGGGATTCTTTTGTATGCTATTTATTGCTTTTCTCTTGCTGGTTTTAATATTTTTTCTTTGAAATTATTTTTGTTTCCATTTGATTAATATGTTTCTTAGTGTGTTCCTCCTTTTTTAATCCTGTATGGGACTTTCTGCACTTCCTGGACTTGGGTGACTGTTTCCTTTCCCATGAATTTTTCAGCTATTAGCTCTTCAAATATTTTCTAAGGCCCTTCATCTCTCTCTCCTTCTGGGACCCCTATGTTGCAAATGTTGATACATTTACTGGTGTCCCAGAGGTCTCTCAGACTGCTTTCATTTCTTTTCATTCTTTTTTCTTTATTCTGTTTCATGGCAGTGATTTCCCCCATTCATTTTTGCAGCTTAATTACCCATTCTTCTGCTTTGTTTATTTTATTAATTCTTTCTATTGTATCTTTCATTTCAGTTATTGTATTCTTCAACTCTGTTTGCTTGTTATTTATATTTTCTAACTTTATGCTTTCTAATTCTTCTTTGAAAATTTCTTGCAATTTCTCACACACTACACCCATTCTTTTTTTGAAATATTGGGTAATCTTCATGATCATTTCTATGAAGTCTTTCTCTGGTAGATAGCCTGTCTCCACTTCACTTAGTTGTTCTCTTGAGCTTTTATCTTGTTCCTTCATCTGGAACACATCCTCTGCTGTCTCATTTTGTCTAAATTTCTGTATTTGCAAACTTAGTTCCAGAGGCTACTAGATTGTATTAATAGTATTCTTGCTTCTGGTGTCTGCCCTCTGATGTGTGAGGCTGGTCTAGAGGCTTGTGCAGGCTTCCTGAGGGGAAAAATGGTGCCTGTCCACTGGTGGGTGGAACTGGGTCTCAGCCCTCTCTGGGCAGGACTCTGTCAAAGTGTATGTCTGGAGGTGCCTTTGGGCTAAGGATGTTATTGTGCAGCCTGGATGCTGATGGATGGGACTGTGTTCCTGCCTTTTTTTGTTGTTGTTGTTTGACTTGAGATATCCTAGTACTGGGGCCTACAGGCTGTTGAGTCCGGCCAGGTCTTGGTGCTGCTGGCCCAAGCAATATCTCTGCTTCCTGGAGAGTTCATATAGCTGAACACTCCCCCAAAACTCCACAGCTAATATCCCTGTTCCCTGAGAGAACCACAACCACACCAGACTTCTCTATGAGACCCTCCAAGACCCACAGGTAGGTCCAGCCCAGGTTTTTATGCAGTCATTGCTTTTACCCTGGGTCCTGGTACATGTGAGACCTTCTGTGTACCCACCAAGAGTGGAGTCTTTGCTTCCCCCAGTCCTGTAGAACTCCTGCAGTCAAGTCCTACTAGTCATTGAAGCCAAATGCTTTGGAGAGATTCTTCCAGGGTCAGACCCTGAGGCCGGGAGCCTGACATGGGGCTCAGAACTCTCACTTCTGTGGGAGATTTTCTGAGATATAATTATTCTCCATTTTGTAGATTTCCCACTTAGGGGATATGGGATTAGATTATATTATGAGTGCACCCTTCCTATCATCTTGATGTTTCTTTATGTCCTTGTATGTATACTATCACTTTTGACAGATTCTACTCTTTTTTTTACCAATAGCCAATCAGGAGTCAGTTGTGTTTTTTTGTGTGTGCTTATGAAAGGAGATAAGCCTGAGGATCTTCTACTTCATCATCTTTTTCACGCACCAAATGATTATTGTTCTAAATGATATATCTTGATATTCATCAGCCAGGGAAATGTGGTAATTCCCTTTCTGTTTTTTGTCTGATCCCCTTAATCATCACATTGATTTTGCAGATGCTGAGCCACCCTTGTGACCCTAGAATCAAATGCTCAAAATTTTCTTGTAGTCAGGAATGTACACAATAAAATATTATTAGCTATGAGCAGTCATTTACACACACCAAAATAATGAGAGTTATATAAAAAGGATAATGTCCCTATTGTTGGATTGGATAAAATAGACTTCACATAATGAGTGAAAATATACATCATTTTCCAAATCAGGAAAGGAGTACATCAAGGCTGTATATTGTCACCCTGCTTATTTAACTTATATATGCGAAGTACATAATGAAAAATGCTGGACTGGATGAAGTACAAACTGGAATCAAGATTGCCAGGAGAAATATCAATAACCTAGATATGCAGACGACACCACCGTGATGGCAGGAAGTGAAGAAGAAGTGAAGAGCCTCTTGATGAAAGTGAAAGAGGAGAGTGAAAAAGTTGATTTAAAACTCAGCATTCAGAAAACTAAGATCATGGCATCTGGTCCCATCACTTCATGGCAAATAGATGGGAAACAAGGGAAACAGTGACAGACTTTATTTGGGGGGGCTGCAAAATCACTGCAGATGGTGATTGCAGCCATGAAATTAAAAGACACTTACTCCTAGGGAGAAAAGCTATGACCAACCTAGATAGCATCTTAAAAAGCAGAGACATTACTTTGCCAACAAAAGTCCATCTAGTCAGAGTTATGGTTTTTCCAGTAGTCATGTATGGATTTGAGAATTGGACTCTAAAGAAAGCTGAGTGCTGAAGAATAAATGCTTTTGAAACGTGGTGTTGGAGAAGACACTTGAGAGTCCCTTGGACTGCAAGGATATCAAACCAGTCCATCCTAAAGGAAATCAGTCCTGAATATTCATTAGAAGGACTGATGTTTAAGCTGAAACTCCAATACTTTGGTCTCCTGATGTGAAGAACTAACTCATTTGAAAAAGACCCTGATGCTGGGAAAGATTGAAGGTGGGAGGAAAAGGGGACTACAGAGGATGAGATGGTTGGATGGCATCACTGATTCAATGGACATGAATTTGAGTAAACTCCAGGAGTTGGTGATGGACAGGGAAGTCTGATGTGCTGCAGTCCATGGGGTCACAAAGAATCAGACACGACTGAACGACTGAACTGAACTGATAAATTATTACTGCTGAAAAATAAATCTAGCAACATCTATTTAAATTACTTCATAGATAATTAGCAGTCACTATTTTAGTATTCTCTATCATAGAAATGCATCAGTATCTAAAAATAAACACACAAGAATATTTTTCATGGAATTGTTTGTAGTTGTAAATACATAGAAGCAAAGTGATTGCACTTCACTTAAGAGAATGATTAAATGAATTAGGATAGATTCAGACTATGTAAGATGATTCTATTAAAAATGTATGCTTGCAAGTCTCTTTCCACAAGGAGTACGTTCTACAAAGTATTGTTGAGTAAGATGTGTCTAGAAGAATATTTATTCCTTTATGGTGAGGATCTAGAGAGTCTACGAAGGTCACAGCTGAAAAACCAACATCAGGATAACCCAGCTGTACATTATTCCATAGTTCTGCTTCTAAATATAAAGGAACAAAGAACTTTATCTCTGTGGTAACACCAAGAAAAATCTAGAAAACACAAAAACCATATTCATCTGTAGGAATATTGAAGAGTAGTAGTGGATTCAAGAAAGCTTTGATAAACTGATCTCCATAGAGAGCTCCTTGAGCAATCAGGAGCTTCCTTCATCAACTTCTGGGGAGACACTAGGTCTGGGTTTAGAAATACCTGCTAATGATCCAGACACTCTATCCATGGGGGAGTAGTTTGGCAAGATATTGGCAATTGTTGAGCAGGGAGAAATGACTAGAGTCTAAGAAATTTCAAATGCTGCAAAAATTGTTTTGGTATAACAGTCTTCCTGATCCCACTCCTTCCCAATTTCACTGAGATAAAGGCAGTGAAGTTGAGAGTGCAAAGAGAAATAACTTACATTTATAGAAATAACTTATTATTTATTTGAAAATTTCTAACAACTGTTTTCCCCTTAAGGGGTCATAGCCTGTCAAACCACTCCAATATACTTGCCACGAGAACCCGATGAACAGTATGAAAAGACAAGAAGTTATGACACTGGAAGATGAACCAGGTCAGAAGATGTCCAGTATGCTACTGGGGATGAGTGGAGGGCAATTAATAGAAAGAGAGAAGCAACTGGGCCAAAGTGAAAATAATGCTCAGTTGTGGATGTGTCTGGTGGTGAAAGTAAAGTCTGATGCTGTAAAGAATAATATTGCATAAAAACCTGGAATGTTAGGTCCATGAATTAAGGTAAACTGGATGTGGTCAAGCAGGAAATGGCAAAATTGAACATAGATATCCTAGGAATCAATGAACTAAAATAGATGGGAATGGATAAATTTAATTCCAATGACTACTACCATCTACTACTGTGGGCAAGAATATCTTAAAGAAATGGAGTAGCCCTCATTGTCAATAAGAGAGTCTGAAATGCTATACTTGAGTACAACCTCAAAAATGATAGAATGATCTCAGTTTGTTTCCAAGGCAAACCACTAAGCATCACTGTAATCCAAATCTATGTCCCAACTATTGATGTTGAAGAAGCTGAGGTTGACCAGTTATATGAAGACATACAAGACCTTCTAGAACTAACACCAAAAATAAATAAATAAATAAATAAAGATGTCCTTTTCATTATAAGGGATCGGAATGCAAATGTAGGAAGTCAAGAGATACCCAGAATAACAGACAAGTTTTTCCTTGAAGTTCAAAATGAAAAAGTCAAAGGCTAACAGAGTTTTGTCAAGAGAACACACTGGTCATAGCAAATACCCCTTTCCAACAACCCAAGAGATGACTCTACATTTGGACATCACCACATATCAATACCAAAATCAGATGATCATGTTCTGTGCAGCCAAAGATAGAGGAGCTCTCTGTACAGTTAGCAAAAATAAGACCTGGGGCTGAATTTGGTTCAGGTCATCAACTCCTTATTATAAAATTCAGACTTAAATTGAAGAAAGTAGGGAAAACCACTAGGCAATTCAGGTATGATCTAAATCAAATCCCTTATGATTATACAGTATAGGTGACAAATAGATTCAAGGGATTAAATCTGGTAGACAGAGAACCTGAAGAACTATGGACAGAGGTTCATAATATCATACAGAAGGTGGTGACCAAAACCATCCCAAAGAAAAAATAAATGCAACAAGGCAAAGTGGTTGTCTGAGGAGGCTTTACAAACAGCTGAGAAAAGAGAAGTGAAAGACAAAGGAAAAAAGGAAAGATATATCCAACTGGATGCAGAGTTCCAGAGAATAGCAAGGAGAGATAAGAAAGCCTTAAGTGAACAATGCAAAGAAATAGAGAAAAACAAGAGAAGAGGAAAGACTAAAAATCTCAAGAAAATTGGAGATATTAAGGCAACATTTCATGGAAGGATGGGCATGATAAAGGATAGAAACTTTACCTAACAGAAGCAGAAGAAATTAAGAAGTGGCAAGAATATACTGTATTAGTACTTAGTAATCCACTTTGTGCATCCACTGTGTTTTTCGAGAGGAGGTCTTAGTCCAAGGAAAAAGGGAGGGAGAGAGGAGGAGGGAGGGAGAGAAAAAGTAACTTTTTTTTCATACACAATAAAATATATCCTAGGTGTAATAGGTCAATTCAGCAAGGTTTTAGGATTAGAGATCAATATAAAAGTCAGTTATATTCTACACAGTGGCAGCAAACAATTGGAAAATAAAATTTAAAAATCAATGCCATTTACAATATCATAAAAGATAAAACACCTAGGGCTATATATAATGAAACCTGAGCAAGACTTCCACTCTGAAAACTACAAAACTATGAGAGAAATTTTAGAGGACCTACATGAATATTGTAAAGATACCAATTTTCTCTAATTTAATCAAAGATAATCAATATCCTGTTAGGCTCTTCTGTGATTACTGACAAACTAGGACTAAAAAAATTTACATGGAACTGCAAAGAATCTAGCTAGAAAAGTCAAATATTTTTGAAAATGAAAAGGGAAATTTGAGGATTTATATTTCTTGACTTCAAGATTTACCATAAAGCTACTGAAACCAAGTCTGTGGTGTGGGCATAATAAAATGAACAAACAGATTAGTGGAACAAAAGATATTCCAAAAATAGCTCTGCATAATTACAAACAAAGATTTAATTAGAGAAAAATTACCCATGCAAAGATATGAAAAATGTATATTCATTGTTTTTTGTAGGAATGATGAATAATCTGGTGTGCTTTCATTATTAAGCCTTGTCCTGTTTGAATTGTTTTGCTAAGTGCAAATGATAAAATATACTACGCAGTCCCTTTTTATCAGGAACTCCCATACAAGGGGAGGAAAAGATATGAGGGGAATTATACTTAGTGTTATGAAATATTCTATTAAATTTTTGAAAAATTCCTTGGAAAATTTTAAATTATTGAAAAATTCTATTAAAACTACAATTTATATGAAAACTGAGAAAACACAGCAATTAATATGTATCAATTTCTTGCAAGTTTGTGAAGATTTTGTCAGGTTGAGTTTGGTGACAGGGAGGATCACTCAGAAGAAATTACAGTTGACCCATTGTGCATGATCTTTCAATAAGTATACAGTTGTACCTCAATATCTGCTGGTGCCAAGTTGTCAGATATGGAGGGTCTCAACCTAAAAAATAGTCACAACCTCAAAGTTAAGTTATGTTTTATTCAGTGGGAAATTTTAGGACTTAAATAAAGTTACCCTAAGAAAACTGCTCCTAGGAGACAAGGGGAGAAGCCAGGTTATATACAAGGTTTGCAACAAAGGACAGGTAATCTGAACATCAAAAGATTATTGTTAATTAGAGAAAACCAGATATCTCAAGTTAAGATATCTCAAGTTTAGCACTTTTCTGTATATGGGAAGATAAAGAGTATGGGCTCACTATCCTGGGCCAGTATCCTGTGTTTTTTCACATCCTGAGCTCCCTTGCGGCTCACTGTAGGGGGTGGCTGCAGTCTGATGGCTGCCAAATGGCAGGTATTCTTCTCCTTCCTGAGTATCCTTAGGGATCATATTGGAGGGCTGTCATTTCTGATGACCCTGTCATCCTTATTTACTGATATGACAGAAAATATTTCATTTCACAATGGTCAACTATATTCACTGCACTGTAGCTAATTTATACAAAGGACTTGAGCATACATGGATTTTGGTATACAGTGTGGCTCCTAGAACCAATCCCCTGTGGATACGGAAGGAACCTGTATAGGTGAAAAGTGAATGCCTGAACAAGCGTGTGGGTATATTCATGAAATTACTGGCAATCGGCATGGGTACAAGAGGTAGGCTTGGGGAAGAGTAGTAGTAATTGAGACTGGAAGTGAAAGTGGGACCAAATTACCAATTTCCTAATGTTACAGAGTTCTTTAATGGGTGTTTCATGCTTTACATGCACTTCCCTAATGGTTCAGATGGTAAAAAATCTGCCTGCAATGCAGGAGACCCAGGTTTGATCCCTGGGATCTTCCCTGGAGAAGGGCATGTCAGCCCATTCCAGTATTCTTGCCTAGAGAATTCCATGGACAGAGGAGCCTGCCAGGCCACAATCCATGGGTTTGCAAAGAATTGGACACAACTGAGCAACTAACACTCATTTTCCTGCTTTACATATTTGGAACCAGGCTTGGGGAATTTTGGTGCACGCTGTTACAGATTGTTATGTCTTCTTTGAGAATTAACTCTTATCATTATGAAATGCCCTTCTTGATCCCCAATGCATTTCCTGTTCTGAAGTGTGTTTTGTCTGAAAGGAACATAGCTTCTCCAGCTCTGTTTCATATTAATATATTGCCCTCCCATCTCTTTACTTTAGACCTGAGTCTTTATAAAGTGAGTTTCTTGTAGACAATATATTTGTTATTTTTTCCACTGTGACAATCTAATATATTTTCTAATATATTTAGAAAATTTACATTTTTACTGACCAGGGTTCAGTGGCAGTAAACTCCCTGTTGTTTTTGTCTCAGAAAGTTTTTAATATCCTGCAGTTTTGAAGAATAATGTCACTAGATTAGACTCCTGAATTGCCGAGTTTATTTTTTTCTTTCACTATTTTAAATATTTTATTCCTTTCTCTTCTTGCTCACATAGTTTCTGTTGAGAAATTTGCTGTTATTCCTATTTCTCCATAGTTAAGATGATCTTTTTTCTGTTGGGCTTTTTCACGATGTTGTTTTAAGTTGACTCATAGCTCTTGAATGTTCTGAGAGGTTTTTCTCTTTGTGTTTCAGTTTACTGACTTTTTATGGATCTATCTTCAGGCTTATCGATGCTTTCCTCATTTGTGTCCAGTCTGATAAAATTATCAAAGATATTCTTAATTACCGTATTTTTTTATTTCTAGCATTTAAAAATTCATGCTTAGAGTTTCTAGTTTCTATTTCTCTGTTCACATTACTCAGCCTTTTTGTTGTTTACATTTTCCATGGAAACTTTTAATATATTAATCATAGTTATTTTTAATTTTTTACCATCTAATAATTCCAATATTCGTGACATATCTAATCTTGGTTCTGATCATTGCTTTGTCTCTTCAGATCATGCTTTCCCTTCTTGCATGACTTGTAACTTTTTGTTGAATGATGGACATGAGGTATTGGATAATAGGAACAGTGATAAATAGGCCTTTAGTTTGAGGATTTCTGTTAACTTAGCTAGGGGTTGGGCTATGTTTAGGTACTGTAGGTACCATAGGCTTGAAATTCCTCTAGTTTCCTTGTTTTTGTTTCTCCCATCACCTTTAGGTCCTTGTTAAGAACTTCTATTTAGATAGTCTCTATTCAGCAGTTTTTTTCAGCTGTAATCCAAGGTATAATTAGCTGGAGCCCTGCTAATACAGTGGTAAGATGTGGAAATAGGAAAGCTTCCTATGTTCTTGTCAACTAAAAAATATAGTCACAACCTGAAAATAAAGAGTTATTTTATTTGGTTGGAATGTTTAGTACACTGAGCCCAGGAGACAGCATCTCAGTAGCTTTGAGAAAACTGCTCCAAGGAGGCAGGAGGGGAAGTCAGGCTATATACAAGTTTGCAACAAAAGGAGCAGGCAGTCTGAACATCAAAGATAGGCTATCAAGTTATGAAATTTAGCATGCTGTGTATGGAAAGATGCAAGCCTCTGGGCTCAAGGAATTCCTTCCTTCCGTATGCACCTCTGCTATCTGTGCAATCCTGTTTCCTTGTTCACTTGGCTCCTTGCATGTTCGCAGCACCTCCGCTGTCACTTTGGAGGGTGGCAGCATCCCCCGGATCAGTTTTGGGAGCCCTCATTCATATTTGAGTGAACTCCGGGAGTTGGTGATGGACAGGGAGGCCTGGCATGCTGCAATTCATGGGGTCACAAAGTCGGACACGACTGAACTGAACTGATTCATATTTGGAGGCCAAAATTCGCTGATGGCTGTGATATTTTTTGTTTATTAATATGTAAGGAAATCTTTTCATTTCACAGTCTTTTTTAATTAAAATCAGTCTTTCAGGAGACCTGTATCTCTGCACTGCGTCCTTCGCAAGAGTTGGATAACTTCTCCCCACCTTGGTGAGACAGGAAGCCTAGAGAGGGATGGAATCAGGAAAATACCAGGCCCTTTCCTTGTGGCTCAGCTGGTAAAGAATCCTCCTGCAGTGCAGGAGACCTGGGTTGGGAAGATCCCCTGGAGAAGGGAAGGGCCACCCACTGTAGTATTCTGGTCTGGAGGATTCCATGGACTGTATAGTCCATGTGTTTGCAAAGAGTCAGACACAGCTGAGCGACTTTCACTTTCACTTCACTTTCACTTCCTTAGGGTGAAACAAGGGTCTGGTAGCCCTGACAGCACGCTTTTGTTATGGAGAATGCTTTCGGATGTTGTTCAGTATCTCAGTCTTGTCTCTTTGCAACCCCATGGACTGCAGCGTGCCAGGTTTCCCTGTCCTTCACTGTCTCCCAGAGTTTGCTCAAACTCATGTCCATTTAGTTGATGATACCATTCAAGTATCTCATCCTCTGTTGCCCCCTTCTCCTAGGCTTAGTTCCATTGGTTACTTTCCCCTTCCCTCTGCCAGAATTACCAGGGGATCTTAATCAGATCTTTACAGTGAGAGCCCGGTAGGGTTGTTGGAGTTAAAACACACAAAAGCATAGAATCTAAGGCTGTGGTCATTAAGTGTTTCTTACTCTCATGCTTGTCCACACCCAGACTTTGGCAGTTTTGTCTCAGTTACCATTTAAGTGCCACTCTCAGTTAATTTCTCCAGAAGCCTCTGCTCCATCCAGGGAAGCATATCTCAACCATGGCCTTCTGGATTTGGCTGTCTTTCCATACTTCCTGGGGGTGGCTTGCATTGTGATCTCAGTTTTGTGAGGGGTCCAAGGAATGTAGTTAATTTTTGGCTAATTCAGCTGTTTTCTTGTTGTAATAAGGTCTTTACATTTTGTAGTTGAAACCAGAAGTCTCCAGTGTAGGGAGTTAAATACCCACAAAATTAACATTAAATTCATTATATTTTTCTCCAAAAGCATGATATAAATCATTACTATAGAACTCTTAAAATTTTTGATTGTGACAATCCCATTGTTGTAGCCACGCATTCCGGGAAACAAACTCACTCAGAAGGACAATGCAGATAGTGGAGTGAAGTTTATTACACCGGTGGGCCCAAGGCAGAGTCTCCTCTTAGCCAAGGACCCCGACCAGCATTTGTGAAAATCTTTTATACCCCATGTGTACGTGTCTGAACCCACCACTCCGAATTCCTTGAGACTTACATAAACCAAGGAAAATACAATCCCAATAACCCCATCATTCACGTGCTATGTGCTCATGTGCTCAAACAGTCAAACAATTAGCCAATAATCAATAAACCCAAGGTTACACTCCGATAGATACAGAAAAATTTATGGCCTGTCTGAAGGAAGGGGTAATTAGTGTATGTTTTCTCTTAGGTGATGAGTAACCTAGATACAATCTTCAAGGTTCCCCTGTCTGGAGGGGGTCTTATCCTTCTGTTGTTGTTTTCATAGGCACTAAACACAGAGTTCAGAGTCCATTGGAAAGGTGGCCGAGCATGATCAGCATAAACAGGCCTAAGATGGAGTCCAGGCCCTATGAATTCCTTCTTCTCCATGATAACTTATTTTTTTATTATTCTGGTAACAGAGCATGGAATAGACTGACATATTCGAAAAAAAGAAATGATAGGAAGATATTGGGAAAATAACTTCTGCAAAACTTATACAGTAGGCTTGAATTGAGACATTGGATATTTTAAAAGGGAGTTTAGTACAGAAAAATATGAAGTAAAATAATGGAATTATTTGGTTACAGCTAATGAGAAATGAGGAATCAAAGCTAAGTATGAGCATTCTCATTTATTTGGACATGATGGTTACTTAAAGATTCTCCAAAACAGAGTAATACCATATTCTTATATAACATTACGGTTATTCCAAAAGTATCATCTTAGGACAAATAACTGGTACTGATAACTAATAAAGGTCTTGAACTCATCATACAGTTTCTCAATCAGTTATTCTTTCCTGAACTGCCTTAGATATGTCTTAGACAGAGATTCTAAAATTAATTTTGTGAGCTCAGCAGCCTTGGGAACCTCATCAGAGTATCTTGACACAAGCCAACTATCATTGCAAGTGGGGTATTTATTACAGGAATCAGACAATAGCTTTTTTATTTGAGTATATTTTATGCTTAGAATCCATGATAGAGATCTGTTCAAATGCTTGGTACTGAGAGTGTTAATAGCCTCAGGAGGGAGGCCAGAGGTCCCCAAGTGGCAGGAGGAAATAAAACTGCAAGTGGCAGACTTTTTGGGGTTTTTTTTTTCCTATTTTCTTTTCCCTTTAATCCTGTGTTGTCATGGTGACACCTGGCTCCACCTGAACTGAACTTTCTCAAACTTCGAGCCAAGGGATGCGTTTTTCTTATGGAAATATCTTCCTTTATTCCTTAATGAACTATGTATTTGCTTGAAAATCTGCCTTTCTTCAAGATTCATGTCAATTGTTTTATCACCTGGATGACTCACCTTGTACCAGTGCTATCTCAGAATGCATGGTGTGGGTGAGGGGCCTGGTGCAATTCCCTCAGTTTTGAGGTATTTCCATTCCTTAATTAGCGGCTTTGCTAATAGGTATATAACTCTTTTTTAAAAAAACTAACAAGGAGGCATTCTTTCTGTCCCCTTCTGATGTCTATGTCAGAAGCTTTCTGTATCTCTTTTATGCTTTAATAAAACTTTTTTCACAAAAGTTCTGAGCAATCAAGCCTTGTCCCTGGCCCTGGATTAGCTCCTCTCCTCCAGAGGCCATAACTCCTGGTGTCACACACAGCTCATAGCAGCAAACTTTCAGTATTAAAACTATCCCAAGTAGACCTTGGGAACTGCTCTTATTTACCCACTACTACTCTGAAGGAAAATAAGTTTCTAAAACCTACTCATCGCTAATACACATTGTTTCACGTAGTGTAGCAATAAACCTTGTAGAGGCCCTGCAAGAAACATAACCAAAAAAATATATATTTCAAACTAACTGTGTTAGGCTTTAAAGCTTGGGGAAAGCACAGTCATCATACTTGTGCATGTATAACAACGTCTTTCTTCAGTTCTGGCTGGAAAGCTTATTTTTAAAATATATAACTACTCTCGAAAGCTTAAAATAATTTTTAAAAGGCCATCGTCAAAAACTTCCTTTTCTCCTTACAGAAGTATCTAACACAATTGTTTTGTATTTGATATTTTGGCTTTGCCAAAAATTGGATGAATTTTGACCACACACACACATCCTCACCACTGATTCAGAAAGGTAATGCTTCTGCACGTCACTAGTCCCATGCCTGGGACTGTCATCAACCACAAGATTGCCAGGTAAATTTTGATATAATGTTATAGCTCTAAAACTATCAATGTCTATGAATAACTTAACATATTGAAACTTAGAAAATATGTAATGTAAAATTTAAATTGGAAGGTCAGTTTTCATCTTATAAATAGTATAGGAGAAAATTTTTCTTTGAAAACTTAGATCTATGTATGAGATCTGTCATTTTACAAATTATAACCTTTTAAAAACACCATCATTACCTATAAGAAAGGAGTTAAACTAAAGACCAAAGTATACAATCTACTATATTTCACTGAAGTTTAAAAAAACCTATAAACTATAATAAAAGACAGTTTGCTCTTTTCAGTGAAGCAAGAGGTTCTGGCTTATTAAAAGTGCAATTATTCTATGCTTAGAGTATCTCTAACTAATTTCAAACTGACTCTAGACAAGCAAAAAAAAAAATTCAGGGCAGACGTCAAACAGACCTCTCCTTATTAGAAACGAATTGCCTGTTTGGTTGCCTTCACCATTTGAAACACATGGGAACTGAATGTTACTGATGTATGCATCAGCAGTAGAGTATCTAAAACCACTTTTCCAATAGTTATTCTGGAAATCACCCAAAACCAATTGAAGACCAAAACATCATTGCAAAATTTGATTCTGAAGGACATTTTTTGATAAAGCTTATGCTTTTGCATAATCAAATAACATTAATGAAAGATAGGCAATCTGCAGCACCAAAACTTTAAACCTAATCCTTCTTTAACCTACCAAATACTAGATATTATTATGTATGTTTTGAAAGATGCTTGCTCCTTGGATGCTGTGACAAATCTAGACAGCATTATTAAAAACCAAAGACATCACTTTGCTTACAAAGGTTTTTCCAGTAGTTATGTACAGATGTAAGAGCTGGACCATAAAGAAGGCTGAGTGCCAAAAAATTGATGCTTTCCAGTTGTCTCAGAGAAGATTCTTGAGAGTCCCTTGGATGGCAAGGAGATCAAACCAGTCAGTTCTAAAGGAAGTCAACCCTTAATATTCATTGAAAGGTCTGATGATGAAGCTGAAGCTCCAATACTTTGGTCACCTGATGTGAGGAGCTGACTCATTAGAAAAGACCCTGTTGTTGGGAATGACTGAAGGTAAAAGGAGAAGAGGGTGACAGAGGATGAGATGGTTAGTCAGCATCACCAACTCAATGGACATGAATTTGAGCAAACTCCAGGAGATAGTGAAGGACAGGAAAGCCAGTTCACTGTGCTGCAGTTCATGGGGTTGCAAAGACTCAGACATGACTTAGCAACTGAACAACAACAATGTATGTTTTAATTATTTAGATATCTGAATATTTAGATATCTGATGTTAAATATTTTTTTAAAAAATGAAAATGGGTTCATGTGCATTAAATTCAATTTAGAATTTTCAGTAATGACAAAATGAAAAAATTATTTTAATCTAATTTATTAAAAATATTTAAAATATGCTTGCCATTTATCTCTGAAGAATGTTGTCTGGTAACCATTTATTTTAGTGAAACTCAATTATAATGAATTGATGACAGAGTCTATTTTGTAGGACATCAGAGAGGAAATCTTTGGTCTCCCTTAGTTACTTTTTCCAAAGTATTTCAATGTTGATTGAATATACCCTAGCATTTTTATTTAGTTAGATAGCACTTATGATCTAAATTGTTTTTTAATAGTCTTTTTGTCTGTATTTACATGTGTTTTTTTCCTAAATGGTAACCTCTGTTAGAACAGTGACCACATCTTCATTTATTAATTGATTGATTCAATCATTCCTTTATATATATAAGTATTGGATAAGCACATAGTCTGTCCTATGCATGGAGCTAGAAATTATACTAACAGAATGAACAAGAGAAAGGATGCCGTATAGATGGGATGGTTTCTCTTTCACCAATTGTACCCACTAACCTAACAAAACTAGGAGCAATTTTAAATGTTTAGTTTTAAATCAAGTCCCATGTGCTTTAACATATTTTTTCTGAGATTAGTACAAAAGAACTCCTTTATAAATATTAATATGTTAAATGGACAAAATTGGTTTAAAATAATTAGTATGAACTCTTAAAATTGTCAAGAAGACTAAAGTCTTTTTTGAACTTTATGAAAATTTTTTTCTGTCCTTCATGTAAAAGAAATTAATTTTGAATTTTAATATTTAAGTAGAAGAGATTTGGAGTGCTCAACAGGCTATTTAATATGCCTGAATAAATTCAGATCTTATCTATTTTATTTTTGTTGTTGCATTATTAATTATTTAATTGCTAGAACTACCATCCTTTTCAAATTAGGAACCTATCTAATGAAAAAAGAAAATACTGACTTTTTAAACAAAATCTGGGGGAAGGATTCTTCCCTTTTTTATCTAGGTAAAGCAATAGAAATGACCTGGGGTAAGGTAATAGGAACTGATTGAATAATGAGAATAAGACTGAGTCATTTTAAGGTAAGAGCAACATAGAATCACTAGTACTTAGTTGATTGATAACTATTTGTTTAACAGGGTAAAATTCTTATAAAGAACTCTATACAGACCTGAAAACTTTGCTATAACATAAAACATATTAATAAGCATTCGTTCATTGATTCTTTTCAGTGGGATCAAGGACATTTCTTTGGTTATGACTACCCAGAGTGGGATTCCACATTGCCTTTTTTGTACAAAAAACATGTATGCTAATTTTCTATGAGTTATTTAATATTAATTACAAAGCAATTTGAATGAAGAATACTTATGGGATATCATGAATTTTTTCTCCAAAACTGTTATAATTCCCTAATCACATGCTGGTATGTGTGTGTGTGTGTATGTGTGATATTTATTTCTTTGGAATGACTTCAAGGGATTTGACTTACTTTCTACAGATGTAACAGCTTCTTTGCATAATCAAATTTTACCAGTTTATACAATAGTTAACTAAATTACATGATTACAGTTAGTTGATATTTAAATGTTTTTACTTATTGCCAGTTTTTCATAGTAAATTCCTTTATACTGTTCTAAGAGGTTTACTTATATTTACACAAGCAGTCCTCAGAAGAACCCAATGACATAGTTACTATTATTATCCTCATTTAGTAAATGAGGAAATACTGCAGAATAGAAGTAGCTTTCCCAAGACCATATAGCTACCACAAACACAGTCAGACTCCAGAATGGGTGCCTTAACCAGTGTATCGTGCAGGCTGCTAACTGACAGACACAGGTTTAGAAATAGGTATGAAAAGTGAAAATGTCAGTCATTCAGTTATGTCTGACTCTTTGCAACCCCATGGACTATGCCCTGCCAGGTTCCTTTGTCCATGGAATTCTCCAGGGAAGAATACTGGAGTAGTAGCCATTCCCTTCTCCAGGGGATCTTCCCAACGGGGATCAAACCTGGGTCTCCCCTATTGCAGGCAGATTCTTTACCTTCTGAGCTGCCAGACTCCAGAAACAGGTATAAGTGACTCTTAACTAAAGTATGCAACCCAAATGTCCATCGGCATCCTCAAAGATTCAGCATGCAATTATGCCATTAATTCAACAAGCCGATTAAGTGGATGTTACTATACTACAGCATCACTGTAGTCACATTGTGAGAATATTCTCAAAAAAGAAAAAAATCATTTGAGTTAAGTTTCTAGGAAAACTTGGGTATACAGTATAACTTAAAATTACTAGAGAACAATTCAGTCCTAGAGACTTGCAGAGTTGCTAGCTGAAGGACTTTATTTTTCTGTTTAATGTTAGATAAGCAAGAACTATGGAAAAAAAGAAAACTCAAGAGTAAATGTTTTTCACCTATTTCCAAAATTAAGTACCTGACTATTTTAAAGATCAGTCTTGGGGAAGTTGCCTTGATGAGGAAGATGCAGGGTGGTTCTTGCAGATGATTAATCTAAACAAATAGAATGAACTTCTGTTCAGTTCCATGAAAGAAACAACACAAAGTCTCGAGCACACTCCCAGATATGCCAGTTACAGTATAGGCTTGTTGTTGTTGGTCAGTTGCTCAGTCGTGTCCAACTCTTTGCAACCCCACGGACTGCAGCACACCAGGCTTCCCTGTCCTTCACCATCTCCCAAAGCTTGCTTAGACTCGTGTCCATTGAGTTCATCCAACTGTCTCATCCTCTGTCATCCCCTTCTCCTCCTGCCTTCAATCTTGCCCAGCATCACGGTATGAGTCAGTTCTTTGCATCAGGTGGCCAAAGTGTTGGAGCTTCAGCTTCATCATCAATCCTGCCAGTGAATATTCAGGATTGATTTCTTTAGGACTGATTGGTTTGATCTCCTTACAGTCCAAGGGACTCTCAAGAGTCTTCTCCAACACCACAGTTCAAAAGCATCAGTTTTTCAGCACTCAGCCTCCTTTATGGTCCAACTCTCACATCCATACTTGACTACTGGAAAAGCCATAGCTTTGGCTATATGGAATTTTGTTGGCAGAGTAATGTCTCTGCTTCTTAATATGCTGTCCAGATTTGTCATAGCTTTACTTCCAAGGAGAAAGCATCTTTTAATCTCATGGCTATAGTCACCATCTGCAGTGATTTTGGAGCCCAAGAAAATAAAGTCTGTCACTGTTTCCTTTGTTTCCCCATCTATTTGCCATGAGGTGATGGGACCAGATGCCACAATTTTCATTTTTTGAATTTTGAATTTTAAGCCCACTTGCTCAGTGTGTACTATAGGCTAATCCTCAGTAAAAAGATTTCTTCCTTACATCCAGAGTTATGTAAAACAGTCAAGAGTGTATGGGGAATTAGTCCATAAAGTTTTCCAAAGTTCTTGACACTTGTTCTACCTTTTCTAGAATGATGCTGTTTTATGAAAGTTAAATCTGGCTTATCACCCCATAACTGCTGTCAGGCCTGCAGCAAGGAGAAAGAGGAAGTGAGTAGTTTCCATTTTTAGAAATTTAATTTCACACTATAATTGCACCTACCATTTCCACCCACTTCTCATTGTTTGGAATGTTTTCATGCGCCCATACCTAGGTAAAAAGAGGACTGAGAGTATCACCTGGACTTGGATGACCAACGGCATGGCTTAACAATGAAAAAAGTGTAGGAGGGAAATAGATATCAGGACCAGAAGCCAATTTACTCAAAAATATTCTTTGTTAATTACTGCTTGTTAGCCAAGGAACCAAGCATAGAGAATATAGAGATGGAAGGGATAACTCCTGCTCTGTGGAGTTCACAGAATAATGAAGGAGAAAAACAAGTAAAGGCAATAAAATATAGATGCTACGAAGGCAATGGCACCCCACTCCAGTACTCTTGCCTGGAAAATCCCATGGATGGAGGAGCCTGGTAGGCTGCAGTCCATGGGGTCGCTAAGAGTCAGACACGACTGAGCGACTTCACTTTCACTTTTCACTTTCATGCATTGGAGAAGGAAATGGCAACCCGCTCCAGTGTTCTTGCCTGGAGAATCCCAGGGACAAGGGAGCCTCATGGGCTGCCGTCTCTGGGGTCACACAGAGTCAGACACGACTGAAGTGACTTAGCAGCAGCAGCATGGTGAAATACAGAAAATGCATAGGCAGAGGAGCCTGGTAGACTACAGTCTGTGGGGTAGCAGCTGAGCACACACAGCACGACAAGACCATTTGGAGATGGACAAAAGTAAACTTCTGAAGGAGAAGATATGGAAATGAAAAAGAAGGGAATGATACGAAGCTGGAAAGCCTTGGATACCCTACAAAATAGTTTGGATTTTATCCTGCAAGTCACTATTATTAAAGAGTGTTTAAGTGAGGAAATGAGATTATTAAATATGTTTGCAGAGAGATATCACTTTGATGATCTCCTCTTCATAGGGAGAACAGTTTGAAGGATGTAATATTAGAAATAAGATTTTTTTTTTCTTTTCTTAATATTTTTTGGAGGATAATTGCTTTAAAATGTTGTGTTGGTTTCTGACTTATATCAACATGAATCAGCCATAGGTATACATGTGTACCCTCCCTCTTGAACCTTCCTCCCACCCTCACCACCACCGCCATCCCCCCAACCCCATCCCATTCCTCCAGGTTGTCACAGAGCACTGGGTTGAGCTCCCTGTGACATACGGAAAGTTCCCATTGGCTCTCTATTTTACATTTGGTAATGGGTATGTTTCAAAGCTACTCTCTCTGTTTGTCTCACCCTCTCCTTCCCCTGCTGTGTCCACAAGTCTGTACTCTATGTCTGCATCCCTGTTCTGGCCCTGCAAATAGCCTCATCAGTATCATTTTTCTAGATTCCATATATATGTGTAAATATACAATATTTTTCTTTCTCATATTTACTTACTTCACTCTGTAAAATAGGCTCTCATCCATCTCACTGGAACTGACTCAAATTTCTTCTTTTTCATGACTAATATTCTATTATATAAATGTACCATAGCTTTTACTTTGCCAACAAAGGTCGAAGAATTGATGATTTTGAACTGTGATATTGGAGAAGACTCTTGAGAGTCCCTTGGACTGCAAGGAGATCCAACCAGTCCATTCTGAAGGAGACTAGTCCTGGGTGTTCGTTGGAAGGACTGATGCTAACGCTGAAACTCCAATACCTTGTCCACCTCATGAGAAGAGTTGACTCATTGGAAAAGACTTTGATGCTGGGAGGGATTGGGGGCAGGAGCAGAAGAGGACAACAGAGGATGAGATGGCTGGATGGCATCACTGACTCAATGGACATGAGTTTGGGTGTATTCCGGGAGTTGGTGATGGACAGGGAGGCCTGGCGTGCTGCAATTCAAGGGGTCGCAGAGTCGGACACGACTGAGCAACTGAACTGAACTGACTGACTGACCATAGCTTTATCTATGTGTCTGTCCATGGACATCTAGGTTGCTTCCATGTACTGGCTATTGTGAATAGTGATGCAGGGAACATTGAGGTACATATGTCATTTAGAATTGTGGTTTTCTCATGTTATATGCCCAGTAGTGGCATTGCTGGGTCATATGATGGTTTCATTCCTAGCTTTTTAAAGAAACCTGCACATTGTTCTCCACAGTGGCTATATCAGTTTACATCCCACCAACAGTGCAAGAGGGTCCCTTTTTGCCATATCCTCTCCAGCATTTATTGTTTATATTTTTTTGATGATGGCCATTCTAACCAGTATGAGGTGATACCTCATTGTAGTTTTGATTTGCATGTCTCTAATGATAAGAGATGTTGAATATTTTTTCATGTGTTTATTAGCCATCTGTATGTCATCTTTGGAGAAAGGTCTGTTTAGGTCTTCTGCCCCTTTTTAATTTTTTTTTTTTTTTCCTGATGTTGAACTGCACGAGCTGCTTATATATTTTGGAGCTTAATTCTTTGTCAGTTACTTCATTTGCAGTTATTTCCTCCCATTCTGAGAGTTGCCTTTTCATCTTGTTTATAGTTTCCTTTGCTGTGCAAAAGCTTTTAGATTTAATTAGGTCCCATTAGTATAATTTTGTTTTTATTTCCATTATTCTAAGATGTGGGTCCAAGAGGATCTTGCTGTGATTTATGTCAGAGTGTTCTACCTGTTTTCCTCTAAGAGTTTTATAGTTTCTGGTCTTACATTTTAGGTCTATAATCACTTTGAGTTTATTTTTTTATATGGTATTATAAGCATTCTAATTTCATCTTTTTTTTTTTTTTTGCATGTAGCTGTCCAGTTTTCCCAGCACTAATTATTGAAGAGACTGTCTTTTATCCATTGTATATTCTTGCCTCCTTTGTCAAATATAAGGTGCCAGTAAGTGCATGGATTTATCTCTAGGCTTTCTATCCTATTCCATTGATCTACATTTCTGTCTCTGTGTCAATACCATACTGTCTTGATTACTGTAGCATTGTAGAATAGTCTGAAGTCAGGAAGGTTAATTATTCCAGCTCCATTTTTCTTTATCAAGATTACTTTGGCTATTCGAAGTCTTTTGTGTTTCCATACAAATTGTGAAATTTTTTGTTCAGTTTTGTGGAAAATACCATGTGTAGTTTGATAGGGATTGTGTGGAATCTGTAGGTTGCTTTAGATAGTGTAGTTATTTTCACAATATTGATTCTTATAATACAAGAATATTGTATATCTCTCCATTCATTTGGTTGTCTGATTTCTTTCATCAGTGTCTTATCGTTTTTTGTAAACAGGTCTTTTATCTATTTAAGTAGGTTTATTCCTAGGTATTTCATTATTTTTGTTGCAATGCCTAATGGGATTGTTTCATTAATTTCTCTTTCCTATTTTCCATTGTTAGTGTATAGGAATGCAAGGGATTTCTGTATATTAACTGTATATCCTATGACTTTACTAAATTCATTGATTAGTTCTAGTAATTTTCTGGTGGCATATTTTGATTTTCTATGTATAATATCATGTCATCTGTAAACAGTGAGACTTTTATTTCTTATTTTCCAATCTGGATTCCTTTTATTCCTGTTGCTTTCCTGATTGCTGTGGCTAGTACTTCCAAAATTATATTGAATAATAGTGGTGAATTGTCTCGCACAGTGTCCCAGTGGTGTCTGTCTCTTTGCAACCCCATGGACTGCAGTATACCAGGTTTCCCTGTCTTCCACCATCTCCCGGAGTTTGCTCAAACTCATGCCTATTGAGTCGGTGATGCCATCCAATCATCTTGTGCTCTGTCACCCCCTTCTCCTCCTGCTGTCAATCTTTCTGAGCATCAGGTTCTTTTCAGATGAGTCATCTCTTCCTATTAGATGACCAAAATATTGGAGCTTCAGCTTTAACATCAGTCCTTCTAATGAATATTCAGGATTGATTTCATTTAGGACTGACTGGTTTGATCTCCTTGCAGTCCAAGGAATTCTTAAGAGTCTCCTCCAAAATCATAGTTGGAAAGCATCAATTCTTTGGCACTCAGCCTTCTTTATGGTCCAACTCTCAGATCCATACATGACTACTGGGAAAACACATAGCTTTGACTAGATGAACCTTGGTCAACAAAGTAATGTCTCTGCTTTTTAATATACTGTCTAGGTTGGTGATAGGTTTTCTTCCAAGAAATAAGCGTCTTAATTGCATAGCTCCAGTCAAAATCTCCAGTGATTTTGAAGCTCAAGAAAATAAAATCTGTCACTGTTTCCATTGTTTCCCCATCTATTCGCCATGAAGTTATGGAAACAGATGCCATGATTTTAGTTTTTTGAATGTTGAGTTTTAAGCCAGTCTTTTCACTCTCCTCTTTCACCTTCATCAGGAGGCTCTTTAGTTCCTCTTCATTTTCTGCCATAAGGGTGGTATCATCTGCATATCTGCAGTTATTGATATTTCTTCTGGCAATCTTGATTCATGATTCATCCAGTCCAGCATTTCGCATGATGTACTCTATAAAAGTTAAATAAGGAGGGTGATGATACATAGCCCTGAGGAGCTCCTTTCCCAAATTTGAACCAGTCTGTTGTTCCATGTAAGTTCTGTTTCTTTTTGACCTACATACAGGTTTCTCAGGAGGCATGTAAGGTGGTCTGGTATTCCCACCTCTTTAAGAATAGCCCACAGTTTGTTGTGATCTACATAGTCAAAGGCTTTAGCACAGTCAATGAAGCAGAAGTAAGTGCGTTTCTGGAATTCTGTTGCTTTTTCTGTGATCCAGTGGATGTTGACAGTTTGATCTCTGGTTCCTCTGCCTTTTCTAAATCCAGCTTGTACATCTAGAAGTTCTTGGTTCATGTATTGTTGAAGCCTAGCTTAAGGATTTTGAGCATGACCTTGCTGGCATGTGAAATGAGTACAACTGTGCTGTAGTTTGAAAATTCTTTGGCATTGCCCTTCTTTGGGATTGGAATGAAAACTGACCTTTTCCTGTCTTGTGGTCACTGCTGTGTATTCTAAATTTGCTGGCATATTGATTGCAGCACTTTCACAGCATTCTCTTTTGGAATTTGAAATAGCTCTACTGGAATTTCATTACCTCCACTATATTTGTTCATAGTAATGCTTCCCAAGGCCCACTTCACTTTGCACTCAAAGATGTCTTGTTTTAGGTGAGTTATCATACCATCATGGTTATCCAGGTCATTAAGGTCTTTTTTTTTGTATAGTTCTTCTCTGTATTCTTGTCACCTCTTCTCAATATCTTCTGTTTCTGTCAAGTCCATACTGTTTCTGTCCTTTATTGTGCCCATATTTGCATAAAGTGTTCCTTGGTGTCTCTTATTTTCTTGATGAGATCTCTAGTCTTTCCTATTCTATTGTTTTCCTCATTTCTTTGCATTTTTCACTTAGGAAGGCTCTTTTATCTCTGCTTGCTATTCTTTGGAACTCTGCATTCAGACAGGTATATATTTCCCTTTCTCCTTTGCCTTTTGCCTCTCTTCTTTCCTCAGCTATTTGTAAGGCCTCTTCCGACAACCATTTTGCCTTTTCAAATTTCTTTTCCTTGGGGATGTTTTGATCACTGCCTCCTGTACATTGTTATAAATCTCCATCCATAGTTCTTCAGGCACTCTATCAGGTCTAATCCCCTGAGTCTACTTGTCATTTCCACTATATAATTATCAGGGATTTGATATAGGTCTTACCTGAGTGGCCTAGTGGTTTTCTGTTGATGTCCTTTAATGGACTGGAACCTGGTGGTCCAGAGTCGACTGATAAGAAAGTAAAGGAGAGAGAAAGAGTCTGATATTCCTTGGTTATGGAGAAAGCCAATAAAGCCTCTGCACGGGACTTGCTCTGTTCACAAAGGCCTCGGGCGCCCTCTAGATGGGGTGAAGACACAGGGCACCTTCTCAAGAGGGTCTTAGAAGCCCGGGCAGAAAGGTGAACTCAGAGAGCCTCTGCGCTCCAGGGGATCAGCCTGAAAAAGAGAGAGAGGGAGAGAGGGAGAGAGGGAGAGAGAGAAAGAGAAAGAAAGACACACAGACCAAAGCTCTGATGGAGCAAAGGTGTTTTAATCAACATGGTGTGGGCATATATACTGTCTTACAGGTAGTTATTCTCAGCAAAGATAAAGATTAAAATTCCAGACTTACAATACATAGGCGATCCATATTAAATAGAGAGAGAGAGTTGTAAACAATCACTTTTATGTATGGTTCACAAGAAGGAAGAGGGAACTTATCACCATATAGAAAAACTAATGAAGGAAATGCCTGGATTCCTCAGCCCCTAGGAAAGGCTTGCCACTCCTCTTAATTCCTGAGTATTCAAGAATTAATAAAGAACAGATAATTCCTGACAGATCCAAAACGGCACACAGGAAGCTTCCTGTTAAATGCTTCCTGACAGTTTTCCATACTTTTTTAAAATTTAAGTCTGAATTTTTCAATAAGGAGTTCATTATCTGAGCCACAGTCAGCTCCCAGCCTTATTTTTGTTGACTGTATAGAGGTTCTCCATCTTTGGCTGCAAAGATTATAATCAACCTGATTTCAGTATTGACCATCTGGTGATGCCCTTGTGTAGAGTCCTCTTTTGTTGTTGAAAGAAGTTGTTTGCTATGACCAGTGTGTTCTCTGGGCTAAACTCTGTTTGCCCTGCTTCATTTTGTACTCCAAAGCCAAAGTTGCTAGTTACTCCAGAGATGTCTTGACTTCCTATATTTCAATTCCAGCCTCCATGATGAAATGGACATCTTTTGGGGAGTTTTAATTCTAGAAGATCTTATAGGTCATCATAGAACCGTTCAGCTTCTTTGAAATTAGTGGTTAGGGCATAGGCTTGGATTACTGTGATATTGAATGTTTTGCCTTGGAAATGAACAGAGATCATTCTGTCATTTTTGAGATTGCACCCAAATACTGCATTTTAAATTCTCTCTCTCTCTTTTTGACTATGAAAAAGCTGGCTTAAACTCAACATTAAAAAAAAAAAAAAGTGTTCACAGCGTTCTCAAGGCGAGAATGCTGAAGTGGTTTGCCATTCCCCTCTCCAGTGGTCCAGTTTTGTAAGAAGTCTCCACCCTGACCCATCTAACCCCTACCTGGCATGGCTCATAGTTTCATTGAGTTAGACAAGGATGTGATGCATGTGATCAGTTTGGTTAGTTTCCATGCTTGTGGTTTTCATTCTGCCCTCTGATGGATTAGTGGTGAGAGTGGACACCTTTCTCTTCCTGATGTTGGAGGAAATGCTTTCAGTTTTTCACTTTTGAGAATAATGTTTGCTATTTGTTTGTCTTATATGGCCTTTATTTTGTTCAGGTAGTTCTTTCTGTGCCTACTCTGTGTAGAGTTTTTATCTTGAATGGGTGTTGAATTTTGTTGAAAATTTTCTCTGCATCTATTGAAATGCACATATGGTTTTAATCTTTCAATTTGTTAATATGGTGTATCACATTGATTTGTATATATTGATGAATCTTATAATCCCTGGGATAAACCCCTGTTGATCATGGTGTCTTATTCTTTTAATGTGTTGTTCAATACTGTTCACTAGAATATTTTTGAGGTTTTTGCATCTATGTTCTTCAGTGATACTGACCTATAATTATATTTTTTTGGATTTGGTATCAGGGTGATGGTGGCCTTGTAGGATGAGTTTGGGAGTTTTTCCCATCCTCTGTTTTTTCATGGAAGAATTTGAGCAGGAAAGGTGTTAGCTTTTCTCTAAATGCGTGATAGAATTCACCCATGAAGCCATCTGGCCCTCTGCTTCTGTTTATTGGAAGATTTTGATTACAGTTTCAATTTCACTGGTTATGATAGGCCTGTTCATATTTTCTATTCCTTCCTGGTTCAGTCTTGGAAGGTTATACTTTTCTAAGGATTTGTCCATTTCTTATAGGTGATCCATTTTATTGACATATAGTTGCTCACAGTGTCTCTTATGATCCTTTCTATTTCTGTGTTATCTGTTGTAACTTCTCCTTGATCATTTTTAATTTTATTGATTCAAGTCTTCTCCCTTTTATTCTTCCTGAGTCTGGCTAATGCTTTGTCTGTTTCGTTTATCTCTTCAAAGAACCAGCTCTTAGTCTTTTTGATCTTTGCCATTTCCTCCTTCCTTTCTTTTCCATTTATTTCTGCTCTGTCCTTTATGATTTCTTCTATAAACTTTGGGATTTTTGTTCTTTTTCTCTAGTTTTTTTAGGTGTAAGTTCAGTTGTTTATTTGATACTTTTCTGATTTATTGAGGTAGGCTTGTATTGCATTAAACTTCCCCCAGCACTGCTTTTACTGCATCCCATAGGTTTGAGTTTGTTTTCATTGTCATTTGTTTCTAGTTTATTTATTTTCTCATTGACTTCTTCAATGACCTCTTGGTTATTCAGAAGCATGTTGTTTAGCCTCCACGTGTTTGTGTTTTTACAGTTTTTTGTTTTGTTTTGTTTTGTTTTGCTTTCTGTACTTGATGTCTAATTTTAGAGTGTTTTGATCAGGAAAAATGCTTGCTAGAAATGCAGTTTTTTAAAGGTTTCCCAAGGCTTGTGACACAAGGTGTGATCTATCCTAGAGAATGTTGCATGTGTACTTGAGAAAAAAGTGAATTCTGCTGTTTTTTGGATGAAATGTTCTACAGATATCAATTAGGTCAGTCTGGTCCAATGTGTCCTTTTATGTTCTTTGTTTCCTTATTGATATTCTGTCTGGATGATCTGTTCATTGGTGTGAGTGGGTGGTTAAAGGCCCCCATTATTATTGTGTTTCTGTCAATTTTCTCTTTTATAATTCTTAGCATTTGCCTTATGTATTGAGGTACTCCTATGTTGCTGCTGCTGCTAAGTCGCTTCAGTCATTTCCAACTCTGTGCGACCCCATAGATGGCAGCCCACGAGGCTCCCCCATCCCTGGGATTCTCCAGGCAAGAACACTAGAGTGCGTTGCCATTTCCTTCTCCAGTGCATGAAAGTGAAAAGTGAAAGTGAAGTTGCTCAGTCATGTCTGACTCAACGACCCTATGGACTGCAGTGCACCAGGCTCCTCCGTCCATGGGATTTTCCAGGCAAGAGTACTGGAGTGGGGTGCCATTGCCTTCTCTGACTCCTATGTTGAGTGTATATGTATTTGTAATTGTTATATTTTCTTCTTGGATTGATCTCATTGATCATTATGTAGTGTCCTTCATTGTCTGTTGAAATGGTTTATTTTTAATGGTCTGTTTTATCTGAGTATTGCTGCTCCCGCTTTCTTTTGGTTTTCATTTGCATGGAATATCTTTTTCCAGCCCTTCACTTTCAGTCTGTATGTGTCCCTAAATATGAAGTGGGTCTCCTGAAGACAGCATATATAGGTGTATTGTTTTTGTATCCATTCAGCCAGTTTATGTCTTTTGGTTGGAGCTCTTAATTCATTTACATGTAAGGTAATCATTGATATGTATGATCATATTACCATTTACTTCATTGTTCTGGGCTTGTTTTTATAGATCTTTTCTTTCTCTTGTGTTTGCTGTCTAGAGAAGTTCCATTACCATTTATTGTAAAACTGAATTGGTGGTGCTGAATTCTCTTAACTTTGCTTATCTATAAAGCTTTTGATTTCTCTGTTGAATCTGATATCATTGCTGGGTAGAGTTACCTTGGTTGTAGATTTTTTTTCTTTCATCACTTTAAATATATCCTGCCACTCCCTTCTGGCCTCCAGTTTCTGTTGTTAGCCTTATGGGGAATCCCTTGTATGTTATTTGTTGCTTTTCCCTTACTGCTCTTAATAGATTTTCTTTGTGTTTACATTTTGCTAGTTTAATTAATATGTGTTCAGGCATATTTCTCTTTGGGTTTATCCTGTATGGGAGTTTCTGGGCTTCCTGGATTTGGGTGTCTATTTCCTTTCCCATGTTAGGTAAGTTTTCAATTATAATTTCCTCAAATATTTTCTCATTATCCTTTCTTTTTCACTTCTTCTTCTAGAAACCCTATATTTCAAATGATGATGTATTTAATGTCCCAGAAGTCTGAGACTTTCCTCATTTCATTCTTTTTTCCTTCCACCATTCTTTCAGCTCTCTTATCCACTCTTCTGCCTCAGTATTCTGCTACTGGTTGCCTCTAGTGTATTTTTTATGTCAGTTATATTGTTCACTGTTGATTATCTAGTCTTTATTTCTTCTAGATGCTTCTTAAACATTTCTTGTATCTTTTCAATCTGTACTGCCATTCTGTCTATTTGTGCATCCATCTATTTTGCATTTTTTTCTGAGGATCATCATTCCTATCATTACTCTGAAATGTTTTTCAGATAGATTGCCTATTTCCTCTTCATTTCTTTGGTCGTGTGGGGTTTTACCACATTTCTTCATCTGCTGCATCTTTCTCTGTCTTTTCATCTTGTTTAATTTACTGTGAATGGGGCCTCCTTTCTACAGGCTTCAAGGCCATTGTTCCGCTTATGTGTGGAATCTGCCCCCCATGGGTGGGATTGGACCAGTACCTTGTGAAGCTTTCCTGATTGGGGGACTGACACCTCTCTTCTTGTCCCTCTGAAGGGCACGTGTCATGCTCAATGGAGGTGTTTGGGGGTGTCTGTGAGCTTGGTATGGCTTTGGGCAGCCTGTTTGCTAAGGGGTAAGGTTGTGTTCCTATTTTGCTGGGTTTGGTGTGAGATGTCTGGCAGTGGAGCTTGCTGACCTTTGGGTAAGGTCAGATCTTAGTGGTAAGATGGAGGCTTTTCAGAGAATTCTCACTGATTAATATTCCATGGGGTCAAGAGTTTTCTGGTGGCTCAACAGCCTGGGCTCAGGTCTCCTACCTCAGAGGTTTGGGCCTGACCCCTGGCTGGAGCACCAAGGTTCCACAAGCCACACATCATAGAAAAGAAAAGGGAAGAAACAAATAGAAAAAAATATATATCAAACAAACAAACAAACAAAGAATGGAAAGACAAAACCCCACGACAAATGGTAGAAGCAACACTAAACAGATAAGAACACCCACAGAAACTCACACACTCACAGAAACCGAGAAAGAGAGAAAAAAGAATTAAAATAGTTACAAAAATAGAAGAGAGCAATCAAACCAGTAAACAAATCCTATACTAAACAAAAAACATGGGGAAAATGTAATATTACAAGAAAGTAGAGTAAAAATTGGAAAAAGTCAAATCAATTTATTTAAAAATAACTTCATTTTTTAAAGTGAATAGTAAGTAAAAATAAAAAAAAGGAATAATTTTAAAAAGACAACAATAAAACAATATGAGAAAGAAAACACAAAATAGAAAGTGATAAGACAAATGTCCTTCTCTGTCCTCTGTTGCCTTCATCACACAGTGAACCCCAGGCAATCTACTTGCTGGGGAAGTCCTGTAATATTTTCGGAAGGTCTCTGACTTTCTGTGGGCAGTGTGGGGTCAGATTATACTCAGAACTGACCTTGCTCCAGATTGTACTTGCTTCCAAAGTCCATAATTGCCCCCAAAATCCACAGTCTCAGGCTAATTAGGGAGATTCAATCTGCCATACCTATGGTTGCAGGAGTGAATTCCCTTCATCTGGTGCTCAGCTTTGGTTCTGGCCCTTCCTCTGTTGTCTGCTCCCTGCCCAGACAAGAGGGGGTGAAAGTAGGGACTGATTAGCTCTCACTTGCTCAGCTGGGCTGAGGAGGCAGAGGGAACAGCAGACAGAGTTGGCATGTGCGGGGAGTGCTTGCAGTGCCCTAGGCCGGAGGAAAGCTACTATAGTCTGAGGTGGATTGTGCACTCCTCCAGGGCAATTGGCTCTCAGTCTCAGGGCCCTTGGCTGAGTGAACCTGCATATGCTCCCAGGAAGGTATGGGCAGTGGCCTGCATCTGTCACAGCTTGGTGGCAGCTGAAACCTCAAGGGTTGCCACAGTGGACTCTTGTCCCCTACCTCTGACACTCACACAGGCTTTTGCAGTGGCCAACTGGCTGGCATTCCTCCTTTGGGATCATAAACTGCTGTTGTGGGTAGTCCCACTTCTGCCACTAATGCCTTCCTTGGTGGCCTGCCAGCATGTACCCCTCTGTGGTCACAGACTGCAGTTTGTCTCACCCTCTGCCTCTGGCACTCATGAAGACAGTACCCTGCAGTCTGTGAGCACACAAGGGTTTCGATGACAATGATCTCGTGTCAGTCCAGGCTTTTCCCTGGACTCTCTCAGCTGTTTCATAGTAACTTCCTCAGAGTGTCTTCACATCAGTCAACTCCAGTCCCCTCCCTGGGGTGTAACTCCTGAAGTCTGAGCCTAGGACCCAACCACCACTTGTCTCAGCTGGAATGCAAATAAGTGTTTGGGGCTGGGAAGTGCTGGCTGGCACTCATTTTTGTGGTGAATTCTGTCTGTTTTGCCTTCCAAGCACCTATCACTGCATTCCCCTCTGAGGTTCCAAAGTTGCCCCCTATCCCCATCCATGAGGTGTTTTCCAAGTGTGTGGAATTTTTCTCCTTCAGGGCTCCCTGCTTGAGGCATAGGTCCCCAATTCCTTTGTCTCTTTTTCTCTTCTGTCTTTTGCCCTACTTTATTCTGTGAAGACTAGCTTGCCTTTTTGGAAGTCTGGGGTCTTCTGCCAGTGTTCAGAAGGTGTTCTGTAGGAGGTGTTCCTCATGCAGATGTCGTTTTGATGTGTTTTGGGGGAGGAAGGTGATCTCCACACCTTACTCCTCAACCATCTTGAAAGTCCCCCTAAGAAATCCCAGTAGGATTTCTAAGGAATACAATTTCTTTTGAGGGTGATAAAAATGCATAACATTTACAATATGATGAAGGTTGCCAACTCTAAAAATACCCACTAACAAACATTAAATTGTACACTCAAACTGGTTATGACATGTAAACTATATCTCAAGAATGCTAATTAAAAAATAAAATACTCCTAGTCTTATCTTGATACCTTATTAAATTACTATCCTTCCCTCCTTATATATATGTGTGCTTGACTCATTGCTTTTAGTACATCTTTGTTCCCACTAAATGACAATGCAGGTAGAAATATCAATTTATTTTAATATATTTTTGGCACTGGTATTCTGAAAAAGTGTCATATGGGCCAAAATCATCACAAATAAAAAGTACAGGAGATAATGCCAAGGTAAGTACATAATAGAATTCCTTTCTTTCCAAAAGAGATTATTTTGTTCTGGTCCTCTGTACTGCCATCCCATTTAACCACCAGCACCATCACCAGCATGCATGCACATACCAGTGATGTTCAAGGAATGATGCTTATTAGTTATTCAATGCTTACTTAAAATATTTTCTATCTTTTAAAAATGGAGGAAAAAACCCTGAGATTGTACGAAGCTAATAGACTTAGGAGAGCACCTGAAATTGAACTACAATGCTCTCCCTGAGGCAATAATACAGTACCCTCAAACGGAAAGGCAAGGGGTAACATATGCAATGTAAAAATTGAAAATTTTCCTGCTCCAGTTAAAATTCAAATTAATACTTCCCCCCACCCCCGCCCCAAGCCTCTAGGAAGCCTCTCATTTTTAATTCTTATAATACTGCTACAGTTCACCTGATAGAATATATTTATAGTTTATAGAAGAAATGAAAGAAACCCCCATAGGCTTTCTTTTATTTTTAAGTTTTGTTTTGGCTCATTAATGCTTTCCATCTCATTTCTTACTTTCTACTGGAAAATTTTGCCCCAAGCAAATTTTGACAAATAAATAAAGTTGAACAGAGCTCATTTGCTTATATCATTTTTTAATGAAATTAAAACAGACATTTGTAGGGATCACAAATGTAGAAAATTCTCATGATGACACAGTTTTGATTTACTAAATTAACATATTTCATCCACAGCCATATTTATGAGACAGAGTATTCAGTAAATTACTATTGTTATTATCACTTCCATGAAGAATATAATTTACAGGATTTCTATAATATATTTTCACAATTCTTTTAACAGCTAATATCAGCTTAATTAGCAAGTAATTGAATTTTAAACTCAGGTGTCATAATCTTTCAATCTTTGAATATAGAATTCTCATGAATCTAGAGTAGTAAAAGGAAACACTGATGTCTCAATTCCTTTTTAATAAGAATCTGAATGCTGTCTTCACATCTTACCTAATGAAAGGTCTTCCTGAATCTTCCTTTTCTTTTCATTTCTTACATTATTATCAGAATACTTCATCTTTACTACAGTTTTAAAAACTGATATTGATTAATTTTTCCTGAGTTAATTTTATGTGGCCTTATACTGTCTCTTCAATAAAACTTCAGAAATTCAAAGAATCTATCATTTTCCATAGTCATCCACTGCCTCCAAAGAAATAGTAAAGCAATGCCTAGCATATAGGTGTTCAGTAAATAAGCCTTTATCAAATTATTATATTACTTACTAAATATTTGAGATGTGCCATATTTCAGATTTTGTTTAGCATTTCAATTAATCTTTTAAACAATACTTAAAATATTATCATCACCATTACATAAGGAGTTATTTGAAGTTTAGAGAATTCAACCAGTTAGCTCAAAGAATGTGGCTTATAAGTCATATGACTTTTGTACATTTTATTATGCCTCATTGCTTCCCCACATTGATCCCAAAACTATTACATACACTGTTGACTTAATCACATCCCCAGTACTTGGATTCCCTTTGTAGCTCAGTTGATATAGAATCTGCCTGCAGTGCAGGAGACCCAGGTTCGATTCCTGGGTGGGAAAGATCCCCTGGAGAAGGAAATGGCAACCAACTCCAGTATTCTTGCCTGGAGAATCCCATGGACACAGGAGCCTGGCAGGCTACAGTCTATGGTGTCACAAGAGTTGGACACTACTTAGCAACTAAACCATAAACCATACCCCAGTACTATCTGAAAATTCCATATCCTATTCAGAACAGAGATATATTCATTGGAAATAATATTATCAAATTTTAAACAATATTTATATATATTTATCTTATATAATTTAAATTTACTAACAACTACATGTTATTATATCAAACTATGCTTTGTATGCAACAATTATGAATGGTAATTTTCATGACAGAATGGTAAAGCACATACTTGAAGGAGCCTTCCTGGTTATATACAATTATATCTGTGGTGCAATAAATAAATATATTTTAATGCATTATTGCATTCACTAGAAAATAATCTAAATCTCTAGGGTCAAACTCTTATACACATACAAATACACAAATACAGTAGTTAAAACCAGGGAAGATGCAATAAGCAAGCAATTAAGCATGGACCAACCTAGATAGCATATTCAAGGATGAGATGGCTGGATGGCATCACTGACTCGATGGGTGTGAGTCTGAGTGAACCCCGGGAGTTGGTGATGGACAGGGGGCCTGGCATGCTGTGATTCATGGGGTCGCAAAGAGTTGGACACGACTGAGCAACTGAACTCAACTGAACTATGTATGGATCACTAAGATGGGTTGGCTTTAAAGGTAAGTGCCAGTATTAACACTGCAGTCATCAGGGTTCTAAGCTCTGGAACTTCTCAGATGGAGTAATTGATCTGAGAATACATATCAAGCCAAGATTGTGAATTAGGATAAAAGGGTTCTTAGACTATAGTGACCCCTAGCTTCTAATGAAATGTAACCTACAAATTCTATGTGGAGAAAGTTAAAATCTCCTCAAGATTTCCAGGGATATAACCTTGAAAAATGCAGGCTTAAAATAAGAATACTACTAAACAACTAGTAAAATCATGAGTGAGTCAACAGAAAGAAAAAATACACACCTTTAAATATAATTTATATATAACTTGGTATAAAGTGCTTTTAAAAAATACAAAACTAAATAAACATTGATTTCACAATAAGAGTCTGTCAAAAACATGAGATAGAACTTTCTGAAATAAAAATATAGTTCAGTTCAGTTCAGTCACTCAGTCATGTCCAACTCTTTGCGACCCCATGAATTGCAGCACACCGGGCCTCCCTGTCCATCACCATCTCCCGGGGTTCACTCAAACTCACGTCCATCGAGTCTGTGATGCTATCCAGCAATCTCATCCTTGGTTGTCCCCTTCTCCTCCTGCCCCCAATCCCTCTCAGCATCAGAGTCTTTTCCAATGAGTCAACTCTTCACATGAGGTGGCCAAAGTACTGGAGCTTCAGCTTTAGCATCATTCCTTCCAAAGAAATCCCAGGGTTGATCTCCTTCAGAATGGACTGGTTGGATCTCCTTGCAGTCCAAGGGACTCTCAAGAGTCTTCTCCAACACCACAGTTCAAAAGCATCAATTCTTCAGCGCTCAGCCTTCTTCACAGTCCAACTCTCACATCCATACATGACCACTGGGAAAACCATAGCCTTGACTAGATGGACCTTTATTTGGAAAGTAATGTCTCTGCTTTTGACTATCTAGGTTGGTCATAACTTTTCTTCCAAGGAGTAAGCATCTTTTAATTTCATGGCTGCAGTCACCATCTGCAGTGATTTTGGAGCCCCAAAATATAAAGTCTGACACTGTTTCCCCATCTATTTCCCATGAAGTGATGGGACCGGATACCATGATCTTCATTTTCTGAATGTTGAGATTTAAGCCAACTTTTTCACTCTCCTCTTTCACTTTCATCAAGAGGCTTTTTAGTTCCTCTTCACTTTCTGCCATAAGGGTAGTGTCATCTGCATATCTGAGGTGATTGATATTTCTCCCAGCAATCTTGATTCCAGCTTGTGCTTCTCCAGTCCAGCATTTCTCATGATGTACTCTGCATATAAATAAGCAGGGTGACAATATACAGCCTTGACATACTCCTTTTCTTATTTGGAACCAGTCTGTCATTCCATGTCCAGTTCTAACTGTTGCTTCCTGACCTGCATACAGATTTCTCAAAAGGCAGGTCAGGTGGTCTGGTATTCCCATCTCTTTCAGAATTTTCCACAGTTTATTGTGATCCACACGGTCAAAGGCTTTGGCATAGTCAATAAAGCAGAAATAGATGTTTTTCTGGAACTCTCTTGCTTTTTCCATCATCCAGCGGTTGTTGGCAATTTGATCTCTGGTTCCTCTGCCTTTTCTAAAACCAGCTTGAACATCAGGGAATTCACGGTTCATGTATTGCTGAAGCCTGGTTTGGAGAATTTTGAGCATTACTTCACTAGCATGTGAGATGAGTGCATTTGTGCGGTAATTTGAGCATTCTTTGGCATTGTCTTTCTTTGGAATTGGAATGAAAACTGACCGTTTCCAGTCCTGTGGCCACTGCTGAGTTTTCCAAATTTGCTGGCATATTGAGTACAGCACTTTCACAGCATCATCTTTCAGGATTTGAAACAGCTCAACTGGAATTCCATCACCTCCACTAGCTTTGTTCGTAGTGATGCTTTCTAAGGCCCACTTGACTTCACATTCCAAGATGTCTGGCTCTAGATTAGTGATCACATCATCATGATTATCTGGGTCGTGAAGATTTTTTTTGTATAGTTCTTCCGTATTGAAATAAAATACTGAATGGATGGTTTATAGGACTGATTAAAGAAAATAAAGATAATTTAAGGGATTTTCTAGATTGCAATATATTCAACAAGGAAATGAAAAATATGCAGAAATTAAAAAATTCAGAGAGTGAAATGGGAAGTATTATTGTTCATTTGCTAAGCCATATCCAGCTCCTTGTGATCCCATGGGCTGCAGCATGCCAGGCTCCTCTGTCCTCTAGTATCTCCCAGAGTTTGCTCAAACTCATGTCCATTGAGTTGAGGATGCCATCAAACCATCTCATCCTGTGCCGCCCCCTTCTCCTCCTACCTTCAATCTTTCCCAGAATCAGGGCCTTTTCCAATGAGTCGGTTTTTCACATCAGGTGGCCAAAGTACTGGAGCTTCAGCTTCAACATTAGTCTTTCCAATGAACATTCAAAGTTGATTTCCTTTAGGATTGACTGGTTTGGTCACCTTGCATTCCAAGGGACTCTCAAGAGTCTTCTCCAGCACCACAATTCAAAAACATCAATTCTTCAACTTTCAGCCATCTTTATGGTCCAATTCTTACATCTGACTACTGGAAAAATCATAGCTTTGACTGTATGGACCTTTTCTGGCAAAGTGATGTCTCTGATTTTTAAATACACTGTCTAGATTTGTCATAGCTTTCCTTCCAAGGAGCAGGCATCTTTTAATTACATGGCTACAGTCACCATCTGTGTGTATCTAATTGGCACTGAGAATAGACATCAATTTAGTATATAGAGTATGTGTCTAGATTAAAGAAACAAGGGCTGGAAATTTCCCAGGACTAATGAAACTGCAGATCCAAAGATACATAAAGTACAAACATGATAAATTTAAAAAAAAAATACATTCCCATATACTCCACTGAAGCTACAGAACACAAAAGCAACTAAAATAAGCAACTTAAAAGAAGCCCTAGAGAAAAGACTTTCAAAAGAATAACAATTAGACATCTCAATAATGAAATTCAGATAACACTGAAAATTTTCTTAGAAATGGTGAGATAACAATACAGATTTGGTTTCCCAGAAAAATCTCGCTTTTATGAATGGCTGCAAAATTTCAGCTATTAACAAAAACTTCAAAGTTCACAAAACAACACAAATTTTTCTAAAACCAATTCTAATTGCTGTATTTGAGCAATAAAGATAATTACGCTAAAGTATGATTTGAGATGGAAGAAAAAATAAGAGGCTTTCATTAAAGATGTATATAAATATAAACAAATATTTCATTAAAAAGAATGCTAGACTAAGTGCTAAAATGTTGAGTTCTTTACCCCTCCCTGTATCTGTTTCCTTTGCAATGTGATTTTCAAGTTACCTTTGTCAAATGATGGAGACTGTTTTCCAACTCTGTCAATCATATCTTTGTGGCAGCTTTAGTGAATAGAATGTAGCAGGAGTGATGTGCAGTTCCAAGCCTAGGCCACAGAAGATCTTGTATGTTTTCTTCTCTCTTAAAACTTACCAACTCCATGTGAATAGGTCAGATCTGGCCTGCTGCAAGGTAAGAGGCCATCTCAAGGAGTGCCCATAGCTAGCCAACTCCAGGTGTAGAGATTCCTCACTGAATCCACTGATTGTGAACACTTGATGTCCAGCTGAGACTAGCATCAATTTCTAAACCATGAGCTGAGAAATAAATGTTTGCTTTTAGCCACTTGGTGTTAGGGTGACTAGTCATTTGTAGTAGCTAATTAATCAGTTCAGTCACTCAGTTGTGTCCAACTCTTTGCGACCCCATGGACTGCAGCATACCAGGCCACCCTGTCCATCACCAACTCCCAGAGTTCCCTCAAATTCATGTCCATTGAGTGATGCCATCCAACCATCTCATCCTCTATCATCCCCTTCTTCTCCTGCCTTCAATCTTTCCCAGAATCAGGGTCTTTTCAAATGAGTCAGCTCTTCACATCGAGTGGCCAAAGTATTGGAGTTTCAGCTTCAACATCAGTCTTTCCAATGAATATTCAGGACTGATTTCCTTTAGGATGGACTGGTTGGATCTCCTTGCACTCCAAGAGACTCTCAAGAGTCTTCTCCAACACCATAGTTCAAAAGTATCAATAATTCAGCACTCAGCTTTCTTTATAGTCCAACTCTCACATTCATACATGACCACTGGAAAAACCATAGCCTTAACTAGACGGATCTTTGTTGGCAAAGTCTCGTCTCTTTTTAATATGCTGTCTAGGTTGGTCGTAACTTTTCTCCCAAGGAGTAAGCGTCGTTTAATTTCATGGCTGCAGTCACTATCTGCAGTGATTTTGGAGACCCAAATGAATATATTCATATTAAAATATGAATGAAGCTAATGAATACATTCATATTAAAATATGACAGAAATAAAACACTAAATAGCATGGAAATCATAAGAGGATCCTATATATTAAAGTGTTCTAAGCTAAAAGATTGTATTGTACAACACAGGGAATATAGCCAATTGTTGTGTTGTTATTGTTCAGATGCCAAGTTGTAGCTGACTCTTTGCGACCCCATGGACAGCAGCACGTCAGGATTTCCTGTGCTTCACTATCTCCCAGAGTTTGCTCAGATACATGTCTTTTGAGTTGGCGGTGCTATCTAACCATCTCATCCTCTGCTGCCCTCTTCCCCTTTTGCATCAATCTTTCCCAGCATCAGAGTCTTTCCCAGTGAGTCAGCTCTTTGCGTCAGGTGACCAGAGTACTGGAGCTTCAGCATCAGTCCTTCCAATGAGTATTCAGGGTTGATTTCCTTTAGGATGGACTGTTTTCATCTCCTTGCTGCCCAAGGGTCTCAAGAGTCTTGCTGTCTCAACAGTCTTCTCCATAACACAATTTGAAAGCATCAATTTTTCGGTGCTTAGCCTTCATTATGGTCCAACTGTCAGACCCATACATGAATACTGGAAAAACCATAGCTTAGATTATATAGATCTTTGTCAGCAAAGTGATGTTTGCTTTTTAATACTTTATCTGGGTTTGGCATAGCTTTTCTTCCAAGGAGCATTAATTTCGTGGCTGCAGTCACCATCCACAGTGATTTTGCAGCCCAAGAAAATAAAATCTGCCACTGCTATGAAATGATGGGCCTGGATGCCATGATCTTAGTTTTTTGAATGTTTAGTTTTAAAGTCAACTTTTTCACTCTCTTCTTTCTTCTTCATCAAGTGGCTCTTTAGTTGTTCTTTGCTTTCTGCCATTAGAGTGTTATCATCTGCATGTCTGAGGTTATTGATATTTCTCCTGGCAATCTTGATTCCAGCTTATGATTAATCCAGCTTGGCATTTCGCATGATGTACTCTGTGTATAAGTTTAAAAAAGCAGGGTGACAATATACAGTCTTGACATACTCCTTTCCAATTTAGTACCAGTCTGTTGTTACATGTCTGGTTCTGTTAATTCTTGACGTGCATAGAGGTTCCTTAGGAGACAGGTAAGGTGGTCTAGTATGTTGTGATCCACACAAAGGCTTTAGCATAGTCAATGAATCAGAAGTAGATGTTTTTCTGGAATTCCCTTGCTTTCTCTGTGATCCGGCAAATGTTGGCAATTTGATCTCTGGTTCCTCTGCCTTTTTGAAATCCTGCTTATACATCAGGAATTTTTTGGTTCACAAACTAATGAATTCTAGCTTGAAGGATTTTGAGCATAAGGTTACTAGCATGAGTAATAACTGTGAAATTGATTGACAGTGTTGTGAGTTTCAGGTGAATAGCAAAAGAATTCAGCCATATATGCACATGTATCCATTCTCCCCCAAACACCCCTAACATCCAAGCTGGCACATAACATTGAGCAGAGTTCCATCTGCTGTACAGTAGGTCCTTGTTGGTTATCCATTTAGAATATAGCAGTGTGTACATGTCCATTCCAAGCTCCCTAGCAACCAGAAGTTCATTCTCTAGGAGTCTCTTTGTTTTGCAAGTAAGTTCATTTGTATCATTGCATTTTAGATTCCATATATAAGGGATTTTATACAATATTTCTCCTTCTCTGACTTATTAATCACTCAGTATGATAATCTCTAGGTCCATCCATGTTGATGCAAATGGCATTATTTCATTCATTTTAATGGCTGAGTAATATTCCACTGTATATATGTACATCTTCTTTATCCATTCCTCTGTCAATGGACATTTAGGTTGCTTCTAAGTCCTGGCTACTGTAAACAGTGCTGAAATGAACATCAGGGTGCATGGAGATCATTTTTTTCTCCAGATATATGCCCAGAAGTGGGATTGCAGGGCCTAGCTTGTTAAGGAACCTCCGTATTTTTCTCCATAGTGCCTGTACCAGTTTGCATTCCCACCAACAGTGTAGGAGGGCTCCCTTCTCTCCACTCCCTCTCCAGCATTTATTGTTCGTGGAATTTTTGATGATAGCCATTCTCCCTGGTGTAAGGTGATATCTCATTATACTTTTGATTTGCATTTCTCTAATAATTAGTGATGTTGAACGTCTTTTCATGTGCTTCTTGGCCATCTGCATGTCTTCTTTGGAGAAATGTCTATTTAGTTCTTAGGCCCATTTGTTGATTGTTTTTTTGTTGTTGTTGCTGTTAAGCATCATATTTGTAAGTTTCAGAGACTAATCCAGTGTTGGTCACATCATTTGTAAATATTTCCTCCCAGTCTCTGGGTTGTCTTTTTATTTTGTTTAATGTTTTCTTTTGCTATGAAATAGCTTTTGAGTTTAAGTAGGTCACATTTGTTTATTTTTTAACTTTCATTATTCTGGGAGATGGATCAAAAAAGATATTGCTATGATTTATATCAGTGTGTTCTGTCTATGTTTTTCCTCTAGGAGTTTTATAATGTCTGGTCTCACATTTTGATCTCTTATTTTTAGCTTTATTTTGTGTATGATGTTAAAGAATGATCTAATATCATTTTTTTACATGTGACTGTCCAATTTTCCCAGCATCATTTGTTGAAGAGACTGTCTTCCCAACATTGCATAGTTTTTCCTTCCTAGTCACAGATTAATTGCCCATAGGTGCATGGGTTTATTTCTAGATTTTCTATCCTGTTTCACTGATCTATATTTCTATTTTTTGCCAGTACCATTCTGTTTTGATGATTGTAGATTTGTGTAGTCTGAAGTCAGGGAGCCTAATTCCTTCAGCTCCGTTTTTCTTTCTCAAGATTGCTTGGGCTGTTTAGGGTCTTTTGTGCCTCCATACAAATTTCAACATGTTTTGTTCTAGTTCTTTGATTGGTAATTTGATAGAAATTGCATTGAATATGAAGATTCTCTTGGGTAGTAGAGTCATTTTAACAATATTTATTCTTCCATCCACGAACATGGTATATCTTTCCATCTTTTGTGTCTTTGATTTCTTTCATCAGCATCTTGTACATTTTGGAGTACAGGTCTTTTGTCTCCTTAGATAGATTTATTCCTAGGTATTTTATTCATTTTTGTGCAATTATAAATGGAATTGTCAGTGTATAGAAATACAGCACATTTCTGTGTATTAATTTTGTAACCTGCAACTTTACCAAATTCATTGATGAGTTCTAGTAGCTTTCTGGTAGTATTTTTACGAACTTCTATATATATTCTGTGTATTGCGTCATCTGAAAACAGTGAAATTTTAACTTCTTTGACAAGCTGAATTTCCCTTTCTTCTTTTTCTTCTCTGTTTGCTTTAGATAGGACTTCAAAAAGTATGTTGAATTAAAAGTGGTGAGGGTAGACATTCTTCTCTTGTTCCTGATCATAGAGGAAATGCTTTCATCTTTTGACCATTGAGTATAATTTTAGCTGTGGGGTTTATTATATATGGTCTTTATTATGTTGAGGCTTGTTCCCTCTGTCTCCACTTTCTGGAGAGTTTTAGTCATAAATGGGTGCTGAATTTTATAAAAACCTTTTTCTGTATCCATTGAAATGATCACATGGTTGTTATTCTTAAATTTCTTTATGTGGTGTGAAAGGAAAGTGAAGTCACTCAGTCGTGTCCGACTCTTTGTGACCCCATGGACTGTAGCCTCCTCCGTCCCTGGGATTTTCCAGGCAAGAGTAATGGAGTGGGTTGCTGTTTCCTTCTCCAGGGGATCTTCCCAACCCAGGGATCGAACCTAGGTCTCCGGCATTGCAGGCAGATGCTTTACCATCTGAGCCACCAGGGAAGACTCTATGTGGTGTATCACACTGCTTTATTTGCAGATATAAAAAATATCCTTACATCCCTGAGATGAATCCCACTTGGTCATGGTGTATGATCTTTTTTAATGTATTGTTGGATTCAAATTGCTGCTATTTTGTTGAGGATTTTACATCAGCATTCATTGGTGATATTGGCATGTAAATTTCTTCATTTGTAGTATCTTTGTCTGGTTTTGATATCAGGATGATGGTAACCCAATAGAATGTATTTCAAAGTTTTTCTTCCTCTGCAATTGTTTGGAACAATTTCAGAAGTGTATGATAATGCTTCTCTAAATGTTTGATAAAATGCATCTGTGAAGTCATCAGATCCTTTGTTTTCTGGGAGTTTTAAAATCACAGTTTCAATTTCAATGCTTGTAGTTGGTCTGTTCATATTTTCTATTTCTTCCTGGTTCAATCTTGGGAGACTATACCTTTCTAAGAGTTAATCCATTTCTTCCCAGTTGTTCATTTTATTGCATACAATTGTTCACAGTGGTATCTTATGATCCTAGTATTTCTCTGAAGTCAGCTGCAACTTCTCCTTTTTCACTTCTAATTTAATTTCTTTGAGTTCCCCTCCTTTTTCTCTTGATATGTCAAGCTAAAGGTTTATCAATTTTGTTTATCTTATTAAAGAACCAGCTTTTAGTTTCATTCACCTTTGCAATTGTTTTCTTCATCTCTATTTTGTTTCTGCTCTGATCTTTGATTTCTTTCCTTCTACTAACATTACGATTTGTTTGTACTTCTTTCTCTACTTGTTTTAGGTACTGAACTTGTTGTAGTTCAGTCACTCAGTTGTGTCTGACTCTTTGTGACCTCATAGACTGAAGCACACCAGGCTTCCCTGTCCTTGACTGTCTCCAAGAGTTTGCTGAAACTCTTGTCCATTGAATCCATGATGCCATCCAACCATTTCATCCTCTGTTGCCCCCTTCTCCTCCTGTCCTCAATCATTTCCAACATCAGGTTCTGTTCCAACAAGTCAGCTCTTTGCATCAGGTGGCCAAAGTACTGGAGCTTCAGCATCAGTCCTTCCAGTGAATATTCAGGGCTAATTTCCTTTAGAATTGACTGGTTTGATCTCCTTGCAGTCCAAGGGACTCTCAAGAGTCTTCTCCAGTACCACAGTTCAACTGTCAATTTTTTGGCACTCAGTCTTCTTTATGGTCCAACGCTCACATCTGTACATGACTACTGGAAAAATCATAACTTTGACTATATAGACCTTTGACAGTAAAGTGGTATGTCTGTTTCTGAATCAGCTGTCTAGGTTTTTCATAGCTTTTCTTCGAAGGAGTAAGCTTATTTTAATTTCATGACTGCAGTCATGGTCCATAGTGATTTTAGAGTCCAAGAAAATAAAGTCTGACACTGTTTCCATTTTTTTCCCCATCGATTTGCCATAAAGTGAATGGACTGGATGCTATGATCTTAGATTTTTGAACACGGAGTTTTAAGCCAACTTTTTCACTCTCTTCTTTTACCTTCATCAGGAGGCTCTTTACTTCCTCTTCACTTTCTGCCATAAGGGTGGTATCATCTGTACATGTGAGGTTACCGATATTTCTCCTGGCAATAATGATTTCAGCTAGTGCTTCATCTAGCCTTGCATTTCACATAATGTAATCTGCATAGAACTTAAATAAGCAGGGTCTAATAGTAGACTCGGAGAAGGACATGGCACCCCACTCCAGTACTCTTGCCTCGAGAATCCCATGGACGCAGGAGCCTGGAAGGCTGTAGTCCATGGGGTCGCTGAGGGTCAGACATGACTGAGCGACTTCACTTTCACTTTTCACTTTCATGCATTGGAGAAGGAAATAGCAACCCACTTTGGTGTTCTGGCCTGGAGAATCCCAAGGGTAGGGGAGCCTGCTGGGCTGCCATCTATGGGGTCACACAGAGTTGGACACAACTGAAGTGACTTAGCAGCAGCAACAGTAGACTGCCTTGACTAGTACTCCTTTTCCAATTTGGAACCAGTCCATTGTTCTGTGTCTGGTTCTAACTGTTGCCTCTTGATATGCATACAGATTATGTGTGGACAGGAAAGGTGGTCTGGTATTCCCATCTCTCTAATAATATTCCTAAATCAAATCCCTTATGATTGTACAGTGGAAGTGACAAATAGATTCAAGGGATTAGATTGGATAGAGTGCCAAAGAACTATGGACAGATGTTTGTGACATTGTACCGGAGGCAGTGATCAAGACCATTCCCAAGGAAAAGAAATGCAAAAAAGACAAAATGGTTGTCTGAGGAGGCCTCATAAATAGCTGAGAATAGAAGAGAAGTGAAGGCAAAGGAGGAAAGGAAAGATATACCCATTTGAACACAGAGTTCCAGAGAATAGCAAGGAGAGATAAGAAAGCCTTCCTCAGCTATCAATGCAAAGAAATAGAGGAAAACAATAGAATGGGACAGTCTAGAGATCTCTTCAAAAAAATTATGGATCCCAAGGGAACATTTCATGCAAAGATGAGCTCGATAAAGGACAGAAATGTTATGGACCTAATAGAAGCAGAAGATATTAAGAAGAGGTGGCAAGAATACACAGAAGAACTATTCAAAAAAGATCTTCAAATGCAGATAATCATGATGGTGTGATCACCAACCTAGAGCCAGACATCCTGGCATGTGAAGTCAAGTGGGCCTTAGGAAGCATCACTACAAACAAAGCTAGTGGAGGTGATGGAATTCCAGTTGAGCTGTTTCAAATCCTGAAAGATGAAGCTGTGAAAGTGCTGCACTCAATAAGTCAGCAAATTTGGAAAACTCAGCAGTGGCCACAGGACTGGAAAAGGTCAGTTTTCATTCCAATCCCAAAGAAAGGCAATGGAAAAGAATGCTCAAACTACCACACAATTGCACTCATCTCACACGCTAGAAAAGTAATGTTCAAAATTCTCCAAGCCAGGCTTCAACAGTACGTTAACCGTGAACTTCCAGATGTACAAGCTGGATTTAGAAAATGCAAAGGAACCAGAGATCAAATTGCCAACATCTGTTGGATCAAAAAAGCAAGAGAGTTCCAGAAAAACATCTACTTCTGCTTTGTTGACTATGTCAAAGCCTTTGATTGTATGGATCACAACAAACTCTGGAAAATTCTTAAAGATGTGAGGATACCAGACCACCTGATACATCTCTTGAGAAATCTGTATGCAGCTCAGAAAGCAACAGTTAGAACTGAAGATGGAACAACAGACTGATTCAAAACAGGGAAGGAGTACATCAAGGCTGTATATTGTCACCCTGCTTATTTAACTTATATGCAGAGTACATCATGAGAATCTCTGAGCTAGATGAAGCACAAGCTGGATTCAAAATACTGGGAGAAATATCAATAACCTCAGATATGCAGATGACACCACCCTTATGGCAGAAAGCGAATAAGAACTAAAGAGCCTCTTTTTGAAAGTGAGAGGATAGTGAAAAGGTTGGCTTAAAACTCAACATTAAAAAAAATTAAGATCATGGCATCTGGTCCCATCACTTCATGCCAAATAGATGGGGAAGCTATGGAAACAATGACAGACTTTATTTTGGGGGGCTCCAAAATCACTGCAGATGGTAACTGCAGCCATGAAATTAAAGACGCTTGCTCCTTGGAAGAAAAGTTATGACCAACTTAGACAGCATATTAAAAAGCAGAGACATTACTTTGCCAACAAAGGTCTGTCTAGTCAAGGCTATAGTTTTTCCAGTAGTCATGCATGGATGTGAGAGTTGGACTATAAAGAAAGCTGAGTACTGAAGAATTGATGCTTTTGAACTGTGGTGTTTGAGAAGACTGTTGAGAGTCCTTTGAACAGGAGATCCAACCAGTCCACCCTAAAGGAAATCAGTCCTGAATATTCCTTGGAAGGATTGATGCTGAAGTTGAAAGTACAATACTTTGGCCACCTGATGCAAAGAGCTGACTGATTGGAAAAGACCCTGATGCTGGGAAAGATTGAAGGCAGGAGGAGATGACAGAAGATGAGCTGGTTTGATGACATCACTGACTCAATGGACATGAGTTTGAGTAAACTCTGGGAGTTGGTGATGGACAGGGAGGCCTGGTGTGCTGCAGTCAATGTGGTCACAAAGAGTCGGACACTACTGAGCGACTGAACTGAACTGAATTGAATTTTCCACAGTTTGTTGTGATCCACAAAGTCAAAGGATTTAGCGTAGTCAATGAATCAGAAGTAGATGTTTTTATGAGATTCCTTTGCTTTTTCTATGAGCCAAAGGATGTTAGCAGTTTGATCTCCGGTTCCTCTGCCTTTTCTAAATCGAGCTTATACCTCTGGAAGCTCTCGGTTCATGTACTGTTGAAGCCTGCTGACCTGGGGAGTTCATCTTTCCATGTTTTATCTTTTTGCCTTTTCATACTGTTCATGAGGTTCTCAAGGCAAGAATGCTGAAGTGGTTTGCCATTCCCTTCTCCAGTGGACCACATTTTATCAGAACTCTCCCCTATGACCCATTCATTTATTAGAGATTTTTCTTATTTCTTGAGGTAAAACTGTATTTCTGTAAACTTCCCTCATAGAAGTGCATTTTCTGCATCCCCTAAGTTTTGGACCATTTTGCTTTCATTTTTATTGTCTCTAGGTATTTTTTTTATTTCTTCTTTGATTTCTTCAGTGACCCATAGCCACAACATATGTTTTTTTTCTTGTAATTGATTTCTAATCTCAGTATTGTGATCAGAAAAGATTCTTGATATGATTTTATTTTTTTTTTAATTTACTAAGGCTCTGCTTGTGGCCTAGCATGTGGTCCATCCTGGAGAATGTTCCATGTGCATATGAGAAGAATGTGTAGTCTGTTGCTTTTGGATGGAATGCTCTATAAATATCAGCTTAGTCCATCTTGTCTAAAGTGTCATTTAAGGCCCATATTTCCTTATGAATTTTCTGTCTGGATGATGAGTCCATTGATGACAGTAGGGTGTTAAAGGTCCTCAACTGTTATTATGTTACTGTTGATCTTTCCCTTTAAGGTTGTTAGTATTTGCCTTACATATTGAGGTGCTCCTATGTTAGTTGCACACATATTTATAATTGCTATATCTTCTTGGATTGAACCCTTGATCATTATTTAGTGTCCTTTGTCTCTTATAATAGGCTTTGTTTTTCTGATATGAATGTGCTACCCCTGCTTTGTTTTTATTCCCATTTGTGTAGGATGCCTTCTCTCATCCCCTTACTTTCAGTCTGTGAGTGTCCCTAGGTTTGAGGTATGTTTCTTGTAGACAGCATATTTATTAGTCTTGTTTTTGTATCCTGCAGGTCTATGTCTTTTTGTTGGGGCATTTAATCCATTTACATTTGAGATAATCATTGATATGTATGATCCTATTACCATTTTCTTAATTTGAGGTGTTTATGTTTTGTATGTCTTTTCTTTCTCTTTTGTTTCCTGCCTAAAGAAGTTCCTTTAGCATATGTTGTAGAACTGTTTTGGTGGTGCTGAATTCGCTTAATTTTTGCTTTCTCTAAAGCTTTTTATTTCTCCATCCAATCTGAGTAAGTCTTGTTGGGTAGAGTATTATTGTTTGTAAGTTCTTCCCTTTCATCAGTTTAAATATATGGTGCCATTCCCTTCTGACTTGCAGAGTTTCTGTTGAGAAATCAGCTAATAACCTTATGGGAGTTCCCTTATATGTTGTCATTTTTCCCTTATTGATTGTAATATTTTATATTTGCCTTTAATTTTCATCAGTTTGATTACTATGTGTCTTGGTGTGTTCCTCCTAGGATTTATGCTTCCTGGATCTCTGTGTTTCTTGGACCTGGTTGACTATTTCCTTTTCCATGTTAATAGTGAAGTTTTCAGCTATTATCTCTTCAAATATTTTCTCAGGTCCTTCCTCTCTCTCTTCTCCTTCTGGGACCACTATAATGCAAATGTTGGTGCATTTAATGTTGTTCCAGTGGTCCCTTAGGCTGCCTTCACTTTTTTATTCATTTTTCTATATTCTGTTTTGCCGCAATGATGTCTACCATTTTGTCTTCCCGGTCATTTATCCATTCCTCTGCCTTAGTTCTTCTGCTATTGATTCCTTCTAGTTTATTGTTCACCTCTGTTTGTTCTTTCATTCTTTTGGGTCTTTAGTGAACTTTTCTTGCATCTTCTCCATTCTTTTTCTAAAGGATCATCTTCACTATTCTGGATTCTTTTTCTGGATGGTTGCCTATCTCCACTTCACTAAGTTGTTTTTCTGGGATTTTATCTTATTCCTTCATCTGGGTTATAATCCTCTTCCTTTTAATCATGAATGATTTTCTGTGAATGTGGTTTTTCTTCTGAGGCTGTGGGATTCTTACTTCTTATATCTACCTGCTGGTGGATGAGGCTAAGAGGCTTGTGCAAGCTTCCTGATGGGAGAGACTGGCTCCAGTGGGCCGGGCTATGCTTAGTAAAACTTTAATCCTAGAGGGCTCACACCAAGGAATACCTCCCAGGACTACTGCCAGAAGTGCCCCCATCCCTGTGATGAGCCACTGCCATTCCCTTCTCCAGGGAATCTTTCCAACCCCGGGATTGAACCTGGGTCTTCTTTGTTGGTGGATTCTTTACCATCTGAGCCACCAGAAAAGCCTGATGAGGTTATTAGGATAGGCCCTAACCCAGTAGGACTAGTATCCTTATAAAAGATTAGGATACAGATTTACCCAAGGGAAAGATCACTTATGGAGAAGATAGCCATCTCCAAGCCATAGAAAGAGGCCTTCAGATGAAACCTATCCTGCTGACACCTTGTTCTGGAATGCTAGCCTCCAGAGCTGTAAGAAAATAAATGCTGGTTGTACAAGCCACCCTGTCTATGGTCCTCTGTTATGGCAGACCTAACAGACTAATACAGATGCAGCCTTACAACACTATATATATTTACCAAGTGAGTGGCGTGTTGTTTTACCACAAAAAAACAAAACAAAACAACAACAACAACAACAACAAAATGAAGCAAGCATTCAACTTTCAAACTAATATCACACATTTAATTCATTTCTTGTCAAGTGATTGTTAAATCTGTAAGTCAAACAAAAGGCTTTTTTACAATAGTAAAAAGTCCACAAACTTGTTAAAAAGCAGATCCTTATACTGTGAAGGCCTTCCCTGGTGGCTCAGTTGGTAAAGAATCCGCCTGCAATGCAGGGGACCCTGGTTCGATCCCTGGGTTGGGAAGATTCTCTGGAGAAGGGAAAGGCTACCCACTCTAGTATTCTGCCCTGGAGAATTCCATGGACTGTATAGTCCATGGGGTCACAAAAAGCTGGACAAGACTAAGCAACTTTCACTTTTACTGTAAACTTTTATTTTACTTAAATTCACAGATAAATGTCTTAATCTATTTGACTGGCAGTTTAGGTGGTAAATTGCAATAATTATGCCTGCCAGACAAGGTTGTTGTGAGAAAATTATTAATGAAATAGAATGGCAAATAATATATAGGGAGTAATCTTCCTAAAGATACTATCTCTTAAAGAGATAATAGTACTTCAAATGGATAATAAAGGGTTACTAGTATTTCAAATCAAGTTACAACTTACTAGGTTAACTGATATTTGGTTTGTTTGTTTTTTATAATAAATTTTAGGCTTGAGATATGTGAAATAAAGTATATTTAACATAAGTTAATACAATTAAATTTTATAAACATTTTAAAATAATTTATTCAGGTAGGATACCTAATATGGGTTTCCCTGATAGCTCCAAGTTGGTAAAGACTCCACCTGCAATACAGGAGACCCCAATTTGATTCCTGGGTTGGGAAAATCCACTGAAGAAGGGATAGGCTACCCACTTCAGTATTCTTGGGGGCTTCTCTTGTGGCTCAGCTGGTAAAGAATATACCTGCAGTGTGGGAGACCTGAGTTCAATCCCTGGGTTTGGAAGATACCTTATAAGGTAATAATATGTAGATATTTAAAATGTAACATATTGGAGTAGCATGCCAATATTTGTGATTAAATTCATTTGTTTGCATATTAATGAATATGTGAAGATGAAATAGATTTGACTTAGATGATGTTTTGGGTTCACCCAATTTGACTGATCCATTTTCTAATGCACTGTCTGAATATCAGGTTCTTTTAAGAGCTGAACACAAATATCAGATTTTATTGGTAGAATATTTTGCTTGGTGCTAAAGCACACAGAGTGTACTTTTGCTGGAGGCATGATTTTTATTTTTTATAAAGCTCTAGTATGGAATGTACTTTCACTGATATAAAAATAAAAACAGCAAATAGGAAAGCACAAGTCAACAATAGCAATATTATTTTGCAGAGTCTCCCCTGAGCTGTAACTAATCTAGTTGGTTCAGCCTAGAAGGATCATTTTATTGTATGCAATATTCATCTCAGAAAATATTTAAGTAGCTCAAATTCAAATCATAAAACAGAAGGACAAAGAGTATGAAAATGGGCAGTTTCCTATCACCTGAATACAGCCCAATGTGTAAATCGATTGTATGCAAAGCCCAAATGTCAAATTATATAAACCAACTGTAATGACTATTTTAGTTATGAGACTTGTAAATATGTATAATTTGGAAATCTTTATATTTTTCCTCTTATAAAAATAGTTACTAAATATTATAAAATTATATGTAATAAGTTCACTTTCTATCCAGTTTTAACCAAATTTTTAAGACAGATCTTTTTTACTCAGACACCCAGTTTTATCCATAATAACTTATTACACGAATTCTTTTCCTAGTTGCTTGCTATGGTTAAAAAAAAAAAATTCAATTTTGAAAAGTATAAACTCTCATATGAAATACTTAAAAATGGAAGAAAATTCTTCCTTTGAAAGTATATCTCAGAAACTATGTAATGATTCTATACATAATAAATTGTTATATTGTTTTAATATTAAAGTACAATTAAAGCACACTATTGATATTGACAATGATTGACACTTGCTCAACAGTATTCTAGAAACATTTACTTGCTGGTTGGCAGGCAAAACTAGAGACCTGAGCAAGTATGGATTGTATCAGCAAGCTTTTTACAATCACAGGAAAAAAGAAACAAGATGCCAAGTTTACATAATCTCATCACAAATTATTGTATCCCTCTGTATTTCTATATTAGGTTCATGCATTTAGAACCCAATAATGACAACTGATACTGTGTTCTTAGAAAAGCAGCAGGATGGCTTTTATCATTTCTTTGAAATCAGTATTAAAATGAGACTTAATATCCTAGGAATATTTTCTACCAGGAATATTTTAAATTATATTGAAAAAGGCCAAATATAAATGATAAATAAATCTTTGTGATAGAAAACTACCATACATCATCATCAGTCAGTTCAGTCGCTCAGTCGTGTCTGACTCTTTGCGACCCCGTGAACCTCAGCACGCCAGGCCTCCCTGTCCATCACCAACTCCCAGAGTCTACCCAAACCCATGTCCATTGAGTCGGTGATGCCATCTAACCATCTCATCCTCTGTCATCCCTTCTCCTCTTGCCCTCAATCTTTCCCAGAATCAGGGTCTTTTCAAATGAGTCGGCTCTTCACATGAGGTGTCCAAAGTACTGGAGTTTTAGCTTCAACATCAGTCCTTCCAATGAACACCCAGGACTGATCTCCTTTAGGATGGACTGGTTGGATCTCCTTGCAGTCCAAGGGACTCTCAAGAGTCTTCTCCAATACCAGAGTTCAAAAGCATCAATTTTTCAGCTTTCAGCTTTCTTCACAGTCCAACTCTCACATCCATACAAGACTACTGGAAAAATCATAGCCTTGACTAGACAGAACTTTGTTGGCAAAGTAATGTCTCTGCTTTTGAATATGCTATCTATGTTGGTCATAACTTTCCCTCCAAGGAGTAAACATCTTTTAATTTCATGCCTGCAGTCACCATCTGCAGTGATTTTGGAGCCCAGAAAAATAAAGTCAGCCACTGTTTTCCCCATCTATTTCCCATGAAGTGATGGGACCGGATGCCATGATCTTCGTTTTCTGAATGTTGAGCTTTAAGCCAACTTTTTTACTCTCCTCTTTCACTTGCATCAAGAGGCTTTTTAGTTCCTCTTCACTTTCTGCCATAAGGGTGGTGTCATCTGCATATGATATTTATTTTATTGATATTTCTCCCAGCAATCTTGATTCCAGCTTGTGCTTCCTCCAGCCCAGCATTTCTCATATCATGTATGTATAAAATCTTCAGATATCCTGACAAGTACTTAAAGAATAAAATAGTTTCTCACAGAAATAATCCAGATAAAATGAAGACTGTGACCTGTTATAAAGAAGCAATTCTTTACTGTGTTTAACTCTCTTCAAAAGTCTGTTGGTAAAACAAATCAGTCCTAGATCCAAATTTGGGATGTTTTTAAAAACCCTAGGTTTATTGACCTTAATTTTAAATGTAATACTTGCGAAACATATAAATTGAATTTAAATATTTCTATTTAATAACTGATTGGTCCATCTAGTCAAGGCTATGGTTTTTCCAGTAGTCATGTATGGATGTGAGAGTTGGACTGTGAAGAAGGTTGAGCGCCAAAGGATTGATGCTTTTGAACTGTGGTGTTGGAGAAGACTCTTGAGAGTCCCTTGGACTGCAAGGAGATCCAACCAGTCCGTTCTGAAGGAGATCAACCCTGGGATTTCTTTGGAAGGAATGATGCTAAAGCTGAAACTCCAGTACTTTGGACACCTCATGTGAAGAGTTGACTCATTGGAAAAGACTTTGATGTTGGGAGGGATTGGGGGCAGGAGAAGAAGGGGACGACAGAGGATGAGATGGCGGGATGGCATCACTGACTCGATGGATGCGAGTCTGAGTGAACTCAGGGAGTTGGTGATGGACAGGGAGGCCTGGCGTGCTGCAATTCATGGGGTCGCAAAGAGTCAGACAGGACTGAGCGACTGAACTGAACTGATGTTATCTCAAATCCTAAAGAGTTAAAGATTACTAATAATGAATCTACCCAGTACCTTTGCATATATCTCAATTGCCACCATTTTTGTGATTTTAGAAAATCTTTTTTGTAGTTATTATTTCTAAAGAGTGTATATTAATTACCAAAAACATTGTTTAATCTGGGGGTTTTATGACCTTTATTAAAAGATAATGCTGTATGATACCTTCAGAAAAAAATTCACTTGACATATTTACCTGCTCTATATCCCACTGTGTGCATTCTACTGTCAAAATATTGAGTCATTTCCAGTCTTTTATAACAAAGTTATTATTAATTGTGAACAGTTTTGCTTGTATCCCCTGGTACACCTATGCAAGAATGTATTTGTGTAATGATTCTGGAAGTGAAATTGCTCTAACAGATGACCATATTCAGCTTCACAAGATAATTCCCAATGTATTTCCAGTGTAGCTGGACCAAGTATATTCCAACATCACTACATTAGTTTTCTTTCATTCGCATGTTTCAAAAGCTCTTGTTAATTTTTGTCATCCTAGATTCAAAAAACACTGTCACTCTTGACTATAATTAGCATATTTCTAAAACTAATGTAGTAATATTAAGTAATACTAATGAAGTAAAAAATACTAATACAATATGAATACTGATGAAATAAATACAATATTTATGAAGTAAAAAATTTATTTCTTAGGTTTACTTATCATTCTTAATTTTTATATACTGCTTATTGTGTTTTGCTCATTTTTCTACTGGCTTACTTTATAATTGATTTGTAGTTTTCAAATTTCTCTTCCTGAGAGTTTGTTAATATATAGGTATGAAATAAAGTTATTCATATTAATTTTGTATCCTAGTACTTTACTGAATTCATTGATAAGTTATCATAGTTTTTTGGTCACGTCTTTAGTTAGCATTTTCTATGTATAGGATCATGTCATCTGCAAACAGTGACAGTTTTACTTCTTTCTTTCTAATTTGGATTACTTTTATTTCTTATCTGTTTGCTGTGGTTAGGACTTCTAATACTATGTTGAATAAAAGTGGTGAGAATGGAAATCTTGTCTTGTTCCTGAACTTAGAGGAAGTGCTTTCAGATTCTCACTGTTGAGTATGAGTCATCTGTGGGCTTGTCCTAGATGGCCTTTATTATATTGAAATGTATTCCTTTTATATACTCTTTACTCAGATGGTAAAGAGTCTGCCTGCAGTTCAGGAGACCCGGGTTTAATTCCTGGGTCAGGAAGATCTCTTGGAGAAGGAAATGGCAACCCACTCCAGTATTCTTGCCTGGAGAATCCCATGGACAGAGGGCCTAGAGGGCTAGTTCATGGGGTCGCAAAGAGTCAAACACGACTGAGCAACTAACCCTTTCACTTTCACATATTCCCTCTATAACCACACAGTAGAGAATTTTTATCATAAATGGATCTTGAATTTTATCCAAAGCTTTTTTTGATATGATCATATGATTTTTATTCTTCAGTTTGCTAATATGGTGTATAATATTTATGATTTGCAAATATAGAACCATCCTTGTATCCTGGGATTAACCCCACCTGATTGTTGGTGTATGATCCTTCTAGTGTATTGTTGAATTCATTATGCTAATATTTTGCTGGGGATTTTTGCATCTATATTCATCAGTGACATTGGCCTGTAATTTTCTTCTTTTATGATAACTTTCTCTGGTTTTGGTATCAGAGAGATTCTGGCCTTGTAGAATGAGTTCAGAAGCATTCCTTCCAAGAAGGGCTGGTGTTAACTTCTATAAATGTTTGGTAGAATTCACCTGTGATGCCATCTGGTCCTGGATTTTTGTTTTAGGGGAATTTATTACTGATTCAATTTCATTACTGGTAATCTGTCTGCTTATACTTCGTTTCTTCCTGGCTCAGTCTGGGGAAATAGATCATTTCTGTGAATTTGTCCATTTATTCTAGATTGTCCACTTTATTGATTTTTAGTTGATTGTAGTAATCTCTTATGAACCTTTGTATTTCTGTAATGTGTGTGTAACTCTCTTTCATTTCTGATTTTATTGATTGGGCCCTCTTTTTTTCATGATGAGTGTGGCTAAACATTTACCAATTTTATTTACTTTTTCAAAGAACCAACTCTTACCTTCATTGATCTTTTTTATTGCTTTCTCTCTAATTTATTTCTGCTCTTATCTTTATGATTTCTTCTACTAACTTTGAGTTTTTTTATTCTTTTTCTAGTTCCTTTAGGTGTAAGCTTAGTTTGTTTATTTGGGATTGTTCTTGTTTCCTGCAGTGGACTTTTATGGTCATAAACTTACCTCTTAGAACTGCTGTTGCTGCTTCCCATACACTTTGGAATACTGTATTTTCATTCTCATTAGTCTCCAGGTATATTTTTATTTCCTTTTTTATTTCTTCAGTGACTCATTGATTGCTAAACATCACAGTTTTTAGCCTCCACCTCTGTGTTTTAGAGTTTATTTTCTTATAGTTGATTTCTAAGCTCATAGCATTATGTTCAGAAAAAATTGCTTGATAAGATTTTAGTCTTAAATTTACTGAGACTTGTTTTGGGGTCTAGCACATAATCTGTCATTTAGAACGTCCCATGTGCACTTGAAAAGAATATATTCTGTTGTTTCTCTTTGATGAAATCTTCTATACAGTACAGATCTATTAACTTCATTTAATCTAATGTGTTCCTGAGGACCAGTATTTCCTTATTGATTTTCTGTCTGGGTGGTGTGTCCATTGATATAAGTGGGGTATTAAAGTCCCCTACTATTGTTGTGTTACTATCAATTTCTTCCTGTGGGGTATTAAAGTCCCCTACTATTGTTGTGTTACTATCAATTTCTTCCTGTTAATATTTGCTTTCTGTATCAAGAAGCTCCTATGTTGGATGCATATAAATTTACAATTGCTCTAACTCCTTCCTGGTTTGATCCCTTGATCATTATGTAATGTCCTTCTTTGTCTCTTGTTACAGTGTTTGTTTTAAAGCCAATTCTGTCCGATATGTTTTGACTCCTCAGCTTTGTTTTCATTTCCCCTTGTGTGGAGTACCTTTCTCCACTACCTCACTTTCGGACTGTGTGTCTCCAAATCTGAAGTAAGTCATTTGTGGGTAATACGTATATGGGGCCTGTTTTTGTTCTATTCAGCTACACCGTATCTTTTGATTGGAGCATTGAGCTCATTTACATTTAAAGTAATTCTTTATAGATATATACTTAGGGCCACTTTATTTGTTTTCTGGTTGTTTTTGTAGTTCTTTTACATTCCTTTTCTTCTTTGATTGAATTTATGATTTGATAACTACATGTCAGTGTGTGTGTGTACGTACATGTGTGTATAGATAGTAATATTTATGGTTGTTCAGTCACTAAGTAGTGTCTGACTCTTTGTGACCCCATGGACTATAGCACCCAAGGCTTCCCTGTCCTTCAGCATCTCAGGAGGATTGCTCAAACTCATGTCCACTGAGTAGCTGATGCCATCCAAACATTTCATCTTCTGTCACCTCCTTCTCCTGCCCTCAATCTTTCCCAGCGTCAGGGTATTTTCCAGTGAATCAGCTCTTCACATCAGGTGGCCAAAGTATTGGAGCTTCAGCTTCAGCATCAGTCCTTCCAATGAATATTCAGGGTCAGTTTCCCTTAGGATCCAATGGTTTGATCTTGCTGTCCAAGGGACTCTCAACAATCTTCTCCAGCACCACAATTTGAAAGTATCAGTTCTTTAGTGCTCAACCTTCTTTATGGTCCAACTCTCACATCCATACATGACTACTGGAAAAACCATAGTTTGACTTTATGAACCTTTTCTGGCAAAGTGATGTCTCTGCTTTTGAATACACTGCTTAGGTTTGTTATAGCTTTTATTCCAAGGAGCAAGCATCTTTTAATTTCATGGCTGCAGTCACCATCTGCAGTGATTTTGGAGCTCAAGAAAATGAAATCTGCTTCCACATTTTCCCCATGTATTTGCCATGAAGTGATGGGACCAGATGCCATGATCTTAGCTTTTTATTTTGAGTTTTAAGCCAACTTTTCCACTCCCCGTTTTCACTCTTATCAAGAGGCTTTTTAGTTACTCTTCACTTTCTGCCGTTAGAGTGGCATCATCTGCATATCTGAAGTTGTTGATATTTCTCCCAGCAGTCTTGATTCCAGCTTGTGAGTCATCTACCCCAGCATTTCACATGATGTACTCTGCATAGAAGTTAAATAAACAGGGTGACAATATACAGCCTTGACATACTCCTTTTGCAATTTGGAACCAGTCTGTTGTTCCATGTCTGGTTCTAATTGTTGCTTCTTGACCTGCATACAGGTATCACAGGAGGCAGGTAAGGTGGTCTGGTATTTCCATCTCTTGAAGAATTTTTCACAGTTTGTTGTTATCCACACAGTCAAAGTCTTTAGCATATTCAGTGAAGCAGAAATAGATGTTTTGCTGAAATTCCCTTGCTTTTTCTGTGATCTCTATATAGGATTATTTAAGTTGCCGATCTTTTAAATTTGAAAGCATTTTAACAACTATGCATTTTCACTCCTTTCTCCCCATGTTTACTGTTTTTCACATCATATTTTACATCCTTCTGTGCATCCGTTAACGACTTATTGTGCATATAGATGATCTTACTGCTTTTGTCTTTTAACCTTCATACTAGCTTAGGAAGTGGCTGATCTACTTTTACTGGATTTTTGTCTTTACCAATGAAGTTTTTCATTTCATAATTTTTATATTTTTAAATTATTTTTATTGAAGGATAATTTCTTTACAGAATTTTGCAAACCTCAGCATGAATCAGCCATAGGTATACATATATCCCCTCCTTTTTGAAACTCCCTCCCATCTTCCTCCCCATCCTACCCCTCTAGGTTGATACAGAGCCCATGTTTGAGTTTCTTGAGCCATACAGCAGATTCCCGTTGGTTATCTATTTCACATATGGTAATGTAAGTTTCCATGTTACTCTTTCCATACATCTCACCCTCTCCTCCCCTCGTCCATGAGTGTATTCTCTATGTATATTTCTTATTGTGGTCTTTTGCTTTCCACTTAGAGAAGTCCCTTTGACATTTTCTATAAAATTGGTTTGATGGTGCTGAACTCTTTTAGCTTTTGCTTGTCTGTAAAATTTTGATCCCTCCTTCAAATCAGAATGAAAGCTTTGCCAGTTAGAGTATTGTTCATTTGATATTTTCCCCTTTTGTCGCTTTAAATATAGTGTGTCACTCTCTTCTAGCAAGCAGAGTTTTATTTGAAAAGTCAGCGATGGTCTCATGGGCATTTCCTTGTGTATTACTTATTCCTTTTCCCTTGATGCTTTTCATATTGTCTGATTTTTGCCATTTTATATACAATATGTCTTGATGTGGTCATATTTAGGATGATCTTGTCTGGGAATCTCTGTGCTTCATGGATCTGTATGCTTGCTTCCTTTCCCAGTTAGGGAAGTTTTCTCTTACTTTGTATACAAATACATTCTATGCCCCCTTTTCAATGTCTTGTCTTCTTCTGGTATGCCTATAATGTGAATTATGCTTGATATTGTCTGATGTCTCATAAACTATCCTCATTTTTTAAATTCTTTTTTCCTTTCTCTGTTCAGCATGAGTGATTTCTACTATTTCAGTTCACTGATTCTTTGCTCTGTATCATCTAATCAGTTGCTGATTCCTTCTTATATATTTCATATATCAGTTATTGACTATATTTGTGTGATTCAAATCACTTGAGACCCTATCATTTTAACATTTCAACTTTCATATTTGTCAAAATTTTAAATGGACAAAAATGAAATTAGAGACAAAATACATCTTGCAGTCTGTTAAATTAATAAACAGCTCAAGGAATTTTCTACGCTAGACACACATGTCCAGATGGTTATACAAATTAAAGAAGCTGTTAATATCCCAGTAGGGCTTTCTAGGTGATTCAGTGGTTAAAAAAAAGCCTGCCAATGCAGGAGACACGAGTTCAATCCCTAGAGTAGGAAATGGCAACCCACTCCAGTATTGTTGCCTGGAAAATTCCATGAACAGAGGAGGAGCCTGGTGGGTTACAGTCCATGGGGTCTCAAAGATTCAGACACAACTGAATACACACACACACACAATCAGCATCACACTATTAACTCAACTTATCATCAAGTATTTAAATCATGAAGAAGAATTAATAGTCATTCTTAAATACACTGTAAATTTATATGTAAATAGGTACAGTGTATTGAAAACATTTAGATTATACATGAATAATAGTGTATTATCTTCCATATTATTTGATCTGCTACTATGCTTTGGAAAACCACAATAAAGTGGTAGGTAGTCCTCCATTTAGTAGATATAAAAACTGTCCCAAAGAATTTCTTCTGGTATTATATATCATAGTTAATGAAAGAAAGTGAAAGTCTTAGTTGTTCAGTCATGTCCAACTCTTTGTGACCTCATGGACTGTAGCCCGCCAGGCTCCTCTGTCCATGGAATTCTTCAGGCAAGAATACTAGATTGGGTAACCATTTCCTTCTTCAGGAGATCTTCCCCATCCAGGTATCAAACCTGGGTCTCCTGAATTGCAGGCACATTCTTTACTGTCTAAGCCACCAGGGATAGTTAATACTGAGAAACAATTTGAATACTCAACAAGAGGTAAGTAGCTATGTTACCTATGCCTATACCTATTCAGTGTTTCATTTTGCAATCATTTTATTGATTTGAATAATACTATATAATATAGAAAGAATAAAATATAAATTATATGCATACAGTGATGTGATTTTAACTATGTAAAAAGAGACTATTTAAAGGAGATTAAACTGAGAATATAAAAAAAGCTATCTGTGATTGAGTAGTTTGATTATGAATGAACATTTTCCATCTTTATCTTAAACATGTTATTTTTATACACAGCTTAAGGAAGAAAAAGCATGCATTTTTCCCCTTCTATTTTAAGTCATGCTTAATGTGCTTATTTAAATTTTTTTAAACATTAAGTAGAAATGGTAGCATTTAAGTAACTTTCTCCTTGCAAACCAAAGGACTGTCACAGTAGAGGTATTTTTCTTTGTCTTATTCTGGTCATTAATTCACTTGACAATTTTCATTAAGGTACTTTACGTCCAGGCAAGAGTGATTTCGATGAGATACTTGAACTGAAATCAATGTCATTCCACAGAGAAACTTTATAACAAATGTCTAATTTGTTTACAGGACATTTTATTTTTCTATCCTTCATGTTCTATGGTAATCTCAGTCTCTTGTGATACAGGCAGAAACTGGTAAAGGAACACTCCAAGTTACTAAACTTCTAAATGTGCGGGTAACAATTATCCTAGTGCCTCTCTGAGGACTTTTAAGTTCCTTTACCTTTATAGCTAATAATTTTACAGGTTGAAAACTCTTAGCTTGTTCCTAGAGTGACTGAGTGACTAACACTTTCACTTTCAAACTTGCTAAACTGACAGGTATATCTCCTTACAAACTTAACCAGGTCTGGGGTGTTTTATTTTCCCTTTCTTTCCTTCCTTCATTTCCTCCCTTTCATTCTTTCTTTCCTTTTCTTTCATAATGTCTCAACATAAATGTCCCTTTCTCAGTAAGTACTCTCCATTTCTCTATATTAAATTATGTCCTTTGTAACACACTCTCATAGCTTCTTCCATATGTTCACTAACTTATGATAATTATGATCATAGATTTAGTTTAGTTCAGTTGCTCAGTCATGTCCAACTCTTTGCGATCCCATGAATCGCAGCACACCAGGCCTCCCTGTCCATCACCAACTCCCGGAGTTCACTCAGACTCACGTCCATCGAGTCAGTGATACCATCCAGCCATCTCATCCTCTGTCGTTCCCTTCTCCTCCTGCCCCCAATTCCTGCCAGCATCAGGGTCTTTTCCAATGAGTCAACTCTTCGCGTGAGGTGGCCATAGGTTATTTATATAATTAATTATTGGGAATGTTTCCCTACTAGATCTCAAGTTTATTAGGGCAAGATTCAAGTATGGTTTGCTCACTGCTATATAATTCAGCACTTAACATGTTATCTGGCAGACATTAGATCTTTGGTAAATTTGTATTGAGTTAATATTGAATGAAATTGTGCCTCTCTTTACAGTGTTTTATCAAAGCACATCATTGATATGATGCAAAAGAAAAAAGCATAGTAGCCTAGGAAAATGTATTGAAGCTATAGATGGATTGGATTGGCTGGATTTTCAAAGTGTTTAAGGATAATAATAAGAGGCTTCCCAGCTGGAGTTAGTGGCAAAGAACCTGCCTGGCAATGCAGGAGACAAAAGAGACATGAGTCCAATCACTGGGTCGGGAAGATCCCCTGGGGGAGGGCATGGCAACCCACTCCAGTATTTTTGCCTTTAGAATCCCATGGACAGAGGAGCCTGGAAGGCTACACTCCATAGGCTCACAAAGAGTCAGACATGATTGAAGCAACTTAGCACGCATGCAAGGATAATATGAAAGCTTAGGATCATCATTTTAAAAAATTTCATTTGTTTGACAATCAGGTAATATTTTGTATTAAGATTATAGTCATAAACCTAGAAGTAAGATGAATTACACATATTCTCTACATTCCTCCCCTCCCCAAAAAAAAGCAATACAACTAGACTGTATCTTATTTTTTATATCTCCTATCAGTATACCTGTGTTTTAAGATATAATTTAGAAAACTTTAATCAGTAAAGACATGCCAAAATTTGTACCACAGTTGTGACAATTTAGGGATGGTAAATGTTTTCCATAGCAGAAAGTATGGCGCCACATTAGTTAGGATATGCTAACTTCTTTTTTTAAAACTAACCTAAAATCTAAAAGTTCTAGATTTTAGAAACAACTAAATTTTCTTGAGACACCCAAAAGTATAAGCATGAATGAGGCAAACTATAGAATGGATTTGAGTTCTAACTACATTTCATACTAGCAGTAATTCATCAATCAAGGGTCCTTACAGTTTATGTTGCTATAATACCCAAGGGATATAGAGTCCTATGCTGAATCTTCTACATGGGAGAAAAGAAGGAAAAGAGTGTAGAAACTCTCCTGAGAGATCTAGGACTGCAGATGGTGTTCATTACCTCTGCTAATATTCTACTGGCTATAATCAGTCCTAGTCTCCCCCTGCAACTGCAAGGAAGGCTGGGAGGAGGAAATGGCTATGATGACCACATGGCTAATGTTTGTCACAAACAGATTGTAAATTTTGGACTAGATAAAGGATTATTTCAAAAAACTAAAAAAAAAAAAAAAGTGTTATGGGAAAAGAATGCATGGTTTATAAAGGGCACAGATAAACTAAGCATAGCTGTGACTAACTCTTAGTATTTCTACTTTGAAGTTTTGTATCCAAACATTTCTTTAAAGCATAGCATTATTTCCAGATGCTTTTATAGTTTTTGATTCAACAAGTAATAGCCTCTTACTAGATAATTTAAATCTGTATTCAACTGGAAAAAAGCAGCAGAGTAACAATGTTATTTTCTAAATATGCAGGTTACCAACAAATTTAAGTGGATTCATTTTAGGATCAAAATACTTTGATCCCCAAAGGTTATATAAACATATTTGCCAAGCACCCTGAGACACTGAATCCATTACATGTTTTGGGTCACCAACCCACACACCAAGGTCACAGCCATCACTTCCAATTTCCATGGTAATGAAATAATGTAACCATTTTGAATTATTAGTGCTTCAAGGATTGTTGAGCAAGAGATCAATGATGACATGACTTTGCCTTAAAGTTCATCTTAGGAATTCTCTTGCTGTGTGGAAATCATCCAGTAAATGCAGCATGTTAACAGAGAGAACATTCCAAGGAAGTATTTCTTCTAGACTTTGTGGGTAAATAGAAAAGGTAATTCATTTTCAATTATTTAACAGAAGCAAATTTTAAAATTCAATTTGGCAACTAGAGTTATAGAAGTTATAGCAAAATATAATTCCATGTTATTATTTTAAGGAGAAAAGAGAAACATTGAAAAATACAGCATGGCCTTAAAAGTTTATATGACATACAAAAGTTAATGTGATTGAACTATTGCTAAGTCATTTCATAATAATAAAAATCCGATTTTAAGCCTGTCCTTCTGAAAGTATTTTACAGATGTTTCAAAAGAATGGGAAAAAATGACATGAGAAGTTTGATGTTTCTTACAACAGATAATCTATGAAAATAATATATCTTTTCTGAATAAGCATTATAAAATTTATGGTATAAAATTATAAGTTAAAATAGATAATTTATTCTTTGAAAGAAAAAGTACTATTGCTATATCAATTACACAAGTATCATGGAAGAATTCACAACACTCTATGAGAGTTCCTTGGACTGCAAGGTGACCAAACTAGTCAATCCTAAAGGAAATCAACCCTGAATATTCATTGGAAGGACTGAAGCTGAAGTTCCAATACTTTGGCCACCTGATACGAAAAGCTTACTCATCAGAAAAGACCCTGATGTTGGGAAAGACTGAAGGCAAAAGGAGAAGAGGGCAGCAGAGGATGAGACAGTTGCATAGCACCACTGAGTCAAGGGATATGAATTTGAGCAAACTCTAGGAAATAATAGAGGAGGGGAGCCTAGTGTGCTGCAGTCCATGGGGTCATAAAGAGTCGGACATGACTTAGTGACTGAACATCAACATAGATTACATGCATATATTATGCCCTTAATAAAAGTAAAAGATCTAACTCATTAACAGAAAGAAAGCACAGATAAGATTGGGAGCGCACGAAATTAAAAAATGACCCCTAGGGTCGTTCCTTATCAGCTCAGGATGTGCTATTATATTATGTTATGATTGTGAGTCACCAAGATATGTGTGAGGACTCTTGTTTTCAGGAGAGCTTGGGCATATTTACAGAAGAATCTTCTAGCAAAGCCAGAGCATATGACCTATTAAACCTGGTTGTATGTCATTCCTTGGTATATCCCTAAGAATATGTAAACAGACTAGCCCTGGATATCTTCAATAGCATTCTGAAATTCAAATATCATCTATAAATCCCTAGCTACCTGCCTCATCCTTATCTTAAATAAGTATTAGTCAGCCTTTCCTGGAGATAGGCACAGAGCCACCTGCCTTAGCTGAGTTGAAAGAGAACTCGATCTTACACAAACTCAAAGTAAATGCTTATACAACACACTGACTTCTTGACACTCCACACTTAGACTATGAAGTAAATACTTTTGAGAAACATATAAAGTAAAATCCAGCATTACAAATGTTTGGAAACATAGTAAACTCTCCTAAGCAATAAAGAGGTTTAAAAATAAAAGTTCTTTAGCATACTAACTTGTAAGAAATAATCTAAATCTTATATATATATATATCAAATCACAAGTAGTCTACATTTGTCAGTGAACAATGAGGTGGTTGATGTATCCCTTGTTCTTACTCATCCAAAGTTTATAAGCTTTTCTTATTTCACTGGACTTCCTAGACAAAGATAGGAGAGTACTATGGTTGAAGGGAAGGAGAAGAGAAACTCCTTTTCAACCCTTTATTTTATTTATTCATTCATTTAACACATACATATTATTCATACTTAATCAGGTTCTTGAGATATATTAGTAAAAATATGTAAATATCTGTCCCCTTATGGCAGATACATTCCAGGAGGGAGACTGAAAATAAAATAATTAAAATAATGAATAAGTCAACTCTCTAGTATATTACAGTGTTCAGGTACTATAAATAATATCAAAGAATAGCAAAGAGAATTAAGAATTATACCCACATAAAAAGCACACCTGCAGGATTAAATAGGGAAAGAGAGAACTTGGCCTCATTGTGGAGGTGAAATCAGAGCAGGCACTTGAAACCTGTCAGGAACTAAGCCATGTGGCTCTGTGGAGAAGACAGACTGCAGGACAAAAGCCATACAATAAGGCAAGGAGACCAATGTGTGTAAAGTGTAAACAAATGAAAAAAGAGAAGGAAACCAATAGGGGAGGGGATTGAAACAAGTTTTGGCTAGATAGGGGAAAGCAGAGAGGAGAATTAAGGAATCATAGATAATTTTAAGGATGTTGAATAAAATGATAATGATTTGAGTAGAGAGATAAAATGATCTGACTTCCATTTTTCAGTGACCAAGGGTAGAGACAGGACTACCTGTTTGGAGGCTATTGTAGAAATTCCGGCAAGAGATGATGAGAGATTGCACCAAGGGGATGGGATGAGAAGCAGTCAAGATCTAGATATGTTTTAAAGGCAGGAGCAATAAGATTTGATATAGGGTAGGGCTTCCCAGGCAGTGCTAGTGGTAAAGAACCTGCCTGCCAGTGTAGGAGACTTAAGAGACACAGGTTCAATCCTTAGGTCAGGAAGATCCCCTGGAGGAGGGCATGGCAATCCACCCCAGTATTCTTGCCTGGAGAATCCCATGGACAGAAGTCTGGCTACAGTCCATAGAGTGGCAGAGCTGGACACAAATGAAGCAACCTAGCAGGCACGCACGTGAGAGAGGAATCAAGGATAATACCAAGTTACCCTGAGCAATTAGAGGGCTAGAGACCAACTAAAATTGAGGGGGAGGCTATTGGCTGAGCATATCTGTAGAGGGAAGATCCAGATATTGATGTATAAGCATTGTGATTTGGCAATATCAGGAGGATATTGGTATATTGTTATTCTAGACTTCAGGAATACCTTTGTGTAAGAATGCATATTTAAGAGTCACTGGACTATGATGGAAGTCATTGAAAGAAATGAGCTCATCAAGAAAGTGAGGACACCAAGAGAAAAGGACCAGTGACAAAGCCCTGGCACTTACCAATATTTACAAGCCAGGGAGAAACAAGATAACTATAAAATGGGACCAAAGAGATGGCAGATGTGTGATGAGTACTTGCAGCCAAGTAAAGAATATCTAAGAGGGGAGAAATTAACTGTAGGAGGATACAAAATACTAACTGTTCAAGTAATATAAAAGTTGAGAATAATTGTATTTAGCGACATGGGTTTGGGGGGGGGGTGATTTGTAACCTTGAGAAGAACAAGTTCAGAGGAGTAGTGAGGCAAAAACCTGAGACTGGGAAAAAAAGAATTGAGAGATAAGAAGTAGAGCTCACCCTTCAGGAGTGTGGCCAGAAAGGAGACTTTTAAAACAGGGCAGTTGCTAGAGGAGAAAGCAGAGTTTAGAGGAGAGAACAGAGTTAGGAAGTTTACTTTTTAAGTGATAGAGAAAATAATCATATTTGTGCATTAGTGGAAAAAATCTAATAGAGAATGAAATTTGATGATGCAGAAGAGATATATTAATTAAAGTCCTTATCATGCTAACAATCAGCAAAGCCCTCTTATAAATCACTTACAAAAATAACTTATTTATTCTGCACAGTACTATGATGTAAGTATTATTAATAACCTTATACTTAAAAGATGTGAAAATTGGGATAAGACACAAAAGAGGTAGTTGAAGAGCTGGAGTTTCAGTCCATGAAATCTAGCTATAGGGTCCATGGTAATACCAGCTGCTCATTTCTATTCCTTGAGGGGAGACTTGCTAGAATAATGACTTTGAATGGGCTGAAGAGAATAACTCAGAAGAGGAAATTAAGATGTTGAGAATCCTTATATTGTTTAACAAGCTATAACATTTCAAACTTAAAATGCCAAGAATTCATATTTTAATTTCTAGGATCAGAAATAAAGTAGTAAAATATGATATATCTAACAATATAGGGTGGAAATGGAATAGCCCTTAACACAGAGCACATAATATTAAAAAGATGAGAAAAGGAAAAATAAAACATGGATTATGTTCAATTTAACCTATATATTTCAGTAATTTAAAAAATATAAGTGCACTAAAATTTCAAATTGAAGAATAAAAACTAATAGTCAAAAAAAAATAATAAAGGAGACACACTGTATGCTACTAATGAGGCAAATCTTCAATATAAGGACATAGTAAGGTCAAAAATACAAAACAAAGGTGCGCAATAAGTATAATTTCTAAAACTTAATGTAGCTAAATCAAATAGACTTTAAGACAAGCGTCCTAACATGAGATAAAGAATGTGTACATGAAACAGTTAACTCAGCAGGACTAGGTTACTCAAACCCAGCACATCTCAAAGAAATTTCTTTTGGAAACATGTTTCTAAATAAAAGTTAGCCTCATGCTGCAATTCATGGGGTCGCAAAGAGTGGGACACGACTGAGCAACTGAACTGAACTGAACTGAGGACTGGCCCTTGGACAGCCCTGGAGAAAGATCCTCTGAGCTGTTGGAATATTCTATCTGATAATGTATTTGTGTGTGCCTGAGGCCTTGGGCCATGCCAAGACTAGGATAATCAGGTAAGTTTATTCTAACAAAGTGATTTATGGTGAAAACCTATTTTTGCTCTTGGGGACTGGGTGCTCCATACCTACATGACTGACCCCTAATAAAAAACCTGGACACCAGAGCTCAGGGGAACAGCTTCGCTGGCTGGCAATACATTGCACTTCCTATCACGCATGGCTGATGTAATTAATCCTGTCCCTTTGTAAATCCATTGGGAAATAAAAAGCACTTGGAAGCTTGTGTCTGGTTTCTCTTGGACTTTGCCCCATGTGTCCTTTCCCATTGCAGATTTTAATCTATATTCTTTCACTGTAGTAAGCCATGACTGAGTATAATAGCTTTTCTGAGTCCTATGAGTCCTTCTAGGGAACTATCAAGCCTGAGGGTGGTTCTTGGGTACTCTAACACAGGCTCCATCCAGAATTTAAGGATTCCATCTTTTCTAATCAATGCCTAACAGTATCAAACAGACCTGGTAAGTTTGGGGATTCAATTTGCATTGTAAATTAGCCACACAGAGGGTTAGTCTTTGTGTTTGTTTTTCCTAAATCTTTTATGAGTTTCTAGCACAAACATAATTTTCTTTGAAAGAAAAAATATATTTGTGTCTCCAGTGAATTGTATCATACATTTAAGAAAGAATTAGTACCAATTTTAATCAAGTTTTGAGAACATGAGAAAGGTGGCTTTGCAACCCATGTTATAAGGCCAAAATAGCCTAGATACCTAAGCATACTTAAGCAAACCTAAGCAAGACAAGGACATTACAAAAAGGAAAAAATAAGAATACAACCTATCTCATAAACACTAAATCAAGAGATAGATGAGGACAATTTAGCACTACTATCTTGTCTTTACAGTTATTATTTTCATGTGAAATTCAAATTATGGAATTCACCACATTAAAAAAGTAAACTTGTATTTAGAAAATTCAAGCTTCTCAACAGACATAGAAAAGACATGTGATAGAATTTGATATCTCCATGTCCATTCATAAACAAGCTAGCTAGAAGACTAGAGAGAAAGGTTACTAAAAATAGGTGAATTATATCTGAAATTGGAAATTTTATGATATGTAAAATATGTCAACAAGATTACATATTTAAAAGGAAAAAATATAAACCTAGAAATAGAGATTTTCTAATATGATAAATGTCCTGTTTTTAAAAACTTGCAACAATCATATTTAATGATAAAATATCAAGAGTTGGTATTGCCATAATAATGATTCATAATACTCCTCTCCCCAGCATCCTGGCTTAAAATAACAATTATTCATTTGTATTTGAACAACTGTGGATCGTCACCAAATGAGCTTGGCTTCAATCTGGAGTAGTGTTTAGGTCTATTCAACATGACTTATATCCTTCAGGGCCCAGAAAGCTGCCTCAGTCATGTTTTTCTCATGATGATGGTGGAAGTACAAGTATACAAGTTCCACTGAGAAAGTGTTTTAAAGTTACTTGCGTCACATCTACTCACACTGCATTTGTCAAAACAGTTCATAGTACCAACCCCAACATTAACAGAGCAGGCAAGTACAATCAATCCACAGTGGGAAGAGAGCAAATATTTACTTTAAAAAACCCAAGCTTACACTCATGTTCATAGCAGTATTATTCACAGGAGCCGAAAGGCGGAAACAACCCAAGGATCCAAAAACAGATAAGTGGATAAACAAGTGAAGCGAAGTGAAGCCGCACAGTCATGTCCAACCCTTTGCTACCCCGTGGACTGTAGCCCACGAGGCTCCTCTGTCCATGGGATTTTCCAGGCAAGAGTACTGGAGTGGGTTGCCATTTCCTTCTCCAGGGTCTTCCCAACTCAGGGATTGAACCCCAGTCTCCTGCATTGGAGGCAGATTCTTTACTATCTGGGCCACCAGATAAACAAATGTGGTATTAATATATAAATATAATGGGATACCTTTCCACCTTTAAAAAGAAGCAAATTCTGACACATACTAAAACATGCATGAACACTGAAACATAAGCTAAGTGAAATAAATCACAAGACATCAAATATTATATGATTCCACTTATATAAGGAGGGCTTCCCTGGTGGCTCAGATGGTAAAGAATCTGCCTGCAATGCGGAAGACCTGGGTTCAATCCCTGGGTTGAGAGGAGGAAGTAGCAACCCACTCCAGTATTCCTGCCTGAAAAATCCCCATGGACAGAGGAGACTAGCGGGATACAGTCCATGGAGTTGCAAAGAGTTGGACACAAATGAGCAACTAAGCACTTATGAGGAACCTAGAGTTTCTTCTGTTCTGTAAGTAGGTTAAATTCATAGAGACAGAAAGTAGGATAGTGATCGCTGAGGGCTGAAGGGAGGAAACAATGGTGAGTTATTGTTTAAAGGGCAAGGAGTTTCAGTTTTGCAAGAGGAAAATAGTTCTGATGATTGGTGGTAATGACTGCACAACAACTTGAATGTCCTTAGCACTAATGAACTGTGCACTTAAAAATTCCTAATATGGCAAATTTTATATTACGCATATTTTCACTATAACTTAAAACAATACCCCAAATATTACAATCCATCTTGGCTATTTCTATTCAGGTATTACAGGTCTTTGCCAATGCAAATAGACAGGAAAAACAGATTAAAGCCAAACAGATAAGTAATAAAGATATTATTCTAAGTAGGTCATATGATTTTTTCATATGGAAAGTTCAAAAGAATCTACAGATACACATTAGAAGGGATTTTGGAAGATTGTTGAATTAAAGTTCAACATATAAAAATGAAATGAAGTTCTATATACTAGCCTTAGAAGAAGATAAAATCATAAAATATACCATCATAAAAGAGTATCAATAAATACCATATATGTAGGAATATACCTAATGAAAAGTATGTAAGACTTCTATACAGAAAATTATTAAGTGAGGAAAAAGTATAAAAGACAAATGGGCAAACTTTTTATGGATTGGAAGTCTTATTACTAGAAAGGTGTCAATTCTCCCCAAGATAATTTATAAATTCAGTGCTACCTCCTGCCAAATGCTAACAGTATTCATAGGCATATTTGTATGTATACATGTGTATAGAAATGGATAATCTGATTCTAAAATTCATATAGAAATACAAAGCACTGCAAAGAGAAAAATACTCTTGGATAAGAACAAGGTTAAGAGATTTGCAATCTCATACATAAAAATTTATTACAAAAGAACAATGATTCAGACTGCAGTAAAGACACAGATAGAAATGAATGAAGAGAACAGAAAAGAGCATTTAGAATCAGACCCAAATCCATACGTTCTCTTCAACTGTAATCAAAGGGGCAGTATAGAGAAAGTGGGGAAAGTGCAGCCTTTTCACTAAGTGGCAATTGATCAATTTGAGTTCCACACAGGAAAAATGAAACCTTACTGCTACTTCACTTCACACAAAAATAAATTCCAGGTGGATTGCAAATCTAAATGTAAAAGGCAAAATGTATAGGCTTTAGAAGTTAACACTAGAGAATATCTCCATAACCTTAGAGTAGTAATAACATTTCTTAAACAGAACACAAGCAGCATTAACTGAAAAAATATTAATAAACTATGTTAAAATTATTAACTTCTTGTGACTAAAGTCTTTATTAAGAGAATGAAAAGTCAAGGAGAAGTTTTTTAGAATAAACATAACTGCCAAAGGACTTACCAAAGATGTACAGCAAACTTTTCAAATCAATATGAAAAAGGTGACAACCCAATAGAAAAAAATGGACTGAAAAAGTGAAAAGAAGCTTTCTAAAACAGTATGAACCAAGTGGCCACAAACTGTTCATGTAACTATGGCTCATGAAACCACAAACTGTGTAACAAGTTACATAGTCCACTCTGATAAACAGTTGTAATACAGTTATGAATGGACAAACTCATGAGACACAATAGGTTTTACTCAGAACCCAAACCTCAAGAAAGAATACAGGACAACATGTGCAATAACAACATACAGGAGTCTTATAACTCCCAGGTATGATTTCTAAGGTCCAACACCCCAGTTGGGGTATGAGGAGTCAGTGGTAAAAACAACTGGGCCTAGAACAGCCGTAAGGCTAACATGTCTAGACACACTGACATCCCTTTAGCTACTTTAGGAGTATATGACAAGCTGCCATTTTCCAGTTTGTACCTTATCAATTACATGTCACTCGTCAGTAATCTATTGTTCCATGAACAGTCTCAACAATGAGCTACAGGTGATTGGGTTGGTATATAACATTTGTATACTATACACTCCTGTAAACTCACTGAGTTCATGTTGCAGGGAGGATTCAATGAATAAGACAGAATCTAAGTTTATCTTTGAAATGAAAGGAAAGGCTGTTAACATCATGTTCTATAAGCCATCAAAAAATGTAATTTAACTTACAATGAGATACTGTTAGATACCCTACAGAAGAGGTAGTTATAAAATGTTGGAGGATAAATAACAGGGTTCTACTGTATTGACCTCAGGAACTGTAGCCCGCCAGGCTCCTCTGTCCATGGGACTGAATTCTCCAGGAAAGAATACTGGAATGGGTTGTTTCCTTCTCCAGGGTATCTTCCCAACCCAGGGATCTAACCCATGTCTCCTGCATTGCAGGCAGATTCTATACTGTCTGAGCTATAAGGGAACATCCCCACTGTACAGCACAAGGAACTATATTCAATATCCTGTGATAACCTATAATTGAAAAGAATATATGTGTATGAATCACTTTTCTGTAGAGCAGAAATTAACAAACATGATAAATCAACTATACTTCAATAAAAATTTTTAAGACCTGTTGGAGAAGATATGGAACAACTGGAACTCTCATAAATGACCAGTGGGATTTTAAATTTGTACAAGCATTTTGGCATACTATTTGACAGTGTTCACTGAAGGTCAGCACACACACTATGAAAACATTTTTCTACTTCTGAAATATTTTATCCAAGCAAACCATATATCTTAGTGGATGATTATGTATGGGAAATGGTACAGGTCTGGCATAACTGGGACAGAGGGGCTAAAAACAGATACTGGCAGTCAGACTACAGTTCAGTTCAGTTCAGTCACTCAGTCGTGTCCGACACTTTGCTACCCCATGATCGCAGCACGCCAGGCCTCCCTGTCCATCACCAACTCCCAGAGTTCACTCAGATTCATGTCCATCGAGTCAGTGATGCCATCCAGCCATCTCATCCTCTGTCGTCCCCTTCTCCTCCTGCCCCTCATCCCTCCCAGCATCAGAGTCTTTTCCAATGAATCAACTGTTCGCATGAGGTGGCCAAACTACTGGAGTTTCAGCTTTAGCATCATTCCTTCCAAAGAAATCCCAGGGCTGATCTCCTTCAGAATGGACTGGTTGGATCTCCTTGCAGTCCAAGGGACTCTCAAGAGTCTTCTCCAGCACCACAGTTCAAAAGCATCAATTCTTTGGTGTTCAGCCTTCTTCACAGTCCAACTCTCACATCCATACATGACCACTGGAAAAACCATAGCCTTGACTAGACGGACCTTAGTCGGCAAAGTAATGTCTCTGCTTTTGAATATGCTATCTATGTTGGTCATAACTTTCCTTCCAAGGAGTAAGTGTCTTTTAATTTCATGGCTGCAATCATCACCTGCAGTGATTTTGGAGCCCCCCAAAATAAAGTCTGACACTGTTTCCACTGTTTCCCCATCTATTTCCCATGAAGTGATGGGACCAGATGCCATGATCTTCGTTTTCTGAATGTTGAGCTTTAAGCCAACTTTTCTACTCTCCTCTTTCACTTTCATCAAGAGGTTTTTATAGTTCCTCTTCACTTTCTGCCATAAGGGTGGTGTCATCTGCATATCTGAGGTGATTGATATTTCTCCCGGCAATCTTGATTCCAGCTTGTGTTTCTTCCAGTCCAGCGTTTCTCATGATGTACTCTGCATAGAAGTTAAATAAGCAGGGTGACAATATACAGCCTTGACATACTCCTTTTCCTATTTGGAACCAGTTCTAACTGTTGCTTCCTGGCCTGCATACAGATTTCTCAAGAGGCAGGTCAGGTGGTCTGGTATTCCCATCTCTCAGAATTTTCCACAGTTTATTGTGACCCACACAGTCAAAGGCTTTGGCATAGTCAATGAAGCAGAAATAGATGTTTTTCTGGAACTCTCTTGCTTTTTCCATGATCCAGCAGATGTTGGCAATTTGATCTCTGGTTCCTCTGCCTTTTCTAAAACCAGCTTGAACATCAGGAAGTTCAGAGGCATCCTTTTACTTACATATCCATGGCAATTGCAGCCATGAAATTAAAAGATGCTTAGTCCTTGGGAGGAAAGTTACGACCAACCTAGACAGCATATTGAAAAGCAGAGACATTACTTTGTCAACATAGTCTAGCCAAGGCTATGATTTTTCCAGTAGTCATGTATGGGTGTGAGAGTTTGACTATAAAGAAAGCTGAGAGCTGAAGAATTGATGCTCTTTACTGTGATGTTGGAGAAGACTCCTGAGAGTCCCTTAGACTGAAAGGAGATCCAACCAGCCCATACCAAAGGAGATCAGTCCTGGGTGTTCATTGGTAGGACTGATGCTGAAGCTGAAACTCCAAACTTTGGCCACCTGATGCGGTGTTGACTCATTGGAAAAGACCCTGATGCTGGGAAAGATTGAGGGCAGGAGGAGAAGGGGATGACAGAGGATGAGATGTTGGATGGCATCATCAACTCAATGGACATGGGTTTGGGTGGACTCTGGGAGTTGATGATGGACAGGGAGGCCTGGTGTGCTGCGTTTCATAGGGTCACACACACGACTGAGTGACTGAACTGAACCATGGTTAAATAACGAAGGTATTCTAGAGAATCCTTAAACAACTGAAATTTGTTTCTTTGGTTATCATTTCAGTGTCTAAAGACAGAAAACCATAACTAATCTCTTTACCTACTACCAGATCATCAGCATCTTACTGAAAGAGAGGAAGATAAAGTACACTGTTTTAATTGTAGTTTTTCCTTCTTCATTTCTCTTCTTTCTTATATATATTTTCTATTTTTGCATTTATTAGGAGAAACCAGTTCATAATTGTTTTCTTCTTGTATACAAATAGTGTGTAAATAATCACATATATGTTTGTGTGTGTATATATATATATGTGTATGTGTTTGAGTTATTTACTGACATAAAGCAACAGCCAAATCAGAGGCACAGCTCAGGACAGGTTTCTTCCAGGAAGAAGATAAGAATTTATAATTGGGAAAAGATACATGGGGAGCATATGAGTGATAGTAATATTGTTTGTTTGTTTGTTTGTTTGTTTTTTTGACCAGAATAAAATTTATAAGTGTGCCATGTGGTGATAAATTATGGAATTGTATATAATCTATATGTTATAATTAAAAATTATTATGAAACACAAAATGTGGATATATTCACCCAGACATTACAGAATTTTTAAAAATTTAAGAAGTGTTTATCTTTTAAAAATGGGTTCTTTATGTTATTTCCTTCTTTTACTAGAGAAAACTGCTTCATTCCCTAAGAAGCAGTCAGATTTTGGCATGCCTAATTATAATATTAAAGGGCAACATTGACTCTCAAAAGGGATACATTTTAAAATGTGTTATTAAAAACTGGAAAAAACAAGCATATTCTTGATAGAAATAATAATGCTTTCAGATGAATGTCAAATAATTGGATTTACAGACAGAGAAATAAAGAAAGAAACATTTTCCTACCCTTGAATATCATTAAAGGGCCAAGAACAAAATTCATGCGATGTTAATAATGGTCTGTTCACCCCTTCTATATCTTAGACACACATTTATCTGATACAAAGGAAATATCCATGTTCTGCATGCCTAGTTTGATTGGTTTTCATTACTAGTCCTTCACTTGTACAGAAACTTTGATTCCACAATAATATGTCTCAGTGGTGTGATAAAATGCTGTTTCAACACTATAAGGGTTATATCATGATTTCATAGGTTACAGTACAACTGAAAAAAATTATTACCAAGCACACTTAATGGGTAAAAAGTATGATATATATTACTGGTAGTTATTGTCAACTAATGCCTTTCTTACTAACTTAACACATATATATCCATGCTCTATTCCTGAGAAGATTTTTCTTTAACATTTTTATATATTACTGTTTGGCAGCTGATGATGTATTCAATAAATATCCCTAGCATAGTTTACAGCACTGAGGAATAATATATTAAAACAAACAATATCTTTAAAATTCTGAAGTAAATGATAGAATATCTCAGACATAAATATATACTTTTTCATGTTATGCTTTTCAGAAAAAATATGCATGGAAGTAATGAATATATATATTTTTTCACATCACATTTTCCAGAAAACTTTTTACTCTTTAGAAGAGTGGTTTTCCCACTTCCATGCACACCTCCCCTCCATGGCGACAGAAGGTCCTGTGCTTGGGACCCTCCCAGACCTCACCCTATGTATCTACTCATCTGACTGTCCTTCTGTATTATCTCTTTTATTCTATAAGAAATTGATAAACACAAGTGTTTCTGTGAGTCCATGAGCCATTGAAGCAAATAATCAAATTTAAAGCTGAAACTCCAATACTGTGGCCACCTGATACAAAGAGCTGACTCATGTGAAAAGACCCTGATGTTAGGAATAATTGAAGGCACGAGGAGAAGGGGACGACAGAGGGTGAGATGGTTAGATGGCATCACCAACTCAATGGACATGAGTTTGGGTAAACTCTGGGAGTTGGTGATGGACAGGGAGGCCTGGTGTGCTGCTGTTCATAGGGTCTCAGGGAGTTGGACATGACTAAGCAACTGAACTGAAGGGTGAGGAGGTCATAGAAACTTCTGATTTGTTGCCAAGTTCAACAAAAGTTGTGGGTAACCTGGAGATCCACTACTTATAATTGGCATATGTAATGGGGGGCAGTCTTGGGAGCCTGAGCCCTTATCATGTGGGTTCTAATGTTATCTCCAGGTAGACAGAATTTAGTTAAATGGTAGGACAGTCAGCTGGTGTCAGAAAGAACTGTTTATGTGGGAAAAATAAACCTAGGCGTTTGGGGTCAGAATTGTTATGAGGGTGGCACCAGTATGAGAATAAAGGAGAGACACAGGAGAAGTGAAGTTTTCCTACTCAACCACCTACATAAATATGCTATAGATACAAGACATACATTATTTGTAAGACATACATCATTATTTGCAGCCTCTAAGCCTCTGCAAGTCTTTATATAACAAATCCACTGCAGATAAAGCTTTTAACATTATAGTAAGTAGCTACAAAATCAATTTTGAAATTGTACTATAGTTTTAGTCTACAGCAGAAAAGTGTAGTCGTATTAAAAGCAGTAAAAAATGCTTGTAAGAAAATAAAGGTTTGATTTCCATAAAGCGTCTTTTAGATACCCCTTTTATTCTTTTTGATTTCTGGCTTGGCAGGCTCCAAAATGAAAATACACCACCAAGAATAAACCCAGATATGTGTGTCAATTTATAAATCATTTACATGTGCTGTGCTTAGGCACTCAGTCATGTCCAGTGCTTTGCAACTCCATGGACTGTAGCCTGTCAGGCTCCTTTGTCCATGGGGATTCTCCAGGAAGCATACTGGAGTGGGTTGCCTTGCCCTCCTCCGGGGATCTTCTCAACCCAGGGATCAAACCCAGGTCTCCTGTATTGCAGGCAGATTCTTTACTGTCTGAACCACCAGGGAAGCGCCTTACTTCAGCTTATTTTAAAACACTCAAAGATATCTTAATGATATATTACAAATGCAGACAGTTCCAATACCCCTCCAGCACAATGTCTATCTGTACAGACAAGCCATGCCACTGTGATGACCACTGTTGTCTGTACTATAAAGCTTGCTACTGAACTTCCCATGTTTTTCTTTCTTGATATCCTGTCCTAATCTAACTATAAGAGATATCTTCTTGAAACTCAAACCTTTACAAATTATTCCCATACTTTAACATTTTCTATACTAGATGGTTCATGATAATCTCTATATTTGGAAACATAAAATATTTCATAAACTTGAACATGCATTTATGGATCCTTTTCCAGTAATATTTAGGGCATATGATTCTCTAATTTAAGAGCTGTTTTTTTCTTTAATTATAAATTTTACACCTCATTATTTTGAGAATATTTTTAAAGATTGAGTTCTGGAAACATTGAATGAAATAAAGACTTGAAAAATATAAATTATGCTGAAAGAATGACAATACCCTTCCTTTGGAAAAATAAAGAGAAGAATATGAATAAACCCACTTAATATGGGGACCAATATAAACATACAAATGGAACAAGGAAAAATGATACAGCATTATATATATATCCCACCCAGTAGAATCCCATCTTACACAGGGTAAATGTTCTAAAATTAGTTAATTCCTAAAAAAAGGAATTGCATGTGATCAATTATGTACAAAGAGACTCATTCCTTTGACTATCCCATAAAAGTTTTGTAAAGATATCATAATTCAATAATGCTTGTCAGCTGGCAACAGATGGAAGTTTTGACTGGCACTTAGTCATTAGTGTCTCAATTATGAGTCCTCAAATACTAAAAGTACATTCAGGCTACAAGATACTTAAACAATGAGAGACCTTCTGAAACTGATATTAAGCAGTCACTCATCCCAGACCTCATCCCCAACCATAGAGATCTCACTTTCTTTTTTAGATTCACTTCAGGCCATAAGTACAAAGGCAGATTGAATTTCTTTCATTATTTTTCTCCACAACCTCTTCCCCTCCAAGAACATACTGTTCATCCTGAAATTCAAAAAACATAAATACATGCATGATGTAATTCACACCTTCCATTGTGGTTACTCAGAATGAGGAATGCAAAAGACAAGTGTTCCAAGAAAAATTTGGAGTGGAAACTATAGAAATGATGAAATACAGAAAAGTATTCAATGATTAGAACTTGCTGGACATTCTGCTTATAGTTTCTGAGTGCATGATCAGTGGTGTCTGACTGCGACCTATGGCTTCTCTGTCCATGGGATTGTTCAGGCAAAAATACTGGAGTGGTTTGCCATTTTCTTTTCTAGGGGATCTTCCCAACCCAGAGATTGAACCCGCATCTCCAGTGTCTTCTGCATTAGCAGGCAGATTCTTTACCACTGAGCCACCTAGGAAGCCTCATATATATATCATATATATATAGTTCTTAGGGATACCTAAATATAGGTAAATTTTTAAATATCTAAACGTTTAAATCTTTCTTTAAAGACATAGTTACTAATGCTAAATAGTTAATAGTTACTATTGCTAAAATCTTCATAGTAATATACACAAACCTGATTTTTTTCAGTCATTTTCCTCCATCTACTATACTTTAGTCCCTCTAGCTTTTCATCTGTATAATGTCTATCAAGTTAGAATGTTCACAGTTTAAGCACAATGCCCTAGTTTCTAACTAAAACCCACCCTTTTTAGATGTTAACTTAGTAAAGGAAAAAGACCACAACTTGTTTCTGGCAATTTTACGAGTTCAGGGTGAGTCACAACTATGCTGCTGCTATAATGACCAGTAATTTTGTATACCTGTTGTCACTAAAAGAATTCAAACTGATGTTCAAGAGAAAATAATTATATCACAGAATGAGGGGACATTTATGGTTCTTTTTCTGTTTTGTTTAAGGTTAAAATTTTATTTTGTTTCCATGTAAATGGAAACAAAAAAATTGTTTATGTGTATGATTTTCATCTTCTGCTCAGGTTATTAACTTGTCTTACATGTTTGTGTAGGAGGGATGAGAGAATAGGGAGCAAGACAAGAGAGCAGAGTCAGAGATAAAACAGGAAAAATGTTTTGATCTTTTTATCTTACTTTAATGAATGAAGAAAATGCAAGTTTTTGATTAGTTACATAGACTCCTGTCCCCTTATTTGCTAATTAGTATCTTAGAAGTTATTTTTGAAGGCAGACCTCTATTAAATTAAAATTTTCTCTGTATTAGGAATACTAAATATCAATGTAAATTTGTTATTCATATTTGTCTTTATGCAAGGCATGTTTTCCCTCAATTCTGCCATAGACAAAATTCTCTTATTTTAAAATGGGTTCAGAGGAATCTGACAGTCTTCTTTGTATCAGTTTGGTTTCATCATTTACAGAACTTTGGCACTTAGTAAATGCTAATTTCTCAACCTTTCAAAACCAAAAATAAATGAAGGACCAGGATTAAAGTGCTTCCACAAAGTTTATTTCACTGTACTCCTATGTAGAAAAAATTATTTTTGTACTGTATTTAGTCCCAATGTGAACTAGAATTAAGTACTTCTAAAGCCCATAAAATAAGACTTTACTTTAGTAAACCTGAAAAACCTTCAATAAACCTGAAAATTGTCTGTCTAACCTCTTATTTCCAGACCCACATCTAGACTAAATTTCTCAAACTCCTTTATAGTCAACTGCGTTCAGGCCAACTATACAACAAAGCAATAGCTAACAAAATGTGAGAACAAATAATGTATATCACTGCCTAAATAAAAATCCATTAAAACCTCCTTCATCTATGCTGTATGACCTTGACCTCCTGGCTAGCTTGATGAAGATGAACAGAGTAATTTCAGAAGCTACATGCTGATTAACAGATCCATAGGAAGGCAGACCCTGGATCCTTAAATTACTGCATGGACTTTCCACAAATTAGAAATAAACTTTTCCCTCAGTTTTATTGGGAAATAATAGACAAATAGCAACTGTATTCATTTAGAGTATACAACATGATGATATGTTATAATATACATCGTGGAATGATTGCCAAGATCAAGATAATTAACGTATTCATCACCACACAGAGAAATGGGAAAATGTCTATTCAAGTCCTTTGCCCATTTTTAACTGAATTTTTTTTCCCCAATTGATTAGTAATGGAAATAAAGGATTAGTTTCTCTACTGTCAAGATCAATGTCAAGGGGTTTTGTCTATTTTATCTTTAAAATTACAACTCCTAATGTCATTGATTATTTCTATTGTCATTCTAGCCTCTGTTCTTTTTTTTCTTCCTTGAGGTATAATCTGTTCTTTTTTTTCTTCCTTGAGGTATAATGTTAGATTGTTTGAGTTCTTTCTTTTTTATAATCATTAAGCCCTTAGAACTGTTTATGTTCCGCGTCATAAATTTTTGTTTCAATTTCTGTTTGTCTAAAAATATTTTTTATTTCTTCAACTCTTGTTTGTTTGTAAGTATACTGTTTAATTTCTACATAGTTGTGAATTTTCCAGCTTTCCTTCTGTTTTGGTTTCTAGTTTCATACCATGTATTTGAAAAAGATACTTAATAAAATTTTAATCATTTTAAATTTGTTAAAATTTATTTTGTGAACTAACATTTATGATTTACCCTGGGAAACACTTTTGTGCACTTGAGAACAATGTGTGTTCTGTTGCAGCTGGATGGATGGAATGTTCTGGTATAGCTTAATTCCATCATTTGCTTATTGATTCTATCTGAATTACCTTTCCATTGTTAGTGTGGAATATTGAAAGTCCCCTACTGTTTTGCATTGTTATTTCTACCTTCAGATCTTTTAATAAGTGTTTATTATTAGTATAGTTTGGATATATATTTATCACTTTATATCTTCTTGATGAATTGACTCTTTACCATTATATAATGGTCTTTTTTATTACCCTTCTTTTGACTTAAAGTCTCTTTCGTCTGACTTAAGTATAACTTGCCCTGCCTTTACTGGCTTCCATTTGCATGGAATATCTTTTCCCATCCCTTCAATTTCAACCTATGAGTATCTTTAAATCTTAAGTGAGTATCTTGTATGTAGCATGTAGTTGAGTCTTTTTTTTTTTAATCCATTTACACTATATGCCTTTTAATTGGATAATTTAAGTTCAGTTTACATTTATTTATAAATGTGTAAAAGCTTACTGCCATTATTTTAATAATTGTTTTCTGATTGTTTTCTAGTTCCTTTGTTGCTTTCTTCCTCTCTTGCAATCTTTATTTCTAAACTCATGATTTTTGTAGTAGTATGCTTTGCTTTTTTCTCTTTATCATCTGTGTATCTATTCTAGGAGTTTGCACTGTGATTACAATGAGACTTTCATAACATGTCTTATATTTATAACAGTCTATTTTAAGCTAGTGACAACTATAGTTGCACAGAACATTTCTGTGCAACTTTAACTTACCCCACACACACATATATTTATGTTGCTAATGTCACAATTTATATATTTTTACATTGTGAATCCATTAATAAAATATTGTACGTATAGTTATTTGTAACACTTTTATCAAGATCCAAACACATTTACCTAGACAGCATATTAAAAAGCAGAGACATTACTTTACCAACAAAGGTCCTTCTAGTCAAAGCTATGGTTTTTTTCAATAGTCATGTATGGACGTGAAAGTTAGACCATAAAGAAAGCTGAACCCCAAAGGACTGATGCTTTTGAACTGGTGCTGGAGAAGACTTTTGACAGTCCATTGGACAACAAGGAGATCAAACCAGTCAATCCTAAAGGAAATCAGTCCTGAGTATTCTTTGGAAGGACTGATGATGAAGCTCCAGTACTTTGGCTACCTGACGTGAACAACTGACTCATTAGAAAAGACCCTGATACTGGGAAAGACTGAAGGCAGAGAGGAAAGGGATGACAGGATGAGATGGTTTGAGAGCATCACCAACTCAAGGGACATGAGTTTGAGCAAGCTCCAGGAGTTGATGGACAGGGAAGCCTGGCATGCTGCCATCCATGAGGTCTCAAAGAGTCAGACACAACTGAGTGACTGACTTGAACTGAACTGAAACACATATACATTCAATTATCTAAAGTTAAAGTGAGTGAAGTCGCTCAGTCATGTCTGACTCTTTGCGACCCCATGGACTGTAGCCTACCAGGCTCCTCCGTCCATGGGATTTTCCAGGCAATAGTACTGGAGTGGTTTTCCATTTCTTTCTCCAGGGGATCTTCCCGACCGAGGGATCGAACTCAGGTCTCCTGCATTGCAAACAGATGCTTTACCCTCTGAGCCATCAGGGAAGTCCCATCTAAAGTTTATCCCTACTTAGATATTCTGTAACACCTTAAACTCAAACTATTCATTTTAGAATGGCATTAGGCAGAAGTGGGTGTTATACTGGCCTCTCTCAACATTCTCAATGTTCTCTGCCTATACCTATAGCAAGGTATAGCAAATTTATATTTCCTCAGTAATTTTGTTTTCCTTATCTATTGCCAACAAGTCAATGAAAATTATACTCTCCAAATGTCTCTTAATGACTTACATCTCTCTCCAGCCATCATGTAACCTGCTCACCTAATATTGTTAGATGTGTTAGAAAGACCCTAACACCAACAGATCTAGCAAAGTTGGTATTTTTTTTTTCACTTTTTAGAGTTTAATGATGGATGCCTAAGGTCATAAGATGACAAGACTTGCCAAAAGAAAATAGGAATGAAATCCAAGGATAAATGCCAAACAGTTATCCTTTCTCTCCAGTTAATCATCCTTCTACATCTGTTGTCACACAGTACTGGTGGACTCAATATATGTTGTACAATGCTAAATTGGGGAGGGAACATTGTACAATATGGTATTAGGAGAGAAATACCATCACAAATTATAGAAGTCCTGGTCAAAATAGAGATGTTTTGTAAAGTATTGAAATTTAGATTATTAGCTAATAAAAACTCACAATAACTATCTGCCAAACTTATATTTGCATTTTTTAAGGTAACACCATAATCCCAATCAATGCATATACTGAAAAAAAAAAGATCAAAGACAAATGGGTGTTATGTTGGATATAAAAATCTGAAGTATAAGTCATAGTCTCCTCACACAAATATATCCTGTACATCTGCAACCTGATAGATAGCACCATTAACTCATTTACCTGAGCTATTATTCCATTAGGAATCACTAGGAAACTTCTGCACTAGACTGTTACACCCAATATGGTATAATCTGCCGTGGTGGTCTAGCAAAAATACAATGAATATTTCCTAAGCAATTACCTATCATAAAGATGGTGACTGCAGCCATGAAATTAAAAGACGCTTACTCCTTGGAAGAAAAGTTATGACCAACCTAGATAGTATATTCAAAAGCAGAGACATTACTTTGCCGACTAAGGTCCGTCTAGTCAGGGCTATGGTTTTTCCTGTGGTCATGTATGGATGTGAGAGTTGGACTGTGAAGAAGGCTGAGCGCCGAAGGATTGATGCGTTTGAACTGTGGTGTTGGAGAAGACTCTTGAGGGTCCCTTGGACTGCAAGGAGATCCAACCAGTCCATTCTGAAGGAGATCAACCCTGGGATTTCTTTGGAAGGAATGATGCTAAAGCTGAAGCCCCAGTACTTTGGCCACCTCATGTGAAGAGTTGACTCATTGGAAAAGACTCTGAGGCTGGGAGAGATTGGGGGCAGGAGGAGAAGGGGACGACAGAGGATGAGATGGCTGGATGGCATCATGGACTCGATGGACGTGAGTCTGAGTGAACTCCGGGAGATGATGATGGACAGGGAGGCCTGGCGTGCTGCGATTCATGGGGTCACAAAGAGTCGGACACGACTGAGCGACTGAACTGACTGACTGAGAGCAGTAGTAAAAACAACAAAAAAATATGACTTTACTGCCGGAGGCCAGTGTGAGGAACTCCGCCCATGGCAAAGGTCATGAGGAAGGAGGCTTGGCATACGCAAAGGCATGATGAAGCCTCAGGAAACCCCCTGTTCCTGAGCATCTAACCCTAAAACCAGAGTCTGTTTTATGCTCTCACCTACACCTCTGACTTTACAGGGGGCTCTCCCCCATCACCATTTCTCTCGGAGAAGGAGTAAACGTGCAGCTCCAAGGCAATAAAAATTCCTGGTTCGTCCGGTCACATGTGATTGTTTACAGCCTCCCAACCTGAGAGGCACACGATGCTTTAGACTTACTAAAGGCAAATTCTTTTGGGGAGTTGGAAATTATTAGTATAGTGGGTTGGTTAGGAATTATATTGGTGAAGGGTTTTTCATTTGTTATGTCAATAATTGCTGCTAATTCCCTGCTCTGGGTGGGACAAGGATGTCTCAGGTAAACCTCTCTGCTGACAGACTAGCTTGTGTGACAGGATTATCCATACTCCTGCCACATGATTGTTTACTACCTCTTAACCATAAACAGCACAGAGAGTTTTGGAGTATTTTGAGAGTCTTAATTAGCATAGGGCTTTTTCTTCTTGTGGAGTCAATGATTGCCGCCAGGCCTCCTGGGAATATATTAATCAATGTATTTGGAATATAGAAAAGGAAATATAGTAGTTTTTAAGGTTAACAATACTAGACTTTTTGAGTTAATGAATTTTCTCTTTTGTAATAGATCACTGTACTTTGTTATAAATCACTGTGTCCTTGCTATGTAATAGTGTAACTTTATCACTATCTTAAGACTAAATAGGTCTTAAGGGGAACATTGGTGAAAGGATTTTCATTTGTTGGGTTGATGTTTGCTGCTAAATCTCCATGTTCCCTGCCCTTATAATGAATATAACTAGCATATAGGAGAAATAAGTATTAACCTTTAAGATTAATCATGTTAACCTTGGGTTAAATAAATTCCTTTCTTGATTATAACTCACTACACCCTCACCCTATAGGAATGCAACTTTATTTGGAGGGTGGTGCCTGGTTTAAGAAAAAACACCCTTGGAAAAAATAAGTTTTTTGGTTATCAGAAAGAAAAGATCATAAAATGTCAGCAGGTCTCACTCATGACCAGATGATGTAATATCCCTAAAACCTTTTTTTATACATTTATGTGAAGCACCTGATTTTGATAAAGGTCAGGACTGCTGACCCCCGTGTGACTCTGTATTCATCCCTATATGTAACAAAAGGTATATAAGCAAACCCAAAAATAAAGAAATCGGATCAGTTTCCGGAAAGACTGATTCCCCCATGTTGCTTCTTTCTTGCTCCCATTTCTCTGGCTGAATTCCCATCTAGATTCAGCCTCCTTTTCTCCACTAATTCTCCTACTACACTATCCATTTCTAATCTCTCTATATATCTGTAATTAAATATGTATTTTTCCAAGGATGCCGACGCCATCCCCCCACCTTCGAATTCCCTGGATCCACCGGGGCTGGACCCCGGCACTTTACTATGAATTTTCAATGTAGTTGAAAAGGTATTTGATGTGTGGAGATAGTTTATAAGTAAGACTTTATGAAAAGCAGAAAATGAACTGCAGAGAATATAAATCATATACGATTTCAGAAGAAGGCGGGAGTTAAAATACAATATCATAAAGGTGATATTTGAGTTGGATACAAAAAATGCTTATGGTTTATATCAGATGAGAAGAAAAGGAATAAATATTTTTCCAAGTAAGTAAGAGAATATAAATCAAGTCATAAATAGTGGACATATAAGATTAATTGCTTACAGGAGAAGTTAATTTCAAATTAGGACACAGTTGTAAGGGATTATGAATGAACAATGAAGATGTTTGGATTAAATCTAATGCATAACTTTTTTAAAAAAAATCAAGATTCTTGATCAGAGGATATATTTGAAAAGGAGCAGTTTAAAAGACACAATTTTAGAAAAAGTTTACAAGTCATATAAAGAGGGACTAATATCCCTATTATATCTACTTTTGTGCATTACCTTAGAACAGAATGAGGATTCCCCAGATGGTAAGATATTCTCAACAACAAGGGCAGTGAGCCATGTACAACTTAACCAAGAAAAAAAGGGATAATTAATTGAATTTACTATGCCACTTTCCATAACCATCGTAAAGCAGGAAATCCTGAAGGAATAAAAGGAGAGCAAGAAATAAAAAAGAACAGAACAATAGATGGGAATTTGGTCAATTGACAAGAACCAAGAGGAGCAAAAAATGCTCTGGAAGGGCACAAAATGGAAAAAAAAATCTAATTCACAGGATAAGGCAAGGTACAGCAGTAAAGGAGAGAACTGTGTTTAACAATTAAACAAAATGCAGCCCCCCCTCCTTTTTTTTAAAGTAAGTATAAACACTTACACAGATCTGTCTAGTCAAGGCTATGGTTTTTCCAGTAGTCATGAATGGATGTGAGAGTTGGACCATAAAGTAAGCTGAGCACCGAAGAATTACTGGTTTTGAACTGTGGTGGTGGAGAAGACTCTTGAGAGTCCCTTGGACTGCAAGGAGATCCACCCAGTCCATTCTAAAGGAAATCAGTCCTGAACATTCACTGAAAGCACTGATGCCAAAGCTGAAACTCCAATACTTTGGCCACCTGATACAAAGAACTGACTCATTGGAAAAGACCCTGATGCTGGGAAAATTGAAGGCAGGAGGAGAAGAGGGTGACGAAGGATGAGATGGTGGGATGCCATCACTGACTTGATGGATGTGAGTTTGAGCAAGCTCCAAGATTTGATGGCCAGGGAAGCCTAGCGTGCTGCAGTCCATGAGGTCACAAACAGTCGGACACAGCTGAGCGACTGAACTGCACTGAAGTGTAAACATGCTTATATCTCTGGGCATTGGTATCTGTTGTTCATTTCCAGATATATGAGTTATTTGTAAATGAATTCATTCTTAGACATTTCTTTCAGGAATCCACTCTTGGCTGATGCCAAAATATCACTGTCGCTAAAATGGTTTTGGAGAAGGCTGTGGCCGGAGCACCTGTAGGATCAAGGTGTTATCAGAAATATTAGAGTACCAGTTACATAAATGTGGCTCATCAACAAATTGCCTTATTTGGTGCTGGATGAAGCCTAGAGAAATTGGCAGGTACCCTTACAATCCATATAAAGGGCAGGGAGTTTCTGGTTTCTTTCTATCTCCAATTTAAATCTGCTTTTTTTCCTTTCTAGGAACAGGCTGTAGTAGTTTTCTGATTAAGAACAGCAGCAATCACCTCCAAGAACTAAGGAAGATAAAGAGGAACCAAAGGATGGAGGGGAGGTCAATCACTCATTTTGTGTCTGCATATTTATTGTTATGCCATATGTATCTTTTATTCTGAGCATTTGTTTCCTATTATAATCCAAGGGAAGATAAATTGTAGGAGGCAAAGCATCTTTCTTGTAAAACTTCACAGTCCAACCAGTCCTTTGTGGTCTGACCTAGCTCAGCTTTACATTCCACTCTGTCAATGTGAGAGGAAGCACAAAGTGCAGTAATGACTGAATTCCAGAGTGATTTTCATTGCCAGCAAATATGCCACAAACTGGAGATTATCTACAGCTGACTTTGTTGCCACCCTACTCACCTGCCTCTCAAAATGACTTTCTTACCAAATAGATGGGGCACTATGCGTTGGAATTGACATAATTGTCAATGACGTATGTCAAATGACATAATCCACAAAGGTAAGAATTAGCTTGAGCTAGCTTTAAAAAATTACTAGCCTTTTGAGAGGAAGAAAAGATGAAAATAAACCAAAGAACATTACACATCAGAGAAAGAATATGAGGTTCAAAGGCTAGCAAGACCTGTTTCTTAAGATGGGTGGTAGGAGAGTTCCTTGAACTGCAAGGAGATCCGACCAGTCCATTCTGAAGGAGATCAGCCCTGGGATTTCTTTGGAAGGAATGATGCTAAAGCTGAAACTCCAGTACTTTGGCCACCTCCTGCGAAGAGTTGACTTATTGGAAAAGACTTTGATGCTGGGAGGGATTGAGGGCAGGAAGAGAAGGGGATGACAGAGGATGAGATGGCTGGATGGCATCACTGACTCGATGGACGTGAATCTGAGTGAACTCTGGGAGTTGGTGATGGACAGGGAGGCCTGGCATGCTGCGATTCAAATGGTCGCAAAGAGTCGGACATGACTGAGCAACTGAACTGAACTGAGCATATAAGATAATCGTTATCCATGGTGTGAGAACCTTAGAATGTGAAGAGATCAATTCAGCTGCTTATATGTCATACAAAGTCTTCACTAAATTTAAGTGACTTGTGCAGATTAGGAAAGAAAAATCTATCCATAAAACCTCTTTCCTATCAACTGCAATATAATGAATTACACTTTATGTGGGTAGTAGAAATCCTGGTACCCTATTTAATACTGATCTGTTTTTAACTTTATTGAGTCTTTAAGAGGTTTCACATTTTATCACACATTTCAAAAAAGGAAATAAATTGGTTTTAGCTCTTTGGAAGAAGGGAATTACATCTTGTGATGTATGAAAGAAGCAATTTATATACCTACTGTAAAAGCACCCACATGAGGTTCCTGACAGAGGAACCTGTCACTGTACCGATTTTAACTCATACTCTGGGGACTCTTTTCTCTTACCCCCTCATTCCATTTGCCTCTAAATATCAAATTAAGTCGTAATTTGGGTAATTTAGTACCTTACAGTAACATGTTGACTTGGGAAAAGTCAAAACCACTTTCAACTTCATTATTTAGTAGAACTAGTGAATAAATCATTTGGAGGTTCTGTTGTTATAGGATTTTTAGTGTTTTCTATCTTCTGCACTATCTGATCTCTATTATATATGTTATTTTAAATATGACTCTACTGATATTCATTGATGCATGCTAAGGCTATTTTTAAATCTCCTAATGTTAAGCCTATCTAGTCAAAGGACTGTCAGTGTAACTCATTGATTTTCCCAAGGTCAGGGACAAACGGGCAATCATATGTCTCACATTTAACAAATGACACCCTCCCATTTAGTGTTCAGGTCTTTAGAGTCTGTCTTTGGGACTAATCTCTATTTATGTGAATTGTTTAATCACGTTTCATTCGGGGCTGATGACTTAAATCTTGTAGTTCCAAAAACTTCTTTTAACAGTTCTTTATGCAAATAACATCTTCGTTCCACGGGGTTTTCTCTAGCACTCCATAGCGTGTAAGAGAAAGCACATGATGTCAAGGGACTGTCAACCTAAAAGAAAAGACCAAACTAGAAAATTATGAATGAACGAAATATACTCTTTGATAAAGTCAGGTGTATATTTAACTAAGAATCTGAGCCTGGGAAATAAAAATCAGGCAGATTCTTGAAGTACTGAAAGGTTAGGAGGCATAGAAGGTTAGGCTGAAAAAGCTTTGTTGGTGGAAAGCTACTCAGTAAAGTGGATCTGGAAAGTGACGAGGTTCAATATTAGTATATTTGGAGAATAAATACATATATTCCCCATGTCCCAGTTGACAAAATTGTCTCAGTCCCAACTTATAATTTGTAGCCTTTCCTAAAAATGAAATAATCGTGGCAAGTGCTTTATAAATATTTTAGAACTTCAAATGTTTTTAATTTTTTACCATATGTGATTTATTAGGAGGATATCAATTATACACAGATCTCTATATTATCACTTCTCTTTCCTTCAAAAAATCATGTCAGTGTTAAAAAAGGACAAGATCTCAATTCCAGTTTGAATGATCATTCATATTATTGTTTCCTCTTCAAATGAATCCTTGAATCAGCTGTCATTGATTTGACTTTCCACAAAAGATAATATTTGCCTATTATTCTCAATTACCAAGATTTAAAACTGTATATTTTGAGGACAGATTGTAAAATATTATGTGTTATTTGTTTTAAAATATTCCTGGAACTTTCTAAATTAATTAGGAAGAGTTTTTAGTTTATAAATTTGATTTCTTTTTTCACTTTTCAAAAAGGCAAAGGAAATTTTAATATCTTATAAAGGCACAATTTTTGTTTTGTTTTGATTTGATTGACTTGTTTTGCTGTGGAATGAGGGATGTGTACTAAGGAATTTAAGAGTTTGCTGGTCTGCTCTGCTTAGGTTATAGAAATTATTTCAAGAAAAGAAAGAACTTTTTCTTGCCTTGCATTCCACTTCAGGATGAAAAATGCCCTTCACATAATAATAACACCCAGCTTTCTTGTGTTAGCATGTTTCCTTTATTTAAATTCTATCTTTAGGCTTCATATATGTGAGAAACTTTTCTTAGATCTATGATGTGCTATTGTACGATTTCTTAGCAGTACTTAGCTTGGCTTTCAGAATGGGTCTCTTCATGTTAACTTGGAAGAATAGGAAGTCATTGAAAAGATAGAGAAGATGTGTCTATCTGAGGAGGTAACTAGAGCCAGCAAATAACACATTTTGAAGTCACTTTCCTTTTTAGAAAGGTCCCCTGTCTCTCAGACACTTACAAAATTTTCCTTTGAAAATTACAATTAAAGTTGTGTGTGTGTGTGTGTGTGTGTGTGTGTGTGTGTTTTCCTCTTAGGTTTGACCCAGACACCAGCAGCCAGTGCAGATTCATATTTCATTAGTTTTTTACTTTCTATGATATGGCCATAATAAATAAAATGAAGTCTGTTTGATTTGTCAAAGAAATCTTGTGACAAGAGATACCTTAAAATTGCTCTTCTTCACTTTAGTTTGCCATAGTATAAAGAGTATAGGCTTAGAATCAGGCAGAATTTTATTTTCACTAAACCAATAAATACTCTAGCTACATAATCTTAGGCCAGTTGTTTAAATCTGTTGCACCTCATTCTTTTTTTTTTTTTAATGAGCATGCTTTATCGTATGTAGATTACATTTCAATAAAGTTAAGGAAAAAATGATACATCTAGAATCCAGCCCCTTTTTACTATCTCCATTGTTTCAGTCCTGATCATAGTCACCATCATTTTTCGCCTGGCTTATTGCAATATGCTTCTGTTTGCTGAATCTCATTCTTCTGAACTTTAAAAAGTACCATCATGATAGCTATTGTGCAGACTTCTTATGACAATCAAGTAATATATTTGAAAGCACCGGTCTCTGAATCTAGCCTGTGGGGAGATAAAATGCCCTTAGATTTCTCAGTGCTCTTGTAAAAAGCCTTGACCTTCTAAGACATGGAAATGTACATAAGATTGGGAATGTGTGCTTTCAGGTTCCATAGAAGCATTTTATTCTTCACACATCATGAGAGTTAGTTCTGCAGCCATGAGTCTAGTTAACTGCTCTGATCCAAAAGTGCCAAATGCTCTAGGTGAGGTCCTTAGGTTAAGCCCCAAGGTTCCAGAGAGACAGGAGCTGTATTTCTCTAAGTAGTTACATTTCAAGAGGTATGAAAGCTACAACTTGGTAATATCTTCAGGTTTTAAAAGTAGGAGACCCATGGTTTACATGACTCTTGGAAAGATTCATTTATGCTTCAAAGGTTTGAGTGGAAACAAGATTCTTTCCATTCCATCGCAAGATAAAAAAAGGACCAGTGTTTATTTCCCATATATAAATGGGGAAAACCCAATGTTCTCTGTTCACCTAATCTCTGTGATAGATTTTGAAGTTTGTATGCATAGATATTAGACCTGTCTACACAGAGTTGCCCCTGGCATAAGTATGAGACTATAGAAAACAACATCATAATTTTTTGCTTTTTAATTACACAATCATGTGACTGGTTCTGAATGCCTTGTGTGCATTCAATATAAAATTAATAAAAATGAGTTTAAAAATTCTATAGTGTTTACATCAGGATTTCAAACCATTCTACTTAAAATGACTGGATTCAATCACCAGGTTTGGAGAAGGTCTCAAGCGAGGTTTGCAGCTGTGTGTCCCTAGAGGGGATGAACCATATTTCTATTTCTAAAATATCTATAACTTTGGGCAGGTGGTGAGCAGAGAACACAGGTTTCAATATTATTACCACCATTACACAGATACACAGAGATGCAATAGTTCAATGTTTTACCTTGGTGGAGAAAAAAACCACTTAATTAAATGTAAGATCAATTAATAAATGTTAATTTAATGACTTACAGTGCCCAGTTAATGAAAGGCTTATTGATCTATCCGTAGGTTTCTCTCACCTGGATAGAGTTTTCAAATAATCAGTATTACATAATGATGCACAATGCCATTGGCGTTATTACGTCATTCCTCTAAGTTTCAGGAGATGGTTGCAGCGGAGCTATCATTTCCCAAGGTCATAAAATCTCACTGCTTTAAAAACTTAAGCAGCCTAGGAGATGACATCACGATGTAGAACGATATTCCCAGAAGCCTTGAAAATGCAAATAGTGGGGGCGCTACAATGACCTTTTAGCTACACCTGTAACTTCCATAATACTGACTAGAAAACAGACAAGCAGCATGTTTAGTCTCTTGCTGACCTTGAGCTAGTTGCTCATTCACCAAAGCTCTATTTGAATTCACTGTTGGCATTCATACTTGAACTTAAGAGTAGGAACCAGAACATGGCATGAATATAAAAATGACTAATTTCTGAATTCAATTAACTGATAAACTGTTCCATTGTTCTTTTAGGTATTTTCTGTCTCTGGGTTTAAAGTTAAGTCCTTTTTAAAAATAATTTTTACTAAAATTGCTCAAATAAAACTTCTAAGAGAATTTTCCCTAATGGTATCTGTTTTTCTTAGCTTACAGAAATTTTCTGTCTATCCATTCAATATATAAATATTGACTGCATTCTGTGTTTATAACATGCTAGCCACTGGTGGGAATAAAGAGGGAGAAAAACTATAGAGAAGTTTATAATTTCATTAGGAAAGCAAGTCAGTGCCAAAAGGGTGTGATTCTGAATACAAATTCTATAGAGTTTCAGAAAAAGAGAGACAATTGTGGACCTCCATGGTCCTGGAAGTGTTTATAGCAATCCAGGAAAATATCCTGAGCATGTAGAAAGGGATTAAAAAAGCATAGTAATTGCCACAAGTAGGGGTAGAATGAGGGAGGTGAAATGGGGGAAGCGGGTACAAATTTGAACCTTTGAAAAGGGACAAATTTCTAGTTATAAATAATCATGTGGATGTATGTGCAACATGACTCTATTTAATAACACTAGACTGTATATTTGAAAGCTGCTGGACATCAGCACAGACCAAGGCAGGACCTGTTGCCTCACATGGCCCTGACAGAACTCGCTCTTACTTCACAGTACCACTCATATTAAGAGGAGCCTAACTTCTGAGGCCAGACTGTACAAACACGAGTAAAGTTCCAGTCTTTTCAAAACACACTGAAAAATATACTCTAACATTGGAAACATGGAATTGTTTCCGCAGTTGAGGAAACCTTACATTACCCTGCATTGTAATGAAAGTTCACCATGCAGCTTTGTATTAAGCCTATAGGTTACGGAATTTCATCTTCCTAAAACACGGTTTAAAACTTGTGTTTGTTTCTCTCTAAGTGCTTGAAGCAGGGTTAATTGATACATTCCCCGCCCCCTTCTTTTTAGCCTCCAGCATGTTTTATTTTTCCTAGAACCTGTGTACAATTAACTCTAGCAAGGCAGTACTCAATACTGTTCAAGCCTCACATTTTAGATTAACTACTTCATATTATAAATGTGAATGCACATCCTCATAACTGGGAAACTAAATGACATAGATTTACTCATTATTTATGTAACCATACAAAATTTTACATGCAACAGGAGCTTTTATACTATAGAATCTGACCTTACGAAACTAGCTTACATATAAAACAGTTACCTTTGCTCATCTGTCCTAATCTAAAAAGTGTTGCACCAATGCTTAAGATGTTATTAAAACAGATGAGTTCTCAACACAAGGTTAACAAACCTGAAGCTCCACCCTAGAAATACAAACCCATAAATTGAAAATTGTTTTACCAGAAATAGGTTACGAGCAACTCTTACCAAAATAGTACTATAGGGACTTACAGTGTTGACCCAAAGAAGACACAGGTTTCTCATTAAACTTTTTTTAATGGGTCTCAAATTCTGTGACAGATTTTTTGGTCAAGTTGTTTTCATTAAAAAGTACTGATTTTAAAAACTAATAAACTACCACACACAATACATATGGTCCACAAAAACATTCTCCTTTCCTTCTGAAGGTTTTACAATGCATTGTTATCATTAACCAGTCTTTTACTATTAAACTTAAATGGCCAATTGAGACAAACAGTTTTGAGACTATTCTTCCACCACTGATTAAGACTAGGGTGGCAGGTATTGGGGATAATATTCATTCAGCCTTCTGAGCTTTCTGGGCAGCTTTGGTGACCTTGCCAGCTCCAGCTGCCTTCTTGTCCACTGCTTTGATGACACCCACAGCGACTGTCTCTCATGTCATTCACAGCAAAACGGCCCAGGGGAGGAGAATCAGAGAAGTTCTTGCCATATCTGGGCTTGCCAGCAACCATATCAATGATAGCAGCATCACCAGATTTCAAGAATTTAGGGCCATCTTCCAGCTTTTTGCCATGACAACGATCAGTTTTCTTCTTCAGCTCAGCAAACTTGCAAGCAACATGAGCTGTGTGACAATCCAGCACAGGTGCATATCCAGCACTGATCTGGCCTGGATGGTTCAAAATAATCACCTGAGCTATGAAGCCAGCTGCTTCCATTGGTGGATCATTTTTGCTGTCACCAGCCACATTGCCATGATGAATGTCTTCGACAGACACGTTCTTGACATTGAAGCCCACACTGTCCCCACGAAGGGCTTCACTCAATACTTCAAGGTGCATTTCTACAGACTTCAGCTGTTACATTGACTGGAGCAAAGGTGACCACCATGCCAGGTTTGAGAACACCAGTCTCCGCACAACCCACAGGGACAGTACCAATATCACCAATTTTATAGACATCCTGGAGGGGCAAATGCAAGGTTTGTCAGTTGCATGTGTTGGTGGCAGAATGCAATCCAGAGCTTCAGGCAGGGTGATTCCACTGGCATTGCCATCCTTACGGGTGAATTTCCATCCCTTGAATCATGGCATGTTAGCACTTGGCTCCAGCATGTTGTCGCCTTTCCAGCCAGAAATTGGCACAAATGCTACTGTGTCGGGGTTGCTCGTATCTCTTCTGGCTGTAGGATGGCTCAGTGGAATCCATTTTGTTAACTCCAACAATTAGTTGTTTCACACACAGGGTGTAAAGCCAGCAGGGCATGCTCACGGGTCTGCCCGTTCTTGGAGATATCGGCTTCAAACTCACCAACACCAGCAGCAACAATCAGGACAGCACAGTCAGCCTGGGATGTGCCTGTAATCATGTGTTTGATGAAGTCTCCATGTTCTGAGGCATCAATGATGGTAACATAACACATGCTGGTCTCAAATTTCCACAGGGAGATATCAGTGGTGATACCACGCTCATGTTCAGCTTCAGTTTGTCCAAGACTCAGGCATATTTGAAGGAGCCCTTTCCCATCTCAGCAGCCTCCTTCTCGAACTTTTCAATTGTTCTGTTGTCGATCCCACCACATTTGTAGATCAGATGGCCAGTCGTGGTAGACTTTCCTGAATCTACATACCCAATGACAACGACGTTGATGTGGGTCTTTTCCTTTCCCATTTTTGCTTAGGTTTAATGGTGGTGTTGGAGAAGACTCTTGAGAGTCCCTTGGACTGCAAGGAGATCCAACTAGTCCATTTTGAAGGAGATCAGCCCTGGGATTTCTTTGGAAGGAATGATGCTGAAGCTGAAACTCCAATACTTTGGCCACCTCATGCAAAGAGTTGACTTATTGGAAAAGACTATGATGCTGGGAGGGATTGGGGGCAGGAGAAGAAGGGGACGACAGAGAATGAGATGGCTGGATCGCGTCACCGACTCGATGGATGTGAGTCTGAGTGAACTCCGGGAGTTGGTGATGGACAAGGAGGCCTGGCGTGCTACGATTCGTGGGGTCGCAGAGTCAGACACGACTGAGCGACTGAAGTGAACTGAACTGAACTTAATGGTGGTTTTCACACCTGTGTCCTAGAGGCAAACCCGCTGTGAAAAAGAAATAAATTATTCTTTTTAAACCAGAAGGAATGAAGAGGATGAGCCAAAGCGGAAATAATGCCCAAGTGTGGATGTGTCTGGTTGTGAAAGTAAAGTCTGAGGCTATTAAGAACAATATTGCGTAGGATCCTGGAATGTTAGCTCCATGAATCAAGATAAATTGGAAAATTTCAAACAGGAGATGGCAACAGTGAACATCAATATTTTAGGAATCAGTGAACAAAAATGGACGGGAATGAGTAATTTAATTCTGATGACCATTATATCTAATACTGTGGGCAAGAATCCCTTAGAAGAAATGGAGCAGCCCTCATAGTCAACAAGAGAGTCCAGAATGCAGTACTTGGGTGCAATCTCAAAAATGATAGAATGATCTCTGTTCATTTCTAAGGCAACCATTCAGTATCATAGGAATTCAAACTATGCGCAAACCACTAATGCCAAAGAAGATGAAGTTGAACGTATCTACGAAGACCTACTAGACCTTCTAGAAGTAACACCAAAAAAAGATGTCCTTTTCATCATAGGGACTGAAATCCAAAACTAGGAAGTCTAGAGATACCTGGAGTAACAGGCAACTTTGACCTTGGAGTACAAAATGAAGCAGGGCAAAGGCTAGCAAAGTTTTGCCAAGAGAACGCACTGGTCAGAGCAAACACCCTCTTCCAAGAACACAAGAGATGACTCTACACATGGACATCAACAGATGGTCAATACCAAAATCAGACTGATCATAGTATTTGCAGCCAAAGGTGGAAAAGCTCTATAGAGTTAGCGAAAACAAGACCAGAAGCTGACTGTGGCTCAAATCATGAACTCCTTATTGCAAAATTCAGACTTAAATTGAATAAAGTAGGGGAAACCACCATTTTCATGATAACACAGTGGAAGTGACAGATTCAAGGGATGAGATCAGATAGACAGAGTGCCTGAAGAAGTATACATGGAGGTACATAGCAGCATACATGAGGTGGTGATCAAAACCATCCCCAAGAAAAACAAATGCAAAAAGGCAAATGGTTGTCTGAGGAGGCCTTACAAATAGCTGAGAAAAGAAGAAAACCAAAAGAAAAATGAGAAAAGGAAAGATACCCATCTGAATGCAGAATTCCAAAGAATAGCAAGAAGAGATAAGAAAGCCTTCTTAAGTGAACAATGCAAAGAAATAAGAGGAAAATAACAGAATGGGAAAGACTGGAGATCTCTTCAAGAAAATTAGAGATGCCAAGGAAACATTTTCATGTAAAGATGGGCACAATAAAGGACAGAAATGGTATGGACTTAACAGAAGCAGAAGATATTAAGAGGAGGTGGTGAGAATACACAGAGGAATTGTACAAAAATGTCTTCATGACTGAGATAACCACGATGGTGTGATCACTCACCTAGAGCCATACATTCTGGAGTATGACGTCAAGTCACCTTAGGAAGCATTGGAAATGATAGAATTGCAGCTGAGCTGTTTCAAATCCTAAAAGATGAGGCTGTGAAACTGTTGCACTCAATATGCCCACAAATTTAGAAAACTCAGCATTGGCCACAGAACTGGAAAAATGTCCGTTTTCATTCCAATCCCAAAGAAGGGAAATGGCAAAGAATGTTCAAACTATTGCATAGTTGTAACTCATTTCACATGCTAGCAAGGTAATGCTGAAAATTCTTCAAGCTATGCTTCAATAGTCCATGAACTGAGAACTTCCAGATGTACAAGTTGGATTTAGAAAAGGCAGAGGAACCAGAGATCAAATTGCCTGCATCTGTTGGATCACAGAAAAAGCAAGGGCATTCCAGAAAAAAATCTGCTTCTGCTTCATTGACTACACAAAAGCCTTTGACTGTGTGGATCACAACAAATTGTGGAAAATTCTGCAGGAGATGGAAATACCAGACCAGCTTACATGCCTTCTGAGAAACCTGTACACAGGTCAAGAAGTAACAGTTAGAACCAGATATGGAATAACAGAACTGGTTGAGAATTGGGAAAGGAATACATCAAGGCTGTATATTGTCACCTGGCTTATTTAACTTCTATGTAGAGTATATCATGTGAAATTCTGGGCAGCCTGAAGCTCAAGCTGGAATCAAGATTGCCAGGAGAAATATCAATAACCTCAGATATGCAGAGACCACCACCCTAATAGGAGAAAGCAAAGAAGAACTAAAGAGCCTCTTGATGAAGGTGAAAGAAGAGAGTAAAAAAGCTGGCTATAAACTCAACATTCAAAAAACAAAGATGGTGGCAACTGGTCCTGTCACTTTATGGCTAACAGATGGGAATAAATGGAAACAGAAACATTGACAGATTATTTTATTGGGCTCCAAAATCACTGTGGATGGTGACTGCAGCCCTGAAATTAAAAGATGCTTGCTCCTTGGAAGAAAAGCTATGACATACCTAGAGGGCGTATTAAAAAACAGAGACATCAGTTTGCTGGCAAAGGTCCATCTAGTCAAAGCTATGGTTTTTCCAGTAGTCATGTATGGATGTGAGAGTTGGACCATCAAGTCGGCTGAGCACCAAAGACTTGATTTTTTTCAAACTGTGGGACAGCAAGGAGATCAACCCAGTCAACATAAAGGAAATCATTCCTGAATATTCATTGTAAGGACTGATGCTGGAGATGAGCTCTAATACTTTGGCCACCTGATACCCTTATGCTGAGAAAGATTGAAGGCAGGAGGAGAAGGAGATGGCAGAGGTTGGATGGCATCACTGATTCAATGGACTTGAGTTTGAGAAAACTCCAGGAGATAGTGAAGGACAGGGAAACCTGGCAGGCTGCAGTTCATGGGGTCACAAAGAGTCAGATATGACTGAGTGACTAAACAACAACAACAACCCTTGTTTTAGCCAGGACATGGAAGCAACCTAGATGTCCATCAGCAGATGAATGGATAAGAAAGCTGTGGTACATATATACAATGGAGTATTACTCAGCCATTAAAAAGAATGCGTTTGAATCAGTTCTAATGAGGTGGATGAAACTGGAGCCTATTATACAGAGTAAAGTAAGCCAGAAAGAAAAACACCAATACAGTATACTAATGCATATATATGGAATTTAGAAAGATGGTAATGATAACCCTGTATGTGAGACAGCAAAAGAGACAGATATATAGAACAGTCTTTTGGACTTTGTGGGAGAGGAAGAGGGTGGGATAATTTGGGAGAATGGCATTGAAACATGTATATCATATAAGAAACGAATCACCAGTCCAGGTTCGATGCAGGATACAGGATGCTTGGGGCTGATGCACTGGGATGACCCAGAGGGATGGTACAGGGAGGGAGGTGGGAGTGGGGTTCAGGATGGGGAACACGTGTACACCTGTGGCGGATTCATGTTGATGTATGGCAAAACCAATATAATACTGTAAAGTAAAAAAAAAAAAGTACATGGACACCTACCAAAAAAAAATAAAAAATAAGTAAAAATAAATAAAATAAAAACTAGAGAGCATTTTTAAATATATGATCACATTTGAAAATCTTTTTCTACCAATTTTTTTTTTTTTTTTTTTGAGTATCTGTGATATACTAGGTACTATTTTAGGTCCTGCAGATTTTTCAGGTTTTCATGAAACAAGCATGACTAATGCCATCTCTCTCATTTTATAGAAGTCAAAAAAAAAACTGAGTCAAAAAAATTTAAAAAGCTGAAATAACCAATCCATAATCTCACAACAGGGAAGTAATGAGATTAGGACTTGGGCCCAGATCCTATGACCTTAAATCTTTTGTTGTTTGAATTGCCCAAGACTGTTTTCCCAGCAAAAGTTCAATAACAATATGCTGAATAGGAAAGTGGTATTTTAAGAATATGAAATTAGAAACTCCATAGCTTTGGGGTGGAAAGACACTGGGCAGCAAACCTAAGGAATTGAATGTTTGGGCACTTAATTGATATGAGAGTGGAGAGAAGGTAAACTCATACATCAGGTCACTGAATCATTCATTCTTTCAAAAAAAAAAATCTAACACCTACATACTAGGCACTGAATAGACAGGGTTACAGAAAGTATGAGGTTTAGAGAAGAATAATAGTGTCTGTGATGTCACATGTGTGTGTGTGGTACTTGCTCAGTCATGTCCAACTCTGCGATCCCATGACTGTAGCCCATTAGGCTCCTCTATCCATGGAATTCTCCCAGCAGGAATATTGGAGTGGTTGCCATTTCCTTCTCCAGGGGATCTTCCCAACCCCAGAATCAAACCTAGGTCTCTTGCATTGCAGGCAGATTCTTTACCCTCTGAACCACCAGGGAAGTGATATCACATACACTGACAAACATAAAGACAAGCAGGATAGTTGAAAACTAAAGTCAACACTTTTTTAGTTATAGTTTTTAGTTTAGTTTGCATTAAGAATGATTTATATAGATTTGCATTTGTTAACACTGGAATTGAGAAGAGGAGTTATGTCTAGAATTAAATAATTGAGAAATTGGCATGGTAATATAGTTTAAAAGCATAACTACAAAGCTAATAACAAAGGACATGTTGTGTGATTAATTAAAGGAAATGCCAGAATAGGCAAATATAGAAACAAAGTAGATTAGGGGTTACCTAGGACAGGATGGAAAGAGGTAGGGAGATTGAAAGATGATGGCTAAGGGCTATGGGGAAATGAAAATCTTATTAATAACTAGTGTAATAGATATATATACCCTGTGACTATACTAAGAGCCATTGAATTGTACCCTTTAAATGAATGAATTGTATGGCATGTGAATTATATCTTAACAAAGCTTCTAAATACAAAACCATAACTATAGTTGAGTTATCAGAGACATAAGAAATAAAAAAAATTCAAAGGACCAAAGAGACTGACTGTTAAGGAACAGTTATAATTAAATAGCAAGTGATAAATAAGATGGCAACTAATATATTCAAAATTTCATTGAGAAATGCCCTAGATTTGAAAAGCTAAAACATCACTGAGACAATTTATAGTGATAAGAACACAGATATTATCAGAAGCTAAAAGTTTCAGACAGATAAGGTAAGCTAAAACATCACTGAGACAATTTATAGTGATAAGAACACAGATATTATCAGAAGCTAAAAGTTTCAGACAGATAAGGTATGAATAAATAAAGGGGAAGTACAGTAAGTAAATCCATTACGATTATACAGTGGAAGTGACAAATAGATTCAAGTGATTAGATCTGATAGACACAGTGCCTGAAGAACTATGGACAGAGGTTCATGACATTGTACAGGAGGCAGGGACCAAGACTGTCCCCAAGAAAAAGAAACGCAAAAAGGCAAAATGGTTGTCTGAGGAGACCTTAAAAATACCTGTGAAAAGAAGAGAAGCAAAAAGCAAAGGAGAAAAGGAAAGATATACCCATGTGAATGCAGAGTTCCAAAGACTAGCTAGGAGATGTAAGAAAGCCTTCCTCAGTGATCAATGCAAAGAAATAGAAGAAAACAATAGAATGGGGAAAACTAGAGATCTTTTCAAGAAAATTAAAGATACCAAGGGAATATTTCATGCAAAGATGGGCACAATAAAGGACAGAAATGGTATGGACCTAACAGAAGCAGAAGATGTTAAGAAGAGGTGGCAAGAATACACAGAAGAATTATACAAAAAAGATCTATATGACACAGATAATCACGATGGTGTGATAAGTCACTTAGAGCCAGATGTCCTGGAATGTGAAGTCAAGTGGGCCTTAGGAAGCATCACTACAAACAAAGCTAGTGGAGGTGATGAAATTCCAGCTGAACTATTTCAAATTCTAAAAGATGATGGTATGAAAGTGCTGCAATCAATATGTCAGCAAATTTGGAAAACTCAGAGAAGTGGCCTCAAGACAGGAAAAATTCAGTTCTCATCCCAATCCCAAAGAAAGGCAATGCCAAAGAATGTTCAAACTACCACACAAATGCATTCATCTCACATGCTAGCAAAGTAATGCTCCAAATTCTCAAAGCCAGGCTTCAACACTACATGAACTGTGAACTTCTAGATGTTCAAGCTAGATTTAGAATGCAGAGGAACCAGAGATCAAATTGCCAACATCACTGGATCACTGCAAAAGCAAGAAAGTTCCAGAAAAACATCTACTTCTGCTTTATTGACTATGCCAAAGCCTTTGATGTGTGGATCACAACAAACTGTGGGAAATTCTTAGAGAGAAGGGAATACCAGGCCACCTGACCTGCCTCCTGAGAAATCTGTAGGCAGGTCAGGAAGCAACAGTTAGAACTAGACATGGAACAACAGACTGGTTCCAAGTAGGAAAAGGAGTACATCAAGGCTGTCTATTGTCACCCTGCTTATTTAACTTATATGCACAGTACATAATGAGAAATGCTGGACTGGAAGAAACACAAGCTGGAATCATGATTGCCGGGAGAAATATCAATAACCTCAGATATGTTGATGACACCACTCTTATGGCAGAAAGCGAAGAGGAACTAAAAAGCCTCTTGATGAAAGTAAAAGAGGAGAGTGAAAAAATTGGCTTAAAGCTCAACATTCAGAAAACAAAGATCATGGCATCCGGTCCCATCACTTCATGGGAAATAGATGGGGAAACAGTGGAAACAGTGTCAGACTTTATTTTTGGGGGCTCCAAAATCACTGCAGATGGTGATTGCAGCCATGAAATTAAAAGATGGTTTTGTAAGTCTTTTTTCTTCTGTTGTATTTCTTGACTATATAAGTCCATTTAACATTTGTTGTAAAGCTGGTTTGATGGTACTGAGTTCTCTTAACTTTTGCTTTTCTGTAAAGCTTTTTATTTCTCCATCAATTTTGAATGAGATCCTTGCTGGGTACAGTAATCTTGGTTGTAGATTTTTCCCTTTCAGTACTTTAAATATATCCTGCCATTCCCTTCTGACCTGTAGAGTTTCTGCTGAAAGATCAGCTGTTAAGTGATGGAGTTTCCCTTGCATGTTGCTTGTTGCTTCATCCTTGCTGCTTTAAATATTCTTTGTTTGTGTTTAGTCTTTATTAGTTTGATTAGTCAGAGAAGGCGATGGCACCCCAGTTTGATTATTATGCATCTTGGCCTGTTTCTCCTTGGGTATATCCTGTATGGGACTCTCTGCACCTCTTGGACTTGATTGACTATTTCCTTTTTCATGTTGGGGAAATTTTCAACTATAACCTCTTCAAAAACTTTCTCATACCCTTTATTTTTCTCTTCCTATTCTGGGACCCCTATAATTCGAATGTTGGTGCATTTGATATTGTCCCAGAGGTCACTGAGACTATCCTCAGTTCTTTTCATTCTTTTTACTTTATTCTGCTCTTCAGAAGTTATCGCCACCATTTTATCTTCTAGGTCACTGATTCATTCTTCTGCTTCAGATATTCTGCTATTAAGTCTTTCTAGAGTATTTTTAATTTCAATAATTGTGTTGTCTCTGTATGTTTGTTCTTTAGTTTTTCTAAGTCTTTGTTAATTGAGTCTTGCATTTTCTCCATTTTGTCTTCAAGCTTTTTTATTATCTTTACTATCATTATTCTGATTTCTTTTTCAGGTAGTTTGCCTATTTCCTCTTCATTTATTTGGACTTCTGTGTTTCTAGTTTAGTTTGTTCCTTTGTCTAGTATTTCTCTGCCTTTTCTTTTCTTTTCCTTTTTTTTTTTTTTTTTTTTTTTTGGTAACTTATTGTGTTTAAGGGCTTACTCCTTGGAAGAAAAGTTATGACCAACCTAGATAGTATATTCAAAAGCAGAGACATTACTTTGCTGACTAAGGTCCATCTAGTCAAGGCTATGGTTTTTCCAGTAGTCATGTATGGATGTGAGAGTTGGACTGTGAAGAAGGCTGAGCACCGAAGAATTGATGCTTTTGAACTGTGGTGTTGGAGATGACTGTTGAGAGTCCCTTGGACTGCAAGGAGATCCAACCAGTCCATTCTGAAGGAGATCAGCCTGTGATTTCTTTGGAAGGAATGATGCTAAAGCTGAAACTCCAATACTTTGGCCACCTCGTGCGAAGAGTTGTCTCATTGGAAAAGACTCTGATGCTGGGAGGGGTTGGGGGCAGGAGGAGAAGGGGACGACAGAGGATGAGATGGCTGGATGGCATCACTGACTCAATGGATGCGAGTCTGAGTGAACTCCGGGAGTTGGTGATGGACAGGGAGGCCTGGCGTGCTGCAATTCATGGGGTCGCAAAGAGTCGGACATGACTGAGTGACTGAACTGAACTGATTCCCAAACTTCATGGTTGAATTCTTTCTTCCTTTTGGTTTCTGCCCACCAAAGGTTGGTCCAGTGGTTTGTGTGAGCTTCATATAGGGTGAGATTTCTGCTCAGTTTTTGTTTTCCCTCTGATGGGCAAGGCTGAGTGAGGTGATAATCCTGTCTGCTGATGATTGGGTTTGTCTTTTTGGTTTGTTTGTTGTTAAATGAGGCGTCCTGCAGAGGGTGCTACTGGAGGTTGGGTTATGATGGATCTTGTATTCAAGTGGTTTTCTTTGTGTGAGTTTTCACTATTTGATACTGCCTAGGGTTAGTTGTCTGGTTGTCTAGGGTCTTGGAGTCAGTGCTCCCACTACAAAAAGACTCAGGGCTTGATCTCTCTCCAAAGACCAGCCTAGGTCCAATCTACCAAGAGGAATTTCACCTGAAATGAAAGGCCTTTTACTTGAGTTCCAAAAGCCAGTGTACAAGAACACAACAGAGATCTCTGACTCAGTGGAAACTTGGTATTGCCTGCCACATGGACAGTCCTTGGATTGCAACAGATGACTAGAGGGTCTGTCCTTGGCAGTGGTCAGCAGAACTCTGCTCACTTTTTAATTAAATTGTTTTTTCCTACTGAGTTTTACTAATTTATATATTTTGGATATTAATAAACCCCTTATTAGATATATGACTTGCAAATACTTTCTCCTATTTGGTAGGTTTTCTTTTCATTTTGTTAATGGTTTCCTTTTCATTTTGTTAATGGTTTTCTTTCCTAAGCAGAACCTTTTTGTTTGATGTAATCTCACTTGTTCATTTTTTCTTTTGTTTCACTCACTTTGGGGCTTCCCTGCTAGGTTAGACAGTAAAAGCCATTCGCTTTTGATGTCAAATTAAAACAAAACAAAACAAGACACCAAGTCTGATGTCAAGGAGCTTACCACCTAAAATTTAGGGTCTCTGGTCTTACTTTTGAATCTTTAATGCCTTTTGAGATAATTTTTGTATATAGTGTAAGATGGTATTCCAGTTTCTTCCTATTGCTGTGATTTGTGTGTCTAGTTTTCCAGTATGATTTATTAAGGAGACAAAAATGGTAATTCTCAAAATATATTTGATTCTTAAAGGAAGGAGATGATAAAGTAGCTAGTAGTGATAGGGGGTAAGTAGTAAACTAAGGGATTTTATACATGTATTGTTTGATTTTTTTAAATTAAAATATGCTTGATGTATAATATTGGATTAGTTCCCTACGTAGAACAAAAGTGAGTGAGTGATAGTAACTCAGACATCACCAACTCTTTGAGACCCCATGGAGTGTAGTCTGCCAGGCTCCTCTGTTCATGGAATTCTCCAAGCAAGAATACTGGAGTGGGTTGCCATTTCCTTCTCCAATATACAACATAGTGAGTCAATATTTTTGTAGAGTATATTCCATTTAAAGTTATTATAAAATATTGGCTATATTCCCTATGCAGTAAAACATATCCTTGAAGCTTATTTGGAAAAGACCCTGATGCTGGGAGGGATTGGGGGCAGGAGGAGAAGGGACTGCAGAGGATGAGATGGCTGGTTGGCATCACTGACTCAATAGACATGAGTTTGGGTAAACTCCGGGAGTTGGTGATGGACAGGGAGGCCTGGCATGCTGCAATTCATGGGGTCGCAAAGAGTCAAACACGACTGAGCGACTGAACTGAACTGAACTGAAGCTTATTTACTTTATAGGCAGTAGTTTGTACCTCTTAATCCCCATTCCACTGGGGAAAGGACTTGGGGGAGGGGCACAATAGGGGAAGAGGATTAAGATGTGCTGTTTGATATTTACTGGATACAAACATGAAAAAGATTTTTTATACTAGTGTGGGGAAAATTCCACTTTAAAAAAAAAAAAAAAAAAAGGTTGCGTATATTAGAGAAAGGATAGTGACAATTCCTGAAAGTGAAGATGGAAAATGAGATGCAAAACTTAGATATGGGACTTGACATTGGTTATTTAGCTTTGAATAGCCAGGGCTGTTTAAGCCATTTACAGACCTGGGGGTGTGTGGTATATGAATGTAAAAGTCTCATTTAATGACAGAGGTTCTCGTTTAAAGACAAATAGGCAAGGTCAGGTAAAGGTTTCCTCATTTAAGATAAAGAAGGCTTCTGAATATTTGTAGGCAGGGGAAATGAGTGGACACAGAGAAAGGAAAGAGGAGGTATGCAATGTCTTTAATTGCTACTCTGTAGACGAAGACAGGCAATTATGAGGAGAAGAAAGGAGAAAGGACTACTAAGTTGCATAAACTCACTGAAAGTCTTTCTTATTATTTTATGGTTTTGTATGTCTCATTTTCCAAGTCCACAACTTTCTGCATTTGTCTAGTTTGCATTGTTTTTCAATAAGTGTAGGAAACCAGTATTCTCAGGTTAAGATTTACTTTGAAAAGTAAACATTAAAAAGACTAGTCAGTTCATAGTCCTAGTTTAGATGTATTTATTTTTGTCCATAGCACTTAGAATAAGATCCTGGAAACCTAAACATACAGCGTTAGAAGAGATCCTTTTCATAATCCTTTATAATTTTTTTCCTGACCAACATGTCACAAAATTATATACTTCTAGTAACTGAACTGCAGATTTTTTTTTTACAAAACCATTCAGTATGCCACATAAAATCATTTAGAAATGGTAGTTCCACAGTGACCTTCTTATAACACTATATGGTGAAAGAATGAGGCATTTTCCCACTTGCAACAACATGAATGGACCTAGCGATTGTCATACTGAGTGAAGTAAGTCAGACAGAAAGACAAATATCATATAATATCACTTATATGTGGAATCTAAAATAATGGCACAAATGAACTTATTTACAAAACAGAGAGTCACAGATGTACAAAACAAACCTAAGTTTACCAAAGGGGAAGTGCAGAAGGGATAAATTTGGAGTCTCTAATTGACATATATGCACTACTATATATAAAATAGGAAGGCTTCCCTGGTGGCTCAGACGGTAAAGCGTCTGCCTGCGATGCAGGAGACCCAGGTTCAATCCCTGGGTTGGGAAGATTCCCTGGAGAAGGAAATGGCAACCCACTCCAGTACTCTTGCCTGGAAAATCCCATGGATGAAGGAGCCTGGTAGGCTAGAGTCCATGGGGTCGCAAAGAGTCAGACATGTCTGAGTGACTTCACTTCACTTCACATATATAAAATAGATACTGTATAGTGCAGTACTATGTAATGACCTATATGGGAAAAAGATCTTAAAAGGAGTGGACATGTATGTATGTGTAACTGGTTCACTTTGCTGTACATCTGAAACACAATTTTGTAAATCAACTACACTCCAATAAACATTTAAAGAATGAGGCATTTTTTTTCCTCTGTTAAAAATGGGTAAAATGACATAATTATGTGATTTAATATTTTCTAAACTTAAATCCATCTTTTAAAAGGCAGATATAGCATACTTTGTGGCATTTACATTGGACTCAGGTATAAACAGGAATATGAAATACATTAGAATTAATGAAATACCAATGAAAGTAAAGAAATACAAATCTACCGTGAACATAATTCACAATATCTTTTACATTGTGTCTTAGTCTGTTCAGGCTGCTCTATCAGAATACTACCTACTGGGTAGCTTATAAATGATAGAAATTTATTTCTCATAGTTCTGAAGGCTGGTAGAGTCAGAGATCGGGGTGCCAGCATGGTCAGGTAAGAGCCCTCTTCAAGTTCACAGACTTATTATATCTTCACACAGCAGAAGTGACAAGCCAGCTGGTTCTCTGGACTCTTTTAAGGTCACTAATCCCATTCTTAATGGTTCTGCCTTGGTGACCTAATCACTTCCCAAAGGCGCCACCTCCTAATACAATTGAATTGCTCTAGGTGGTAGCTTTTTAACATACAAATTTATTAGTCTACAGCACACTGTAACATGTTTTCACCTATACAAGTTCAAATATAAAAGGCAGCTTCATTTCTTTATGGCAAATAAATCAATTTGAATATACTGAATTGTACTGTCTACAGGAAACAGCAAAGCTGATGGAACATCTCATGTGCTAATTAGCTGGCAGACCTCTTCTCTAATGGCACATCTTTTCCATTTCAGTATAATCATGACAAGATGGGAGTTAATCACATCTGTCAACTGTTAAGACCTTCCCTGATGGCTCAGATGGTAAGGAATCTGCCTGCAATGCAGGAGACCCAGGTTTGATCCCTGGGTGGGGAAGATCCCCCTGGAGAAGGGCATAGCAATCGACTCCAGTATTCTTGCCTGGAGAATCCCATGGACAGAAGAGCCTGGTGGGCTACAGTCCATAGGATCGCACAGAGTCAGACATGACTGAAGTGACTTAGCATGCATGTCAACTGTTAAGACTCATAATATTCTGGCTAAAAATGCCTTTGCAAATATTATCTTCCCTGCACAGTTTAGAAAGGCAGAGACAAGATATTTTCCCATCTAGTAGCTTTGTTTCCTAACTGATCATTACAATGAAGAGAAAAAAATGCATGAGTCAGTCTGTACATACTGCATCTCTGTTATAGTTGGTCAAATAAGAAATGGGTTTAAATGTGATTTACTCCTTTCTTTATTCCTAGAAGTGGCATACCCAATTACTCCAGAAAGCTGTTTCAACTAGCTCTGATGCTATCTATAAATTGTAAGGTTCTTTTGGAAACTGTTTAAATTAACATAACTTCTAATATCACATATATTTTCTATTAAAAGTTTTGGATGTAAACCTTTATATAGAATGTTTTTTTGAAATTAAACTATATAGAACTACTAGTAAAAAAATTCTGAGATCTTAATTGAAGGTAATGATGACTTGCCTTCTCATAGCTAAATATCCTGGATTGCCCTCAGACAGCATTAAGAGGTGAAAAAGAAGTATGGGAAGAATGAGACCTGAACTTTAACCCCCACTCAACTGTTAGTTAAAGAATCGGCCTAGTGGATAGTGGACTTCAATGATGAGACCTGTCTTTAAATATTTGATAGTCTGTTTCATATGAAACATATTAATCCATGTGCTTCCAAAGGTCTTTTAATTCAAAATGATGATGCTTTCTAAATATCAAGCCTAGTAAGGCTACCTTTAAAAAGTAATGAAATCTTAAATATTCATAGGATGCCACATGAGGGTTTTGGTGACTTAAGGATGTAAACTAGGAGAGGGAATAGTTTAGAGGACCTCTGTGTTCCATTCCAAATAGGAGATTCTATAATTCTCAGAGGTTCTCTAAGCCTCAGTTTCCTCATCTGAGACAGAAGTCACTATAGTTAAGGTATAAGATTGTTTAAAGTTGAGATAAAGAGATGAATAGAGAAAAAATATGAGCTTTATCCCAGAAGCCCCCCTAGATACATCCTCTATAAAACAAACTTCAAATTTAACTATTGCTAACTCATACTTTCCTTACTCTTATTGCAAAAAGTGCCTGGGCTCATTTCTGCAGCACTGTTAAATTAGAGAGGGGAAAACACAATAATAATTTATTTATTTTGTCTTGGTATCTGAATGTTATTGTTGTATGTCCAGAATTTGTTAAATTTTTTTGTCATTAAATTTTTTCTTGCTATATTTTTTCTATAGATTTTCCATTTAAATGAAATACAATGCAATGAGAAACAGAAGTATTTCAAACTTCTTGTTTAATCTGAAATGACTGTCTTATGCATTATGATTAAATAATCAATTCCCTTATAATTGACATGAAACATGCAATGTAAAATAATTTTATTATGGGTTATGATATGTTTTTTAAATTTTTCCTTTTATATTGGAGTGTGGTTGATTAACAGTGTTAATGTTGTGTTAGTTTCAGGTGTACAACACAGTGATTCAGTTGTACATATACATGTATCTATTGTTTTGCAAATTCTTTTCCTATTTAGGGTATTATAGAATATTGAGATGAATTCCCTTTGCTATACAGGGAACTCATTATCTGCTCTATCTGTTAATCTATTTGGTTATCTGTTTTAGATATAGCAGCTTTTTTTTTTTTTTTTTTAATAAGCTTTCTGCCCCCTTCTCTTTCTCTTCTCCTTCTGGCATAATGCATAAATTAGTTCATTTATGATGTGCCAAACATTCCATAGGCTTTCTCATTTTTTAAATTATATTCTCAAGTAAAATCACAAACAAAAACCTAACCTTACACCAAAAGCAACCAGAGAAAGAAGAACAAGCGAAACTCAAATTTAGTAGAAGGAAAGAAATCCTAAAGATTAGATCAGAAATAAATGAAATAGAAACAAAGAAAGCAATGGAAACTATCAACAACACTAAACTTTGAAAAGATAAACAAAATTGATAAACCTTTAGCCAGACTCATCAAGAGAAATAAAAGAAGTTACAAGAGACACCACAGAGATACAAAGGATCATAAGAGACTACTACAAGCAACTATATACCAATAAAATGGACAACCTAGAAGAAATGAACAGATTCTTATAAATGTACATGCTTTCAAGACTGAACCAGGAAGAAATAGCAAATATGAACAGACAAATCACAAGTTCTGAAACTGAAACTGTGATTTAAAAGACTTCTAACAAACACAAGTCCAGGACCAGACAAAGGTACCACACACAAAAAAAATACAGGTCAATGCCACTGATGAACACAGACATAAATAAAAATCCTCAAAATACTAGCAAACCAAATCCAACAATACAGTAAAAGGATCATAAACTACAATCAAGTGGGATTTATCCCAAGGTGCAAGTATTTTTCAATATCCATAAACCAATCAGTGTGATACACCACATGAAACAGTTAAATAAAATCCATATGATTATCTCAATATTTACATAAAAAGCTTTTGACAAAATTAAACAGATATCTATGATGAAAACTCTCCAGAAAGTGGGCATAGAGGGAACATACTTCAATGTAATGAAGGTCTTATATGACAAACCCACAGTCAACATCATAGTCAAGTGTTGAAAAGCTAAAAGCATTTCCTTTAAGATCAGAAATAAAATAAGTATGTCCACTCTCGCCACTTTCACTCAACATAACTTTGGAAGCCCTAGCTATGGCAATCAGAGAAGAGAAAGAAATCCAAATTGGAAAAGGAATAAAACTGTCACTGTTTGCAGATGATCTAATACTATACATAGAAAATCCTAAATATGGTACCAGAAAACTACTAGAGCTCAACAGTGAATTTGGTCAAAGTTGCAGGATACAGAATGAATATGCAAAAATCTGTTGCATTTCTACACACTAACAATGAACAATCAGAAAGAGAAAGAAACAATCCCATTTACCATCCCAGCAAAAAGAATAAAATACCTAAGAATAAACCTGCCTATAGAGGCAAAAGAGTGATGCTTAGAGAACTATAACTATAAGATGCTGATGAAATAAACAGAAGATAGACACGGAAAAATATACCATGTTCTTGGATTGGAAGAACTGAATGTCAAAATGACTATACTACCCAAGGTGATCTACAGATTCAATGCATTTCCTATCAAATTGTCAACGGCATTTTTCACAGAATTAGAACCAAAAGAATCTTAAAATTTGTATGGAGACACAAAAAGCCTAAAATAGTCAAAACAATCTTGAGAAAGAACAGAGCTGGGGGAATCAGGCTCCTTGCTTCAGAGTACAAAACTACAGTTATCAAAACAGATGCTGCCACAAAAATAAAAATATAGATCAATGCAACAGGATAGAAATCCTAGAAATAAACCCATACAACTATGGTCAATTAATCTACAGCAAAGGAGGCAAGATTACACAATAGAGAAAACATAGTATTCAATAAATGATGCTGGGAAAACTGGGAAAATTTTCAAAAAATGATGCTGTAAAATAATGAAATTAGATCATGCAGATCATTTTTTAATACCACTCACAAAAATAAATTCAAATTGAGTTAAAGACCTGAAAGTAAGACCTGATGCTATAAAATCCTTAGAGGAAAAAATAAGCAGAACATTCTTTGACATAAATTGCAACAATATCTTTTTTGATCCAGCCCTACAGTTATGGAATTAAAAATAGACAAAAGGACATATTTATAAGTAAACTCAAAGGCTTATGCACAGCAAAGTATACCATAAACAAAACCAAAAGACCGCCCACAGGGTGGAAAAAAATATTGGCAATCAATGTGGCCAACAAGGGATTAATGTCCAAAATTTACAAAGAGCTCACAGGACTTAATATCAAAAATTTAAAAATAGAAACAAAAATCCAGTCAAAAAATATAATATGTTTAAAGAGAGTATATATAGTTTCATATTGATAACAAAAAAACATTTTAAACATAAAATAGCATATCATATAACATAAATCTCATGATTTCTTATAGAAGTTTATAAGGAGCATATATATCTATGTAAAATATGCCACCCTTTAAAGTTGGATATAAATATCACTTTTGTAAAGACTGCTGTCATAGCTGAGAAATATTCATTACTTCTATTTTGAAATTCTTTAACCTATCCCAGCTTGACACTTTAAGTGATATTCACTGATAAGAAAATCCAGAAACACAGAAATTGATTTTAATCTTTACAAATGCATTTTTTCCTGAAACCTATACACGTGTTTAGGGCTTCCAAGGTGGTGCTAGAGATGAAGAGCTCACCTGCCAATGCAGAAGACATAAGAGACATGGGTTCCAGCCTTGGATCTGGATGATCCCATGGAAGAGTGCGTGGCAACCCACTCCAATATTCTTGCCTTGAGAATCCCATGGACAGAGGAGTCTGGCCAGCTATAATCCACAGGGTCATAAAGAGCTGGACATGACTGAGTGATATAGCATGCATAACCATTTAGAAAATAAATTATTTTTATCCATAAATACAAATGAACTATTGTATTCTCTAAAATTACATTATTTGTGGTAAAAATAACTATACATTGAGATCAGCCATCTAGTCAAGGCTATGGTTTTTCCTGTGGTCATGTATGGATGTGAGAGTTGGACTGTGAAGAAGGCTGAGCACCGAAGAATTGATGCTTTTGAACTGTGGTGTTGGAAAAGACTCTTGAGAGTCCCTTGGACTGCAAGGAAATCCAACCAGTCCATTCTGAAGGAGATCAACCCTGGGATTTCTTTGGAAGGAATGATGCTAAAGCTGAAGCTCTAGAAATTTGGCCACCTCATGCGAAGCATTGACTCATTAGAAAAGACTTTGATGATGGAAGGGATTGGAGGCAAGAGGAGTGGGGACGACAGAGGATGAGATGGCTGGATGGCATCACTGACTCAATGGATGTGAGTCTGAGTGAACTCCGGGAGTTGGTGATGGACAGGGAGGCCTGGCGTGCTGCAATTCACGGGGTTGCAAAGAGTCGGACACGACGGAGTGACTGAACTCAACTGAAATGCTCAGTTTGTTTCTTCTCCAACAGTTTATTTCAGTTCAGTTCAGTTGCTCCGTCGTGTTTGACTCTTTGCAACCCCATGAATCACGGCACACCAGGCCTCCCTGTCCATCACCAACTCCCGGATTCTACTCAAACTCATGTCCATCGAGTCAGTGATGCCATCCAGCCAACTCATCCTCCGTCGTCCCCTTCTCTTCCTGTCCCCAGTCCCTCCCAGCATCAGAGTCTTTTCCAATGAGTCAACTCTTCGCATGAGATGGCCGAAGTATTGGAGTTTCAGCTTTAGCATCAGTCCTTCCAATGAACATCCAGGGCTGGTCTCCTTTAAGATGGACTGGCTTGATCTCCTTGCAGTCCAAGGGACTCTCAAGAGTCTTCTCCAGCACCACAGTTCAAAAGAATCAATTCTTCGGTGCTCAGCTTTCTTCACAGTCCAACTCTCACACCCATACATGACCACTAGAAAAACCATGGCCTCGACTAGACAGACCTTTGTTGGCAAAAAAAAAAAAAGTCTTTGCTTTTGAATATACTATCTAGGTTGGTCATAACTTTCCTTCCAAGGAGTAAGCGTCTTTTAATTTCATGGCTGCAGTCACCATCTGCAGTGATTTGGGAGCCCCAAAAAATAAAGTCTGACGCTGTTTCCCCATCTAATTCCCATGAAGTGATGGGACCAGATGCCATGATCTCAGTTTTCTGAATGCTGAGCTTTAAGCCAACTTTTTAACTCTCTTCTTTCACTTTCATCAAGGGGCTTTTTAGTTCCTCTTCACTTTCTGCCATAACGGTGGTGTCATCTGCATATCTGAGGTTATTGATATTTCTTCCAGAAATCTTGATTCCAGCTTATGCTTCTTCCAGCCCAGCATTTCTCATCATGTACTCTGCATAGAAGTTAAATAAGCAGGGTGACAATATACAGACTTGACGTACTCCTTTTCCTATTTGGAACCAGTCTGTTGTTCCATGTCCAGTTCTAACTGTTGCTTCCTGACCTGCATATAGGTTTTTCAAGGGGCAAGTCAAGTGGTCTGGTATTCCCATCTCTTTCAGAATTTTCCACAGTTTATTGTGATCCACACGGTCAAAGGCTTTGGCATAGTCAATAAAGCAGAAATAGATGTTTTTCCATGATCCAGTGGATGTTGGCAATTTGATCTTCGGTTCCTCTCCCTTTTCTAAAACCAGCTTAAACATCTGGAAGTTCACGGTTCATCTACTACTGAAGCCTGGCTTGGAGAATTTTGAGCATTACTTTACTAGCGTGTGAGATGAGTGCAATTGTGCGGTAGTTTGAGCATTCTTAGGCATTGCCTTTCTTTGGGATTGGGATGAAAACTGACCTTTTCCAGTCCTGTGGCCACTGCTGAGTTTTCCAAATTTACCAGCATATTGACTATAGCACTTTCACAGCATCATCTTTCAGGATTTGAAATAGTTCAACTGGAATTCCATCACCTCCACTCTTTAACCTTTGCCCTGGGTAACAAACAACTCACGCTGTTCATCTAGAATGTCCTGTCCTCTTTTGTCAGCTTGACCAACTATTCAGTTCAGTGCAGTCCCTCAGTCATGTCCGACTCTGCCAGCCCATGAATCGCAGCATGCGAGGCCTCCCTGTCCATCACCAACTCCCAGAGTTTACTGAAACTCATGTCCATTGAGTCGTTGATGCCATCCAGCCACCTCATCCTCTGTTGTCCCCTTCTCCTCCTGCCCTCAATCCCTCCCAGCATCAGGGTCTTTTCAAATGAGTCAACTTTTCACATAAGGTGACCAAAGTATTGGAGTTTCAGCTTTAGCATCTGTCCTTCCAATGAACACCCGGGAGATGATCTCCTTTAGGATGGACTGGCTGGATCTCCTTGCAGCCCAAGGGACTCTCAAGAGTCTTCTCCAACACCACAGTTCAAAAGCATCAATTCTTCAGCGCTTAGCTTTCTTCACAGTCCAACTCTCACATCCATCCATGACCACTGGAAAAACCATAGCCTTGACTAGATGGATCTTTGTTGGCAAATAATGTCTCTGCTTTTTAATATGCTATCTCGGTTGGTCACAACCTTCCTTCCAAGGAGTAAGTGTCTTTAATTTCATGGCTGCAATCACCATCTGCAGTGATTTTGGAGCCCAAAATATTACTCATCCTTTAAAGCTTCGTTCAAATGCATCTTGCCACAAAACCTTCAAGAACAGGCAATTGCTTTATCATCTATATTTTCAAAGGATGTTATATTTATCCCTTAGAGTACTTTTGTTCTCCTTTAGAAACATTTACCACTTAAATCGTTGTTAACTATTTATGTGATAGTGCGATGAGTTTTACAGCTTACTGTTCCACATTTTTTAACCCTCATTCCATACAAAACCACAGCATAACAAAATGTAAACCAAATGTATTATTTTTCTATTGACATGCACCAAATTATAATAAATTTATTGCCTTGAAACAGCGCCCACTTGTTGTCTTACAATATCTGTATGTCAGGCTCTCTGTTCAGAGTTTGGCCAAGCTTAAATCATATGGCCCTCCTAGGAAGTTCACAACAGAAGTGCGTTTTTTCAAGGTGAGTAGAATTTCATCTTTCTGACTTCTGTCCAATTTGCAGATACACTTTTCCTCTTTTAGGAGCTCATGTGATTAGGTCAGCCCCACAAAGGACATTACTTCTTTGAATAATTCAACCTATTATATCTATAACTCCCTTTTGCCATATAATATAATCATTAGAGTACTGGAGTCTTTTCAGACTGAAAAGACTGAAAGTCTTTTCAGAGGAGCACTTCCTCAGTGACATTGTTTATTAATTGCTGCTCAGTGGTGATTAAATAAAGAATAACTTTTAGTTAGTTTCAGGATCATTTTTATGTTCTCTACAGACAGTGTACTCCTTCATTACCTACACTCTGGGTAGACTGCTCTATTTCTGCAGATAATACCACTCTAATGGCAGAAAGAAAAGAGAAACTAAAAAGTCTCTTGATGAGGGTGAAAGAGGAGAGTGAAAAAGCTGGCTTACAACTCAATATTAAAAAACTAAGATAAGGGCATCCAGTCCCATCACTTCATGACAAATAGAAGAAGGAAAGGTGGAAGCAGTGACAGATTTTCTCTTGGGCTCTAAAATCACTGCAGATGGTGACTGCAGCCATGAAATTAGGTGACTGCTTCTTGGCAGGAAAGCTATGAGAAACCTAGGCACTGTATTAAAACGCAAAGATATCACTTTGCCAACAAAGGTCCATATATCCAACGTTATGGTCTTTCCAGTAGTCATGTACAGATGTGAGAGCTGGAAAATAAAGAAGGCAGAGTGCTAAGGAATTGATGCTTTCAGACTGTGGTGTGTTGGAGAAGACTCTTGAGAGTCTCTTGGATAGCAAGGAGATCAAACCAGTCAATGCTAAAGGAAGTCAACTCTGAATACTCTTTGGAAGGACTGATGCTGAAGCTCCAATACTTTGACCACCTGATGCAAACAGCCTACTCATTGGAAAAGACCCTGCCACTGGGAACGATTGAAGGTAGAAGGAGAATAAGGTGACAGAGGATGAGACGGTTGGATAGCATCACCAATTAAACGGACATGAAATTGGGCAAACTCTGAGAGATCATGAAGGACAGGAAGGTCTGGCATGCTGCAGTCCATGGGGTCGCAAACGGTCGGACATGACTTGGCAACTGAACAACATTACTGTTTTGGGTATCAAAAATTTACCTAATGAGATATTTGATATAGCTCAGGAGGGTTTTTTTGTTTTTTTGTTTTTTTTCCTGGCATAATATTATAGTGCCAACTTGTTTATTTTAATACAACAGTTGGGGAGGAATAAATTTTCCTCTACCCTTTTAAGCTCTTCTGACTGGTCTAAAATTAAATTGACATGAACGAGAGAATAACAGGAGAAAATCAAACAAAAGTTTAATAACATGTATACAATTGACCCTTGAACAATGCAGGGTTTAGGGATGCCAAACTTCCACAAAATCGAAAATCCACATATAATTAACGTTGGCCCTCTGTGTACAGTTCCTTTATTTGCAGTTCCTTCATATCCATGGTCCTACATCCATGGATTCAAACATCCACTGTAGTATTCTCTACTGAAAAGAATTTGTATGTAAATGGACCTGTACAATTCAAATCTGTGTTGTTCAAGGGTCAGCTGTACATGAGAGAGACTTAGGAAAACTGAGTAACTCACCAAAATAACCAAAGCCCTCACCTTAAATATCATCTTAAGCTAAAAAAAAAAAAAGAGGATGTTGAAGGTAGTGATTTGGGACTTCAGAGAGGGGTATTTAACAAAAATGGAGAAACAAATATTTGGTAAAGAAATATTTGCTAGGCCATACAGAGACAGTGAGACACAGAAAGAAATATTAAGCAGATTTTTCTGGACTCCTTCCTGTCTGTCACACCTCGTTCATATTTTATTAATGCTTATCTATGGTGATATCTCCCTTCCTGGAATAAGTCCTCTATCTAAATTTGTTTAGATGGCTGGGGGAAAGTCAAAGATTCTTCCTGAGTCTTTTGGGCTTTGATTGTTTTCAGGTTAAAATAATCCATACACCACAGAGACATGTTTTGCAATGGCAAATTTTGCTCTCCTACAATCTGAAAAAACAGAGAAAATGGAACTTCAGAAGGCACTTTTTAATTTTTTATCAGGATTTATAGGAGGTATAAAAAACAGGGACTTGCTTGCTTAAAATACAAAACCGTTTCTCCAATCTAGTCTTTCTAGACAGCAGAAGTTTCTCAAAGTAAAAAAAATGGCATTTGGGCAAAGATCAAATTCAGAGTTCTTTTTGTAAAATGTGGCCTCAGGATAAATTTGAGACTAAGAGAGCATCTGTAAGACCCTTTGCTGAAACTTCAGAAAGATTTAAGGCAGTTCTTGTAGACCTTCACTAGGAAAAAAAAAGGATTACTAAGAATAATAAGGGCATGCCTTCTAGACCCTCTCAGCTAGCTAAAATGTTTTTCAAAGATCTTAAGGTATGCTTCTCAGATTTTTCTTGCCTGTGAAAAAAGATTGGCTATGAATTTGAGAGACTTGCCTTTTATACCCTCTTTAGTAGAAAAGGACTCTTAAAAATCACAAGGGCAGTCCAGAATAGAGAAGAAACTATCTCCACAAGAAATATAGATGTGGGTCTATCTAATGAAGGCAACTTATAAACGTACATAATACAATGATACTTAAAAACCAAACTATTAAAATATTTGTATCAGTTTTTACTGAAAGGGACAGACAGTCAAAATGAAAAGATGTCTCAGGCCCTTCAAATTTCTGTGAACTCTCAGCTGAGAGCCTGCGGCACATCTTATGAAAAAGAAAGAATGATCAGTCAACAGCCCAGAGCATAAAGCCCATTCCAGCCAAAACCAGAAGTAGAGAAACCCTGGGGTGCAAAACTGGGCCTTAATCACCATATGTTTCCTACAGTCAAAGCAAGGTGAATTATCACCTGAGCCCAGCTGGATTTCAGAATTGCTGTAGAACAATAACTTCTATGTGCCTTCTATTTCCTGTTTTAGTCAGATATGCCTATGGCATTAATCATGTCCCCTTATTCTCTGTTGGTTATGTGGGAAGTAGATAATTTGTCTCTTTGATTTACAGACCTTCAGATTAAGAAGCATCTTTCTTGACCAGTCTCATTCATACTAGGACCTGATTTAGATTCTGGACCTTAAATCTGGTCCTGATCATCCAATAACATAAAACTTTGAGAGTCTTGGGAAGGGCTGAGTGTATTTTGCACTTCGGAAGGAAAAGAAACATTGGGATTCAGAGGGAGGCACTGTGAAAGTTAGTCTTTGAGGAAGTGGTCCCCCCAGTAAACCATACTTTCCAGTTCATTCCCTGCCCAAAGTGATACATACCTCCTACACTGGATTTTAACTGGTGTTATATATTCAATAGAGGGCAGCAGAAATTATACTCCATGACTTCCAAAAATACTTTGCAGTTTCTGCATAGGTCTCTTAGAATGTTTAGCAAGGGATGCTCCATTTAAGAATCCAGATACTATGTTATGAGAATATGAAGTACAAGACAGCAAGCGTCATCTGAATGAAGGTCAAGCATGTAGCTGAGTCAAGAGCTGACTGTTACCACATGAAAGACTCAAAGCAAGAATCACCTCTCTGAACTATGAGAAGTAATATAGCTTTTTATATAGAAGTAATATAGTTTTTTTTTAATAAGCAATTAAGTATAAAGATGGTTCTTAGTTCACAGGTCATACAAAAACAGGTTGTGCACCAGATTTAGTCCATAGTCTATAATTTGTGAACCCTGCTTTAATCTATTACTATAAAGTATTTTATTACACAGTAAAAAATAAATGAATTTTTTAATGGCATGACAAAGAGCATGAGTTTTTCTATAGAGTCAACTTCAGGGAAATAGGTATGTTTTAAATATCTATATAATCCCATTGTTTAAAGCAGAAAGTATTATATGAGCATTTGTTACCTGTAATTCCCTTTAATTATTAAGCATGACTCTTGTAATTCAAAATCCCCTTAAATATTTTCAAAGGTATTTCTTAAAACATTTCATAGACTCAGTATGAATTTGAGCAAACCTTGGGAGATAGAGAATAACAGGGGTGCCTGGCATGCTGCAATCCAAGGGGTCACAACAAATACACATATAGTATTTTGAAAATAAATTGACACCAATATCCTACTAATGCAACTATTAACCTTAACATTGATTTAGAATGCAGCCTAGAGCAATTAAAATGAAAAGACTTTCAATTACACTATCATAAGGATGAACCTCAAAACTGCAATACTTAATGAAAGAATTCAAATGTAGATGATTACATATTTTATGATTTCATCTTTATGAAATGTCTAGAAAAGGCAAATCTAGAGATAGAAACCAGATTAGTGTTTACCTGAAACTGGAGATAAGAGAAGATTTAACTGAAGACTGGTGTGAGAGAAGTTGGGGGCTGATGGAAGTGTTCTAAAATTAGAATGTAATAATGATTACACAACTCTATAAAGTTACTAAAGATCAGTAAACTGTCAATTAAAATGCATGAATTTTATGGTAAGTAAATCAAGTTATGCCTCAATAAATGTGTTAAAATATACAAAACATCCATATTTTAATTTTAGCAATTCAGTAAAAAAAAGACCAAACTCCTTTGTGTCAACTTGAGAAGAAAAAAGCTTTTAAGAAAGATATTTTTAGTACAAAGATGTGTTCTGTGAAACATTGCCAAAAGAGATTTAATATTCTTCACTACAACCATTTTTCACTTAACAGATTATTATTTCCTTTGAATCGATATGTCCTTCACATTAACAAATATGAACATTGTATTGTTATTACTAGAGGAAAAGCATATTGTAGGCTAGAGGTATTATTTTTCTTTAACTTCTAGCTTCCTCACCCTAAATAATACTGAGATTTCAGAGAAGTAACAGAATCTTCTGATAAGGCTTGGAAATCCTAGTGAAACTATAAATTCTAGTTATTTCTTGCCAGGCATTATTCCCAATCATCTTTAAAATAATAGCAGGGATCACATTCTAATGGAAGTTTAAGAAAAATTGACATTATCTCTGAAGCCTTGAATAAGATTAACAGGCCCTTTTTAAAAGCTGCGAATCATTTCTTTATAATCACAAATTCTAAATATATAGAATTTTTTAAAAATCAAGCAGTGAAGGAAAGGAAAAGATAAAATCAATAAATTAATTTTAAAAATTAGTGATTCCTTCCAATCAGAAATATATGCATAAGAAATAGCTAGGTTATAATCTATAATGTCATTTGCAATTCTTAAAACTTTTCTGTATCATTGGGTCCTGTACCACTAGAGAGGAATATAGAATCAATAATCATACACAAAATATTCCATTAATTTTCAAGGTTTCAAGTAGCCCCAAAATGTATCCATGGAACATATCTAGAATAAGAACCACTGATAAAATGTGAGTTGATGCTTGATTATTTTTAAAGGTCAATTCTGTGCATCAAGAGTGGCACATAGCACTAACTAAGGCATGAATAAAAAAAGCAGAGACACTGTTTTTCCTTTAAATATACTCAGGCATGGAAAAATTGTCCTTGATTTGTTTTTAATTGCTTAACCTCAGTAAGAACATATATAGAACTATGATGTCAGTCCTTGGCAGAGACTCTGATAATGGTTTATACTTGAGTTGTTGAGAATTTTCATTATTTTTCAAAATTAATAATTGTTCCTCCCTGATACCATATCTTGCAGAATGTACAGCCTAGGTCCTAGAAAGCAAAAAAGACTTGGCTTTAATCAAAAATAAGAAGAAACTCAAAGAATTGAATAGACTATGAATTACCTATCAGAGAAAATTTTAAATGGCAAATGATGATGTTAAGAAGGATTAAAGAAAAATGAAAGTTAGTAGCTGAATTGAAATGAATGTTAGAGGACTTTTGCTTCCAGCCAAGTTGGAGGAACAGAAATTGGATTTATAGTCCTACATTAGACAACTAGACAAATATATTTTTAAAAAGATTTTCAAACATTAGACAACAAGCAGTTAAGGACTGTGCTCCTTGTGAGAAAGAAAAGGACCTAAAATTACAACAGTTTATTGCCCAGAGCTATTTTCCAATCTTCAGCAAAGAGAGGAGGAAAGTACCATTGAGCCTGAGATGTCATTGAGCAGAGGAGACAAGGATTAGATTTTGAGAGATCAAATTATTTAGAATATATGGTACAGAGCACCAAAGAAAAGGGAGCTGGTTGCATAGAGAGTGCTCTGGAAATCTTCAGTCCCCTCACATCTTTAGCTGAATACAAACCTGCACATTCCTAAGTGGAAACTATATAATCTGAGAAACAATGATCAAAATGAGGAGACATAAAAATTCCCAACGCTCACACAAAGCCGGGAATACTTTGTTTTTACAAGCCAGAATAGTGAGGCTTCACAAGACATGCTATCAGATTAAGTTCACAGGCTATTTCTTTATAGTGTGGTTTAATGACATCACAGGCCAAGAATGAAGTCTTCAGAGCAGACCACAACTGTCACTGACCCAAGTAACTCAATACCAGAACAATATTGCATACAACAAAGCTCTAACACACAGCCCAAAAGTGCCAGTGCCTTGGGTCTGATCAATTATTTTGAAACATGCAAGGAAGCAGAAAATAATAACAATAATTCATAACCAGGAGATAAGTCAGGCAATAGAAACAGACACAAATGACTGAGGTGATAGTATTGGCAGGTAAGGATATCAAAACAATACATATATTCTTCACGTGTTTAAGAATGTAGTATAGAAATGACCAACCATACCATGGATGTGAGTCTGAGTGAACTCTGGGAGCTGGTGATGGACAGGGAGGCCTGGCGTGCTGCAATTCATGGGGTCACAAAGAGTTGGACACGACTGAGCGACTGAACTGAACTGAACTGAGTCAAGAGAATGCTGGGAAAGATTCAAGGTGGGAGAAGAAGCAGATAACAGAGGATGAAATGGTTGGATGGCATCACTGACTCGATGAACATGAGTTTGCGTAAACTCCGGGAGTTGGTGATGGACAGGGAAGCCTGGCGTGCTGCAGTCCATGGGGTCACAAAGAGCCAGACATGACTGAGCAACTGAATGGAACTGAAATGTAAGATATAAAAGTTAAAAAATTCAGTACTTGAGATGACAATACATTGGATGAGTTTAACAACAGATTGAAAGATATGGGGCAAAAAAATCAATGGAGCAGTAGAAATAGAAACTGTACAAAATGCTGTTCTATACATCTGTGTCTCTTTTGCTGTCTCACATACAGGATTTAAATTTTTAAAAAAAGCCATACAAAATAAAATATGGGAAGGAAAAAGATGGAAACAAGAAAAAACAGACTAAATGGACAATATCAAGCAGTCAGCATATGTACAGTTTGAATCCTGGAGGAATGGAAGGCAGATAAAAATGAAGAAATTAAAGCCCTAAATACCTAAAGTGTGAAAATTAGAAGCCCACAGATTCCAAAGCAGGATAAACTCAAAATATAACAAGCAAAGTCGCTCAGTTGTGTCTGACTTTTTGCGACCCCATGAACTGTAGCCTACCAGGCTCCTCTGTCCATGGGATTTTCCAGGCAATGGTACAGGAGTGGATTGCCATTTCCTTCTCCAGGGGAATCTTCTTGACCCAGGGATAGAACCCAGGTCTCCCGCATTGTAGACAGACGCTTTAGCACCTGAGCCACCAAGGCTCACCATAATCAGCTTGCTAAAAACCAAAGTTGAAGAAAAAAACTTCTCAAAGTAGACAGGGAAAAGATATTACATAGAACAAAGATAAGCATGATTACAGGTTTCTCCTTAGAAACAATTCAAACTAAAAGGAAATAAATGCTACCTTTAATGTGCTAAATTTAGTTAATAAACATGTTTACTCAGAGTTTTATATTCAGAGAAAAAAAATCTTTCAAATTGAGCATGAAAAAATAATTTTTTCAGGCAAAAAAAAAAAAAATGTAAGCTGAAAATATTTGTTTCCAGAAGACTTGCACTGCAATATATCTTCTAAAAACTGTTTAAGGAAGATGGCGGAAGAATAGGATGGGGAGACCACTTTCTCCCTCAAAAATTCATCAAAAGAACATTTCAACTCTGAGTAAATTTCACAAAACAACTTCTGAATGCTGGCAGAGGACATCAGGCACCCAGCAAAGCAGATCATTGGCTTCAAAAACAGGTAGGAAAAAATATAAAAGATGAAAAAAGAGACAAAGGAGGTAGGGAGGGAGCTCCGTGCCAGGAAGGGAGTCTGTCCCGGGAAGAGACTCTTAAAAAGAGAGGTTTCCAAACACCAGGAAACATTCTCGCAGGCGAGTCTGTGGCGAGCTTTGGAAGCACAGAGGGCAACATAACAGGAAGGAAAAATAAATAAATAATTAAAACCAACAGATTAGGAGCCCAACAGTAACTCCCCCAGTGGAAAAGCAGCGCAGACGCCTGCATCCGCCACTAGCAAGTGGGGGCTGAGCACGGAGGAACAGGAGGTGCAGGCGGCAGTACTTTTTAAGAATCGGGCCGCGGGAGGCACGGGCTGCAGTGCTTTTTTGAGAACTGGGCGGGAACGGCCGGCGCGTGGCCAGAGCAAACTAACTTGGGCTGGCAAACCAGACTGTGGGATAGCTACCACGTGAAACACTCGAACATAATACACCGCCAGCACTGCGCACAGAACAAAGGATGGAACGGAAATAGTCGGCTGCAGACCATCCTCCTCCAGTGACAGGAAGCCAGAGCCTTAAGGGCTGGAAGGGGGCAATCACAGCCCAAGAGAGACATTACCTACCAAAATGCAAGCAGGCTTCCTTGTTAACTAAGACATCTGGGGGTTCTGGACAGTCATCATCTGCCTGAGAAGGAACACCAGCAGTACACCCAGAAAACTGAGCAGCAGAGAAAGGCCATAGTCACAGCGATTGCACTCGCCAAACTCCTGAGCTACTCGGACCTGGGAAGGGCACAAAATGCAGGGCCAACCAAATCTGTGCCTCTGAGGGTTTCCTGAGTGCCAAGTCTGAGCGGCTTAGACTGGGGAGGTGCATGAAGCCTAGGGCCGGCCTCAGATGGTTCCCCGGCAGAGCTACGTAGAGCCTGAGCGGTGTGTGCCACGAGCAGGGGCAAGCCCAGCGTGGATGAGACACTGCAAGCACATGCCAGTAAGATTTCTTTGCAGCATCCCTCCCTCCCCACAGCCGACTGAATAGTGAGCCTGGAAAAAAAAAAAAAGTGTGTCTACCACCGCCCTCCCTGTGTCAAGATGGAAATCCGACACTGAAGAGACCAGCAAACAGTAAGTTAAACAGAGGGAACTACCTTGGAAGTGACCCCATACAACCCACAACACCAGAGAAAGGGCCAGATATACCTTTACTACTTATACAATCATTCTTTTTTTTTTTTTTTTTTTTTGAGTTGATGGGGTTGCGAGATTGTTTTTTCTATTTTGTTGTTTTTCTTCTTTTTTTTTAACTTTCTTAAATTTTTAAGTAGTCTATTTCTCTAATTATTATTTTTAATAATTCTTGTGGCTTTGTTTTATTGTTTTGTTTTGTTTTTTTTCTTTTTTTCCTCTTCTTCTTCTTTTCTTTAATATTGTATTTTTGAAAATCCAATCTCTACTCCAGATTTTTAATCTTTGCTTTTTGGTATTTGTTGTCAATTTTGTACATGTAAGAACCCAATCTTCAGTACCCAATTTTACCTGAGAGCGAGATCACTGGCTTGACCACTCTCCCCTCCTTTGGACTGTCCTTTTTCTCCACCAGGTGGCCTCTGTTTTCCTCCCTCTCCCTTCTCTTCTCTACCCAACCCTGTGAATCTCTGTGTTCCAGACGGTGGAGAACACTCAGGGAACCCGTTACTGGCCAGATCTCTCTCTCTCCTTTTCATTTCCCACTTTTATCCTCCTGGCCACCTCTGTCTACTTCCTCCCTCTCCTCTTCCCTGTATAACTCCATGAACACCTCTGAGCAGTCCAGACTGTGGAGCGTACATAAGGAAGTGATTACTGGCTAGCTTGCTATCTCCTCTTTTGATCCCACTTCATCTCATTCCAGTCACCTCTAACTACCCCCTCCCTCTTGTCTTCTCCATGTAACTCAGTGAACCTCTATGGGTGACCCTCAATGTGGAGAAATCTTTCATCTTTAACCTAGATGCTTTATCATCAGTGTTGTATAGATGGAGAAGTCCTGAGGCTAGGGTAAAAATAAAACTGAAAACCAGAAACAGGAGGCTTAAGTCCGAATCCTGAGAACATCAGAGAAATCCTGAATCCAGGGAACATTAATCAATAGGAGCTCATCAAATGCCTCCATACCTACACTGAAACCAAGTACCACCCAAGGGCCAACAAGTTCCAGAGCAAGACATACCACACAAATTCTCCAGCAACACGGGAACACACCCCTGAGCTTCAATATACAGGCAGCTCAAAACTACTCCAAAACCATTGACATCTCACAAACCATTACTGGACAATTCATAGCACTCCAGAGAGAAGAAATCTAGCTCCACCCACCAGAACTCCAACACAAGCCTCCCTAACCAAGAAACCTTGACAAGCCACTGATACAACCCCACCCACAGTGAGGAAACTCCATAACAAAGAGAACTCCACAAATTCCCAGAATATAGAAAGGCCACCCTAAACACAGCAATATAACCAAGATGAAGAGACAGAGGAATACCCAGCAGGTGAAGGAACAGGAGAAATGCCTAACAAACCAAACCAAAGAGGAGGAGAAAGGGAATCTACCTGAGAAAGAATTCGAATATTGATAGTGAAAATGATCCAAAATCTTGAAATCAAAATGGAATCACAGATAAATAGCCTGGAGACAAGGATTGAGAAGATGCAAGAAAAGTTTAACAAGGACCTAGAAGAAATAAAAAAAGAATCAATATATAATGAATAATGCAATAAATGAGATAAGAAACACTCTGGAGGCAACAAATAGTAGAATAATGGAGGCAGAAGATAGGATTAGTGAAATAGAAGATAGAATGGTAGAAATAAATGAATCAGCGAGGAAAAAAGAAAAACAAATTAAAAGAAATGAGGACAACCTCAGAGACCTCCAGGACAATATGAAATGCTCCAACATTCGAAGTATAGGAGTCCCAGAAGAAGAAGACAAAAAGAAAGACCATGAGAAAATTCTTGAGGAGATGATAGTTGAAAACGTCCCTAAAATGGGGAAGGAAATAATCACCCAAGTCCAAGAAACCCAGAGAGTTCCAAACAGGATAAACCCAAGGAGAAACACCCCAAGACATATATTAATCAAATTAACAAAGACCAAACACAAAGAACAAATATTAAAAGCAGAAAGGGAAAAACAACAAATAACACACAAGGGGATTCCCATAAGGATAACTGCAGATATTTCAATAGAAACTCTTCAGGCCAGGAAGGAATGGCAAGACATACTTAAAGTGATAAAAGAAAATAATCTACAGCCCAGATTACTGTACCCAGCAAGGATCTCATTCAAATATGAAGGAGAAATAAAAAGCTTTACAGACAAGCAAAAGCTGAGAGATTTCAGCACCACCAAACCAGCTCTCCAACAAATACTAAAGGATATTCTCCAGACAGGAAACACAAAAAGAGTGTATAAACCTGAACCCAAAACAATAAAGTAAATGGCAACGGGATCATACTTATCAATAATTACCTTAAACGTAAATGGGTTGAATGTCCCAACCAAAAGGCAAAGACTGGCTGAATGGATACAAAAACAAGATCCCTATATATGCTGCCTACAAGAGACCCACCCCAAAACAACAGACACATACAGACTGAAAGTGAAGGGCTGGAAAAAGATATTCCACGCAAATAGAGACCAAAAGAAAGCAGGAGTAGCAATACTCATCTCCGATAAAATAGACTTTAAAACAAAGGCTGTGAAAAGAGACAAAGAAGGCCACTACATAATGATCAAAGGATCAATCCAAGAAGAAGATATAACAATTATAAATTTATATGCAACCAACATAGGAGCACCGCAATATGTAAGACAAATGCTAACAAGCATGAAAGGGGAAATTAACAATAACACAATAATAGTGGGAGACTTTAATACCTCACTCACACCTATGGACAGATCAACTAAACAGTAAATTAACAAAGAAATGCAAACTTTAAATGATACAATAGATCAGTTAGACCTAATTGATATCTATAGGACATTTCACCCCAAAACAATGAATTTCACCTTTTTCTCAAGTGCTCATGGAACCTTTTCCAGGATAGATCACATGCTTGGCCATAAATCTAACCTTGATAAATTCAAAAAAATTGAAATCATTCCAAGCATCTTTTCTGACCATAATGCATTAAGATTAGATCTCAATTACAGGAGAAAAACTAATAAAAATCCCAACATATGGAGGCTGAACAACACGCTTCTGAATAACCAACAAATCACAGAAGAAATCAAAAAAGAAACCAAATTATGCATAGAAATGAATGAAAATGAAAACGCAACAACCCAAAACCTGTGGGACACTATAAAAGCAGTGCTTAGAGGAAAGTTCATAGCAATACAGGCATACCTCAAGAAACAAGAAAAAAGTCAAATAAATAACCTAACTCTACACCTAAAGCAACTAGAAAAGGAAGAAATGGAGAACCCCAGAGTTAGTAGAAGGAAAGAAATCTTAAAAATTAGGGCAGAAATAAATGCAAAAGAAACAAAAGAGACCATAGCAAAAATCAACAAAGCAAAAAGCTGGTTCTTTGGAAGGATAAATAAAATTGACAAACCATTAGATAGACTCATCAAGAAACAAAGGGGGAAGAATAAAATCAATAAAATTAGAAATGAAAATGGAGAGATCACAACAGACAACACAGAAATACAAAGGATCATAAGAGACTACTATCAGCAATTATATGCCAATAAAATGGACAACGTGGAAGAAATGGACAAATTCTTAGAAAAGTACAACTTTCCAAAACTGAACCAGGAAAAAATAGAAAATCTTAACAGACCCATCACAAGCATGGAAATTGAAACTGCAATCAGAAATCTTCCAGCAAACAAAAGCCCAGGTCCAGACGGCTTCAAAGCTGACTTCTACCAAAAATTTCAATAAGAGCTAACACCTATCCTACTGAAACTCTTCCAGAAAATTGCAGAGGAAGGTAAACTTCCAAACTCATTGTATGAGGCCACCATCACCCTAATACCAAAACCTGACAAAGACGCCACACAAAAAAGAAAACTACAGGCCAATATCACTGACGAACATAGATGCAAAAATCCTCAACAAAATTCTAGCAATCAGAACCCAACAACACATTAAAAAGATCATACACCATGACCAAGTGGGCTTTATCCCAGGGATGCAAGGATTCTTCAATATCTGCAAATCAATTAATATAATTCACCACATTAACAAATTGAAAAATAAAAGCCATATGATTATCTCAATAGATGCAGAGAAGGCCTTTCACAAAATTCAACACCCATTTATGATAAAAACTCTTCACAAAGCAGGAATAGAAGGAACATACCTCAACATAATAAAAGCTATCTATGACAAACCCACAGCAAACATTATCCTCAATGGTGAAAAATTGAAAGCATTTCCCCTAAAGTCAGGAACAAGACAAGGGTGCCCACTTTCACCACTACTATTCAACATAGTTTTGGAAGTTTGGGCCACAGCAATCAGAGCAGAAAAAGAAATAAAAGGAATCCAAATTGGAAAAGAAGAAGTAAAACTCTCACTGTTTGCAGACGACATGATCCTCTACATAGAAAATCCTAAAGACTCCACCAGAAAATTACTAGAGCTAATCAATGAATATAGTAAAGTTGCAGGATATAAAATCAACATGCAGAAATCCCTTGCATTCCTATACACTAATAATGAGAAAGTAGAAAAAGAAATTAAGGAAACAATTCCATTCACCATTGCTACGAAAAGAATAAAATACTTAGGAATATACCTACCTAAAGAAACTAAAGACCTATATATCGAAAACTATAAAACACTGATGAAAGAAATCAAAGAGGACACTAAAAGATGGAAAAATATACCATGTTCATGGATTAGAAGAATGAATACAGTGAAAATGAGTATACGACCCAAAGCAATCTACAGATTCAATGCAATCCCTATCAAGCTATCAGCGGTATTCTTCACAGAACTAGAACAAATAATTTCAAGATTTGTATGGGAATACAAAAAACCTCGAATAGCCAAAGCAATCTTGAGAAAGAAGAATGGAACTGGAGGAATCAACTTGCCTGACTTCAGGCTCTACTACAAAGCCACAGTCATTAAGACAGTACGGTACTGGCACAAAGACAGAAATATAGATCAATGGAACAAAATAGAAAGCCCAGAGATAAATCCACACACCTATGGACACCTTATCTTCGACAAAGGAGGCAAGAATATACAATGGAGTAAAGACAATCTCTTTAACAAGTGGTGCTGGGAAAACTGGTCAACCACTTGTAAAAGAATGAAACTAGATCACTAACACCACACACAAAAATAAACTCGAAATGGATTAACGATCTAAACATAAGACCAGAAACTATAAAACTCCTAGAGGAGAACATAGGCAAAACACTCTCTGACATAAATCACAGCAGGATCCTCTATGATCCACCTCCCAGAATTCTGGAAATAAAAGCAAAAATAAACAATGGGATCTAATTAAAATTAAAAGCTTCTGCACAACAAAGGAAACTATAAGTAAGGTGAAAAGACAGCCTTTGGAATGGGAGAAAACAACAGCAAATGAAGCAACTGACAAACAACTAATCTCAAAAATATACAAGCAACTTATGCAGCTCAACTCCAGAAAAATAATTGACCCAATCAAAAATGGGCCAAAGAACTAAATAGACATTTCTCCAAAGAAGACGTATGGATGGCTAACAAACACATGAAAAGATGCTCAACATCACTCATTATCAGAGAAATGCAAATCAAGACCACAATGAGGTACCATTTCACACCAGTCAGAATGGCTGCAATCCAAAAGTCTACAAGCAATAAATGCTGGAGAGGATGTGGAGAAAAGGGAACCCTCTTACACTGTTGGTGGGAATGCAAACTAGTACAGCCACTATGGAGAACAGTGTGGAGATTCCTTAAAAAATGGAAATAGAACTGCCTTATGACCCAGCAATCCCACTGCTGGGCATACACACTGAGGAAACCAGAATTGAAAGAGACACATGTACCCCAATGTTCATCACAGCACTGTTTATAATAGCCAGGACATGGAAACAACCTAGATGTCCATCAGCAGATGAATGGATAAGAAAGCTGTGGTACATATACACAATGGAGTATTACTCAGCCATTAAAAAGAATAAATTTGAATCAGTTCTAATGAGATGGATGAAACTGGAGCTGATAATACAGAGTGAAGTAAGCCAGAAAGAAAAACACCAATACAGTATACTGACACATATATATGGAATTTAGAAAGATGGTAATGATAACCCTGTATGCAAGACAGCAAAAGAGACACAGATGTATAGAACAGTCTTTTGGACTCTGAGGAAGAGGGAGAGGGTGGGATGATTTGGGAGAATGGCATTGAAACATGTATACTATCATGTAAGAAACGAAGTGCCGGTCTATGTTCAATACAGGATACAGATGCTTGGGGCTGGTGCATGGGGATGATCCAGAGAGATGAAATGGGGTGGGAGGTAGGAGGGGGATTCAGGATTGGGAGCTCGTATACACCCGTGGTGGATTCATGTCAATGTATGGCAAAATCAATACAGTATTGTAAAGTAAAATAAAGTAAAAATAAAATTTTAAAAAAAACTGTTTAAGGCAGAAGAAAATGGATATTAATGAAAATTTGGATTTATCCAAGGAAATGGATAATACAGGATACTGTAAATATGTTAGTAGGTGTAAATTTTTTTTTGATGTTTAAATTATTTAAAAGATAACTGACATCTTGAAGCAAAAGTAAAAACAGTGAATTGTGTAGTTTGTAACATGTAAAAAATATAAATATATGACAGCTAAAGCACAAGTGTGAGGAGAGGAACAGGATATTGTTGTAATATCTTTATACAAAGTTGTATTATATATCTCAAAGTAGACTTATAAGTTAAAAAATAGTAAACTTTAGAACAAACTCTAAAAACAAAGTTATTAAATGATATAAAATATAACATGAAATATTAAAATCAAAACAGGAAACCCAATCATATCAATAATTACATTAAATATAAATGATCCAAATGCTCCAAAAAAATGACAATCGTTGATCAAGGAAAAGCAAAACTCAACTCTTGCATTATATAAGTAACTCATTTTAACTACAAAGTGAATGAAAGATAAATTGATGGAAAAAGGTGTACCAGACTAACACTAAATAAGAGGAAGCTGAAATTATTATTTTAGTATTGAACAAAATAGATTTGAAAGCAAAGAATATTAACAGGGATAATTAAGGAAATTAGTTAATGATTACAGAGTGAATTCGTTAAGAAGACATGGAAATATTAAATGTGTATGCAGTCAGAATCAGAGCTTCAAAATACATGAAGCAAAAAATGGATAGACTGCAATGAATAAAAACTTACAATTGATGATTTCAACACATCTCTCTATGACTGATAGTAGTAGACAGAAAATCAGGATATGGAATAACTAAACAACACTACGTTAACCAACTTATTCTTACTGATATTTACACAACATACCAGTAAAGCATATTTACCAAGGAAAACACGGTAAACTTTCTTTTAAAGTACACATGAACAGTCAGCAGTATTGACCATATTTTGAGCCATAACATAAAACTATATACAAGAATTGAAGTCATAAAATGTATAAAAATACAAACACAAAACCATAAGTATAAAAATGCAAAATTTTTGGAATGAAGCCAAAGCAGTCTTCATAGTTAAATTTGTAACATTCAATGTTTATATTAAAAAATGAATAATGCTCACAAGTCAAAGATCTACATAACCACCTTAAGAAACTAATAAGTAAAGAGCAAATTAAACCCGTTAGGAAGAAGAAAATAGTAAAGATAAGCATAGAAATCAATAAATTAGAAAGATAAAACCTCAATATAAATCCTACTGACGTAAAAAGGATAGCATAAGAATGTACAATTCCAACAATTCAACAAATTAGATGAATGGAAAAATAACCCAAAATACAAAAATTATCAAAGAAAGTGGATCCATGGCCCTATTTCTTATGAAATACGAAGTCAATGTAAATGTAGTGTATTATATCCAGAACTCTCTATCTGAAGAAGCTATGCATTTGGGTTGTACGTCAAAGCTGTTTCTCAACATCAAAATGACTTAGAGACTCCAGGCAAGAATGAAATGTGTTTCTCATATTGATATCATTTGAAACAGCAAAGTTTCTAGCAGCTTAAGATTTTGGAGAACTATAATTCTCAGTGAATCAGAGTAATGGCCGTTAAAGAAGTGCCTATGACACAATATCTGTAGCATATTTTGGGGGGAAATTGTCTCATTCTAACTTTGCAGCTGGCTTCATCTCTATGTATTACTCCAGCTCAATAGTAAAGCTGATCTTCACTTTCTTAGTTCCTCCCTTTGTGCCAGTAGTATACAAATTCCACCATTCCATCTATTATCATGGTAGATATAAAATAATTAAAAGTCCTTGCATTCATGAGAAAATTGTTAAGCCATAAGTCAAAGATTTTTCTAAAGGGTGTTTTGCATTCCTATGACCTAATCTTCTCGAGAAGGCTTCCCTCGTAGCTCAGTCGGTAAAGAATCTGCCTGCAATGCAGGATACTCGAGTTTGATTCCTGGGTCGGGAAGATCTCCTGGAGAAGGGAATGGCAACCCACTCAGTATGCTTGCCTGGAGAAGCTCATGGACAGAGGAGCCTGGCAAGCTACAGTCCATGGGGTCGCAAGAGTCAGACACGACTTAGAGACTAAACTTCCACCACCACCAATCTTCTCAAGACTGTAAAGATGGAACAGAAACGGAAGCTCAAGCCTAAAGTTTCCTTTAAATATCTTCAAATGGATTTGATTCAGTTACTTCAGTCATAGGATATAAATATGTTTGAACATTATATGTCAATTTTCAGGTTGGATTAAAGCTTGGGGGAAAAAGTTGCTTCCCTTTATGTTTCACATCTGAATTTTCCCTAATTGTATATCTAGCAATGGAAAAACTTACTCCATAAAATTGTTACTAAGGATATTAGTAATAATAATAAGTAAAACAATATAAGTAGTAAAATGCTACTCATTCAAAATGTCTATTGCACATATTATTCTATTTTCAGGTAAGATAAAAAGGACAAGTAGAACTTTCAAACTCAAGTCAGATGAACTTACATACAAAAGGTCCTGGAGCTTTGTTAATGCCCTGTCCCAGGAGATACTATTTTACACTCCATTCTCACCAAAACTGAGCACTGTCACTTTTTAAAAAATATCTCTGCCAGTAGATCAAAAATGTAATTACTTTCCATATTTCTAACCACTGGGGCTGAATTTTCATTTGCATTATATCTTTTGTGAAAAGACTATTTGTGATTTTCTCAATTTTGCTATTGATGAGTTGATTTCTATAATTATTAACACATAGATACTTAAACTTCCCAGTCAAAGTCATTTTAACAAACTTCACTATTTCTACCAACATATAATGAAATCTCAAAATACAAAATAAAATTGTTTAAAATGGATACAACAATAACATTTCAAGTATTAAAATGAATTCAATTTTAAGGATTAGGATGTATCTGCCTGATTATTTCCTACCAGAGGTGCCATAAAAATCAATGATGATAAGCAACTATAAAATGTAGTGTTGCATTTCATTTTACTTCTCAAATATGTTGAAACAGAAAAGTTATTACTGAAGGCATGGAAAGGAAAAGGATCCCCACCTATGTCCTGCTAACTGACCATTTCTGACTAATTATTCACAGCACTGAGCACAACTAATAATTCTCTAAATTTTTCTTCTTCCCTTTACCTCAAAACCCTGGAAATCTGAATCAACCCTTTATTCTTCTCCTACAGGCTCAGGAGACATTAGATGTCCTTCCTCAGACTCTTCCTCCATCCCCATCTCCACTCTAACACAGCCTCCTCCATCTAGATGTTTATTCTGCCTTGTCAACTCCTAGATGTGTTTGTATTTCCCTCTTTCTGTTCAATCATTCCCTTTTCATTGGGTTCTTGGGCATTACCTCCTAATATTCTCACTTTCCCCATTTTCATCCAGTTATTGACCCTGCTCAAATTCTTATGCATTCCCTTTCATTTTCCTTTAACACAAAACTTACTGACAAAGCTTTTGTATCTACTGCTGATTGTATTTCTCTTCTCTTTTCCACTCATGAAGTTGAACTCTGAGCATACCTTCCTAAAAGTATTATCTCACCTCTACAGCATCAGATACATTTAGTCACCACCTATATTTCCCTTTTCTCTAGGATTTTCTGAATCATGGTTATCTTTCTTCAAATCTGGTTGCTTTTTCACAGACTCTCGCCCTGACTCCTCTTGCTCTGCTCGTTCTTCTTTTTCCTTCTTCCTCTTGTTTATATTGAGGTAGAGTTGATGTAGGGCCTTCCTGGTGGCTCAGATGGTAAAGAATCTGCCTGCAATACAGGAGACCTGTGTTTGATCCCTGGATTGGGAAGATACCCTGGAGAAGGGAATTGTTGCCCACTCCAGTGTTATTGCTGGGATATCCCCATGGACTGCTGGGAAGTACCGCTATTAATAAAGCTAGTGGATACAATGGAATTCCAATAGAACTATTCAAAATCCTAAAGGATGATGCTATCAAGGTGATGCATTCAATATGTCAGCAAATCTGGAAGACCCAGAAGTGGCCACAGGACTGGAAAATGTCAATTCGCATCCCAGTCCCCAAGAAGGGTACTACTAAAGAATGTGCTAACCATTGGACATTTGCACTCATCTCCCATGCTAGTAAGGTCATGCTTAAAATCTTGCATGTTAGACTTCAGCACTATGCAAACTGAGAATTTCCAGATGTCCAAGTTGGATTTAGAAAAAGAAGAGGAACCAAAGATCAAATTGCCAACATTCACTGGATCATAGAGAAAGCTAGAGAATTCCAAAAAACCATCTATCTCTGTTCCATTGATTAAAAGTAAAAGCCTTTGCCTGTGTAGATCATAACAAACTGTGGAAACCTCTTAAAGAGATGGGAATACCAGACCATCTTACCTGTCTCCTGAGAAAGCTGTATGCAGGACACAGAAGCAACAGTTAGGACCCTCTATGGAACAATTGATTGGTTCAAGATTGACAAAGGAGTACGACAGGGCTGTCTGCTGTCACCCTGTTTGTTTAATCTATATGCTGAGCACATCATGAGAAATGCCAGACTGGATGAGTTACAAGCTGGAATCAAGATAGGCAGGAGAAACGTCCACAACCTCAGATATGCGGATAATACCACTCTAATGGTAAAAAGTGAAGAGGAACTAAAGAGCCTCTTGATGAGGGTGAAAGAGGAGAGCGAAAGAGCCAGCTTAAAAGTAAATATCAAAACAACTAAGATCATGGCATCCAGCCCCATTACTTGGCAAGTAGAAAGGGAAAAAGTGGGAAATGTGACAGACTTCTTCTTGGGCTCTAAAATCACTGTGGATGGTGACTGCAGTCATGAAATCAGAAGATGTTTGCTTCTTTGCAGGAAAGCTATGACAAACCTAGACAGTGTGTTGAAAACCAAAGACATTACTCTGCCAACAAAGGTCCATAGAGTCGATGCTATGGTCTCCCCAGTGGTGATGTACAGTTGTGAGACCTGGACCATAAGAAGGCAGAGGGCTGAAGAACTGATGCCTTCAAATTATGGTGCTGGAGAAGACTCCTGATAATGCCTTGGACAGCAAGGACATCAAACCAATCTATCTTAAGGGAAATCAACCCTGAATACTCATTGGAAGGACTGATGCTAAAGTTGAAACTCCAGTATTTTGATCATTTGATGTGAGCGGCTTAATCACTGGAAAAGTCCCTGATTCTGGGAAGGATTGAAGGCAGAAAGAGAAGAAGGCATCAGAGGATGAGATGGCTGGATGGCATCACTGATGCAATGGACATGAACTTGAGCAAACTGGGGAGATGGTGAGGGACAGAGAGGCCTGGCGTGCCCAGACCATGGGGTTGCAAAGAGTCAGACGTGACTGGGCAACTGAACAACAACAATCCCATGGACAGAGGACCCTGGCAGGTTGCAGTCTATGAGGTCACAAAAAGTGGACACAACTGAGTGAATGAGTGTGCACAAGTTGATGTATATGTTCATACTTTTTTGAATCTTAATAGTCAGATCTCTCTTTTCTTTCACCAGTTAACACCTTGCAAAATCACCAGTCAGATGCAAGTTCTATATGACTAGTTCCCTCACTGTATACTTTTCACCACTGTCTTCTTTTCTAAGCTCTTAGTTTTTTATTACATAATACTCTCAAATCTACCCAGTGCATGATTATTAGAGTTATGTTCCTTATGAATATAGAAAGAAGTTCTGACTCTTTTCTGGCATTCAAAGTTATTTTCAGTGGAAGGATATACATGCTTCATTAATATTACTTCACTCTCTTCCTGTCTTCTCTATACAGTTATTCCCATAATACATCTAGTGATCTTCAAAAATTTTGGCTTTGTTAAATATCTTCCACTTTAAAGTTTTTCTTAACATCCACCTCTCACTCTCTTATCTGTGAGTTCTTCAAAACTCAACTATAAATTTCTATCTCTAAGATGCCAGTTTAGTTTTTCCTAGTCAATTATATAAAATGCTCCTTTCAAAACACTCCATTAGTATTTTTATATCTGTGGAAACACCTGGTATTTCATTGTACTTGAATTCTACTTTAAAATGTTTATTTTCTCTTTAATTTTAGCTCTCTAAAAGGCCAGTTCATGATGAACTGTTTATTTTTCCAAATTCTTGGAAATGGTCTTTTGCATAGTACAAGCACAATCAATTTTTAAGTGAGTCAAGTATTAATATTGAAAACATTGCTAAATTTTTTTCATTTATGTCATTTGGATGACTTTCAAAGTTATAATGAAATAATCATTTGGAACAATTAAAGGTATCTAAAATTTAATCATTTATTATTATAAAACCTATAAATCAGTATGATTCAAGAAGCAATAATAAAGATTTCAACAAGGGCAAATGTCTATAAGTTTACTGGAAAATACATTCATATATTTTAAGGTTCGAAAAAAAAACCTCAAATCACGGGAGCAATATATATGAACCTATGGGTAGACACAAGAAATAGGTAATTAATCTGCAACTTGAATGCACATATGTCACAACTTGCATCTAGAAATTGTAGAGAATCCAGTCTTTGTCCTTGAATCTGCATTATCTCCAGAAAGTAGAAAGGTTACCCCCCAAATTATATTGGAGGTACTCCCAACATTGGTTGAAATAACATATATTCCTATCACAGACACAGAACAAGCTTATGGTTTCCACAGGAAAAAGAAAAGAGAGGGAGGGATAAAGATGCTTTAGGAGTTTTGGACTAACAGATACATACTACTATATATAAAATAGATAAACAACAAGGACCTACTGTACAGCACAGGGAACTATATTTAATATCTTATAATAACCTATAATGGAAAAGAATCTGAAAAAGTGTATATATATATATATATATATGTATGTATAACTAAATAGCTTTGCTGTACACCTGAAACTAACACATTATAAATCAAATATGTTTCCATTTTTAAAAGTTTTAATAAAAAATTTTGTCCAAACTAAATTTAAGAATTAATTTTTTGTTTAGAACTTTAGTAATTGAAGGTGAATTTATTAAGCCAAAATTAATTTCTAGTTAGCAATTTTTGCATGCAAGACCACTCTCAAAGACACGTACACACATAGCTTTACAGTTAATACTTTACTAAAGCTATGAAAACACAGGCCACTAAATATGAAAAGATTTATTGAAGGTCACGCAATTGTCAGAATCAGAAGCGGTACTTAGACCTAAGGAAGGAGACCTAAGGAAGTCTATGTCAATGTTAAAGTAAACTAACTAATTTACAAAAGTTCCAAATAACATGTATAGCAATTTAAGTGAGTTCCCTCATTAATGAGAAAAACATCTCTAAGTGGGGTTACAGAATGAGAAAGTAAAATGATTTATGATTGCATACACCTAAATTTGAGGACAAATACTACCTCAGCTTTTTTTCATTATACTCCCTTTTTGAATTTTTTCCAATATGGTAACTGCTCCTGAGGAAAAGCAGGGGTTGTATTAAAGAAACATTTTTTTCAGAACCAGAGGCACCACTTGAATGAATTATTTAGTATCTACTGAAACAACAGAGAGCTACTTCATATAAATGTCAGCATGCAGAAGCATTTCACCTGAAGGAAAGCAGAACTGTCTGCTAGAACTTGAAGAGTAATTTCAAGGGGATTCTGCTGCTATTTCCTAGACCTTTCCTAGACCCTTAAAGCTCAGAGTTAGAGGAAAACAGTTTAACCTATTACACAGATTGTTAAAATACTAGATGCAAAGATGAAAATATATATACCTTGCATAAGGGTGATTAAAACAATGAAATTTTTATTGAAAGTGATTATAAAATTTCTCTGCAAGAGATCTTGTAGGGAAAACAATCACATGTTTTGTGTGTCAGAGTGGTCTCTCATTTGTACAAAAGAAATGGAGTACAGAAAAATTAAAGGACTCACCAAAGCTTACAAAGAATGCTAATTAATATATGAGGATATATGGAAATGTTGTGAGAAACAGAAGCATTGTTACTTCCATCAATTTAAGCTGCTGCTTTTAAAGCTGTGTTCTGTGTTGAACTAAATGGGAAGAAAATTTTTCTTAAAAAAGGGAATATATTTATATGTATAGCTGATTTACTTTGATGTACAGTAGAAACTAACTACAGTTGTAACTATACTTCAATAAAAATTAATTTTAAAAATATATACATCTTATATATGAAAAATCAATGCAAATCACTTTCACATAGATGCATTTTTATTAAATGTTTAACAAAATTTTCTTATTTTGATAGTTTAGATTGCTGCTAATTGGTTATTCATTCATATTTTTGCACAGCAAATGTATAGCTTCCAGAGAAAAACCAATGAATATCTGAATTGAGTTCAGTTGCTCAGTCAGGTCGGACTCTGAGAACCCATGGACTGCAGCACTCCAGGCTTCCTTGTCCATCACCTAGTCCCGGAGCCTACCCAAACTCATGTCCACTGAGTCAGTGATGCCATCCAAACATCTCATCCTCTGTCTTCCCCTTCTCCTCCTGCTTTCAATCTTTCCCAGCATCAGGGTCTTTTCCAAAGTCAGTTCTTCATATCAGGTGGCCAAAGTCTTGGAGTTTCAGCTTCAGCATCAGTCCTTCCAATGAACACCCAGGACTGATCTCCTTTAGGATGGACTGGTTGGATCTCCTTGCAGTCCAAGGGACTCTCAACAGTCTTCTTCAACACCACAGTTCAAAAGCATCAATTCTTCAGTGCTCAGCTTTCTTTATAATCCAACTCTCACCTCCATATGTGACTACTGAAAAAACCATAGCTCTGACTAAATGGACCTTTGTTGGCAACGTAATGTCTCTGCTTTTCAATATGCTGTCTAGGTTGGTCATAAATTATCTTTCAAGGAGCATGTGTCTTTTAATTTCATGGCCACAGGCACCATCTGCAGTGATGTTGGAGCCCCAAAAACTAAAGTCTGTCACTGTTTCCCCATCTATTTGCCAAGAAATGATGGGACCAGGTGCCATGATCTTAGTTTCCTGAATGTTGAGTTTTAAGCCAACTTTTTCCCTCTCCTCTTTCACTTTCATCAAGAGATGCTTTAGTTCCTCTTCACTTTCTGCCATAAGGGTGGTGTCATCTGCATATCGGAAGTTATTGATATTTCTCCCAACAGTCTTGATTCCAGCTGGTGCTTCATCCAGTCCAGCATTTCTCATGATGTACTTTGCATATAAGTTAAATAAGCAGGGTGACAATAAACAGCCTTGACATACTCTTTTCCCGATATGGAACCAGTCTGTTGTTCCATGTCCAGTTCTAACTGTTGCTTCTTTACCTGCATACAGATTTCTCAGAAGGAAGGTCAGGTGGTCTGTATTCCCATCTCTTTAAGAATTTTCCACATTTTGTTTTGATCCACACAGTCAAAGGTTTGGGCATAGTCAATAAACCAGAAGTAGATGTTTATCTGGAACTCTCTCAGTGTTCCCATGATCCCATGGCTGTTGGCAATTTGATCTCTGGTGCCTCTGCCTTTTCTAAATCCAGCATGAACATCTAGAAATTCATGGTTCATGTACAGTAGTAGCCTGACTTGGAGATTTTGGAGCGTTACTTTGTTAACGTGTGAAATTGTGCGGTACCTTGAGCATTCTTTGGCATTGCCTTTCTTTGGGATTGGAATGAACACTGACCTTTTCCAGTCCTGTGGCCACTGCTGAGTTTTCCAGATTTGCTGGCATATTGAGTGCAGCACTTGCACAGCATCATCTTTCAGGATTTGAAATAGCTCAACTGGAATTCCATCACCTCCACTAGCTTTGTTCATACTGATGCTTCCTAAGGCCCACTTGACTTCACATTCCAGGATGTCTGGCTCTAGGTGAGTGATCACACCATCATGATTATCTGGGTCATGAAGATCTTTTTTGTATAGATCTTCTGTGGATTCTTGCCACCTCTTCTTAATATCCTCTACTTCTGTTAGGTCCACACCATTTCCACCCTTTATTGTGCCCATCTTTGCATGCAGTGTTCTCTTGGTATCTCTAATTTTCTTGAAGAGATCTCTAGTCTCTCCCATTCCATTTTCCTCTATTTCTTTGCATTGATCACTAAGGAAGGCCATCTTATCTCTCCTTTCTTCTTAGGAACTCTGCATTCAAATGGGTATAGCTTTCCTTTTCTCCTTTGCCTTTTGCTTCTTTTCTTTTCACAGCTATTTGTAAGGCCTCCTCAGACAACCATTTTGCCTTTTTGAAATTCTTTTTCTTGGGGATGGTTTTAATCACTGCCTCCTGTGTAATGTCACAAACCTCAATCCATAGTTCTTCAGGTACTCTGTCTATCAAATCTAATCCCTTGAACCTATTTGTCACTTCTACTGTACATCCTAAGAGATTTGATTAGTGTCATACCTGAATGGTCTAGTGGTTTTTCCTACTTTCTTCAATTTGTCTGATTTTGGCAATAAGGAGTTCATGATCTGGGCCACAGTCAGCTCCTGGTCTTGTTTTTGCTGATTGTATAGAGCTTCTCCATCTTTGGCTGAATAGAATAAATCTGATTTCAGTATTGACCATCTGGTGATGTCCACGTGAAGAGTCTTCTCTTGTGTTGTTGCAAGAGGGTGTTTGCCATGACCAGTGCATTCTCTTGGCAAAACTGTTAGCCTTTGCCCTGCTTCATTGTGTACTCTAAGGCCATATTTTCCCATTACTCCAGGTATTTCTTGACTTCCTAGTTTTGCATTCCAATCCCCTATAATGGAAAGGACATCTTTTTTGGGTGTTACCAAGTACTGCATTTCAGACTCTTTTGTTCACTGTGATGGCTACTCCTTTTCTTCTAAGGTATTTTTGCCCATAGTAGAAGATATAATGGTCATCTGACTTAAATTCACCCATTCCAGTCCATTTTAGTTTCAGTTCAGTTCAGTTGCTCAGTCATGTCTGACTCTTTGCGACCCCATGAATCGCAGCATGCCAGGACTCCCCATCCATCACCAACTCCCAGAGTTCACTCAGACTCATGTCCATTGAGTCAGTGATGCCATCCAGTCATCTCATCCTCTGTTGTCCCCTTCTTTTCCTACCCCCAATCCCTCCCAGCAGCTGAGTCTTTTCCAATGAGTCAACTCTTCGCATGAGGTGGCCAAAGTATTGGAGTTTCAGCTTTAGGATCATTCCTTCCAAAGAAATCCCAGGGCTGATCTCCTTTAGAATGGACTGGCTGGATCTCCCTGCAGTCCAAGGGACTCTCAAGAGTCTTCTCCAACACCACAGTTCAAAAGCATCAATTCTTCGGTGCTCAACCTTCTTCACAGTCCAACTCTCACATCTATACATGACCACAGGAAAAACCATAGCCTTGACTAGACGGACCTTAGTCGGCAAAGTAATGTCTCTGCTTTTGAATATGCTATCTAGGTTGGTCAAAACTTTTCTTCCAAGGAGTAAGCGTCTTTAATTTCATGGCTGCAGTCACCATCTGCAGTGATTTTGGAGCCCCCCAAAACTAAAGTCTGACACTGTTTCCACTGTTTCTCCATCTATTTCCCATGAAGTGATGGGACCGGATACCATGATCTTCATTTTCTGAATGTTGAGCTTTAAGCCAACTTTTCCACTCTTCACTTTCACTTTCATCAAGAGGCTTTTTAGTTCCTCTTCACTTTCTGCCATAAGGGTGGTGTCATCTGCATATCTGAGGTTATTGATATTTCTCCCAGCAATCTTGATTCCAGCTTGTGTTTCTTCCAGTCCAGCGTTTCTCATGATGTACCATTTTACTTTGCTGATTCCTAAAATGTCGATGTTCACTCTTGCCATCTCCTGTTTGACCACTTGCAATTTGCCTTGATTCATGGACCTAACATTCTAGGTTCCTATGCAATATTGCTCTTTATAGCATCAGTCTTTACTTCCATCACCAGTCACATCCACAGCTGGGTATTGTTTTTGCTTTGGTTCCATCCCTTCATTCTTTCTGGAGTTATTTCTCCACTGACCTCCAGTAGCATATTGAGCACCTACCGATCTGGGGGATTCATCTTTCAGTGTCCTATCTTTTTGCCTTTTCATGCTGTTCATGGGGTTCTCAAGGCAAGAATACTGAAGTGGTTTGCCTTCCCCTCTCCAGTGGACTACGTTTTGTCAGAACTCTCCACCATGACCTGTCCATCTTGGGTGGCTCTATACAGCATGACTCATAGTTTCACTGAGTTAAACAAGATTTGTGATCAGATTGGTTAGTTTTCTGTGATTGTGGTAGTCAGTCTTCCCTCTGATAGAGAACGATATGAGGCTTATGGAAGCTTCCTGATGGGAAAGACTGTCTTGTTCTGATGGGTGGGGCCATGCTCAGTAAATCTTTAATCCAATTTTCTGTTGATGAGCAGGGCTATGTTCTCTCCCCTTTATTTGACCTAAGACCAAACTATGGTGGAGGTAATGAAGATAATGGCAACCTCCTTCAAAAGGTCCCATGCATGCACTGCTCCACTCAGTGCCCCCAACCTTGCAGCAGGCCACCACCAACTCACCCCCCCCACCCCCTGGAGACTCCTGGACTGTCTCAGGAAAGTCTGGGTCAGTCTCTTGCAGGGTCACTGCTCCTTTCTCTTGGATCCAAGAGCCCCAGCAAGACTGTAGCCACTGGAGCAGCAGCTGTGTGGCGCTGGAGCTACTGTGAGAAGATACCCTGTGTCCAAGGGCAGAGAAGCCACAGCAAGATAATAGGAGGGGCAAAATCACATTTAAAATAAAAACCCATACCTGCCAGAGATGCTCAGAGGCCTCAAACATACCTTGTGTGCAACACCACCCAGAGACCCCACAGAGACTGAGACAGAACTGTGAGTGTCTCCTGAGGAGGTACAGGTCAGCAGTGGACTCCTGCAGGGGAAGGAGCTCTGGGTGCTGCAGACTTGGGTATGGCATAAGCCCTCTTGGAGGAGGTCAACATTAACCCCACCATAGAGCCACCAGAACTTACACAGGACTGGGAAACAGACTCTTGGAGGGCACAAACAAAACAAATGAATGTCTAGGTGCTTTTATTCTATACCTTTAAAAACTACCTTGCCAATAAATGTGTACTGTATGATTTCATCCGCTGTGTGTTTAGCTTCTCATTTCAGGTAAAATTGTTTCTAATCAAAATTCCACTAAACATCATCATGAAAGGCAGAAATTTCCCCATGACTGACTGTCTATATCTCACAGAACCTGTTCAAGGCTAACCTATTAATTGTGCACCAAATACTTATGCTCAGTGAGTTCTTCCAAGTCCTTCAATTAAGCACTAAATAACTTGGGTACTTATCATGAAGAAACTTTCTCCTACAAGATGAGAGACAGATTATTCCAGCATATTTTAGGAGAGTAGACACCTTTCTACCTGTCTACTTGAGTTCTATTTGCTTGTCTATTTATGTACACATCTAAAACATAGCTGGCATTGGCTAGGTGATAAGTCTAACTTGTTTGTGATTTTGTACTAAAATATCCAGATAATATTAGATAAAAAGAGTCAATTTTTAACATTTGAAGAATTACACAATTTCTAAGTTAAAGAACTTGCATGAAAAATATTTTTATCCAGAAATGGTTAAAAAGCCACATATATCAATCTTAGAAATACTTTTATTCAGAGTTGAAAGACCTTTTTTTTAAGTCTCTCTTTTTTCCATCATAAAGTTGCCAATTTAACAGTTGCTAACTTTTGAATGCAATGTTGAATCTCAATTTGTGTCTGCCCACAATCACAGCATACTACAGTGGAGCTTGGTAAAAAATCCTTTTGTGGCTCATATTCTTTTCCCTCTAACTCTTATCATTTGCCACTAATAGCCTCGGTTTCTTAGTCTATTTTTCTCTGAATTATGGTTGTATCTCATTAAGAAGCAGCTGGAAGCCTATGATTAACAGAATGGACTATTATACCAGCAGAACACAGTTATACCTCTCAAAGATGTTTACTTTTGACTCTAAAATATGGTAAATAAATGTTAGAAACATTCAGATCTTACACAGTTTTAATATAGACTGAATGGCTATTTAATTCTGGCCCGTTAGCTTTAATGAAATCTCTCACTGATATCAAACTTAAAACCCACTGTAAGTTTTACCTACTGCTCTTTTAGCTTCCCAATAAACATTTCCTTTATATGAAACATGGACTTAGCTGTAAACAAGGAAAAGCATACATGTGGAAAAAGAGGATTAAGAGATAATATTAGAAAGAGAAAACAAAAATATATTCATTAGTGATGTTAAACCAGAGAGATTTTATATTAGGTATCTTATTATAACAGCATCTAAGCTCTTCTCCTTCTATGTGCAGTTAATTGGACCAAAGAAGTATAGCAGTCAAGTCATTAACACTGAGTAGAGCAAAAGCCTTCTTTTCTTTATTAAGAAATATCAAAAAGGGTGAGAATAGAGAGAGGTCATCATTGTTTCAGTCAAGAAAGTACGAAAAGATGAGGAAAAAGCTGCTCTGAAAAAATATTAATAGCATATAAAGTAACTATTTCCCATGTATTCATGACTTTTCCATTGCCATTTAATTCATGTAAATATGTTTCATCTAACAACTAGTTTTGATGCTTTTTGAGGTATGGCAGAACCAATTATAAATTTGAATTTAATTTTATTTCTCCCAAGATATAGTAAAAAAGATGTCTAAGTAACATTTTTTGAATGAAAAAACATTTACCTATTAAGTAGTATATCTTTCTAAAATATCAATTGACTGTTTTGTGTACAGGCCAAGTAACAGCTTGCAGGTGTGCCAGACTCTAAACTTTCCTAAATAGTAGGAACTAGATAACACTAACTTCTTCTGCTAATACATTCTGTCCTTCTAAACTTTTATGACTACTGTCCTAAGAATACTGGTATTGTCAAAAATCACATTTAAAAAGCAATTATTTCAAATCATTTGCTACAAAAGCTACACAGCACTGAGTTAACCCAATATTTACAATTGATAAAACATTTTCAGGAAAGACTAACTTGCCATTTATTATCATTACAAAGATACCACTTACATACCTTTATAACCTCTTATTGTTCTTAACAAAGCACAGAGCTACTCAAACAAGTGGGTGGGTTATGAGAGCACCAGCATTTTTCATAAGAGGTGCTATTTATAGATTGCCAAAATTGTACCCTACATGGCATAAATGCTGATTCTAAATCATCAGTTGTCTTATACATTGCTCACTTGCTTCATGGAAATTCACTCTGCCAAACATCAGTAATCTTTCTGGCCTAAAAATATCACAATTCACACATCAGAAAATAATATTCAGGAAGTTAGCCTCCTTTCCCTCACTCTCTTCCATGAGATTAAAAGAAAAAGGAAATAAAATCAGACATCTCAACATTAATCTTTAGCAAGATTGTTTAAGATGGATGTTTCTTAATTTTTGCCAGTTCTCTTGAAATGCAATAATAGTATCAGACATGGGAGGCCTTGCTTTCCTGTCCTTTTCTGGCTTATTAAATTCTTCTAAAATGCAACAGCATATTGTTACATATTTCCCATCACCTCCACATATATGCTCTGTCAGAGCTGTCTTTCTGTAGCTCTGTGCTGCAGGCAGCATCATGATCCCAAGTGGCACAGGCAATAGAACAAAGTGTTAACTGAGGGGGCAGAACATGGGACATTGCAAATTTGGCATCCCCCAGAGGTCTAGATGTGGATGCAGCGTGTGGCCATTCTCCACTTGCCCGTTAGAAGTCTATCATCATAGCTCGTGAATGACTAGCAGTGTTATTTTCCAAAATTCACTTTATAAAAAAAAAGCCAAATTTTCTCAGACACAGCAATTAAGTTAGCCTACATTTGCACATAAACCTAATGCACTAATTGGCAAGTTCATTTGGATCTCCAAATAGCACGTACACCTGTTTTTCAATGTGTGAGACAAATAATTACCTTTGCTTGCAACTCATTTTAATGAATTTTAAGAGAAGAAAACCCATAATTTATTTTATTTGGAAAGTTCTAGATTATCAAGGCACTGACTTTTGCTGAATACATCAGATGTGTTTGATTTTTAAAAAGGTCTTCAAGGTAATTGAAATCTCACTGCCTTGTAGAACAGGGAGGAGTAAATGAAAAAAGAGGAGGAACAGGGAGAAGGGGATAGTGTTTTAAATCAAGGGAGAACTTTCCAAAACTATGTCAAAAAGCTTTCTGAGAAAATGGATGTGAATTTACTGGCTGAACAAGTCTGACCCCATCCATCACTGTCCAATGAATGATAGATTGTTCAATACAAGATGTTTGCTTTTTCTATGTTCCCATATTTGACACTTAAAGGAGACAGAAAAACATAGAAACCCTTCAAAGACAAGCCTTTTACTACAGCAATTACTCCTGAAATATATGTGAGTGACAGAAAGCTTGGAAGACTATTTTCTGGAAATCATGTGGCATTTTATAAGGAAACTAGATCATGAGGAGGTTTACTTACTCAGATAAATTATAAATCACTGGCACCATCTGTACAACACACTGAATGAAAAAACACAAATTATAAAAGTTATTGACTACAGGGGTTAATTGATAGCCACCTGTTGCTCTGGCTAAGCCATGAGAACAATACCATGGGAAGAGAATAAAAGCAAGATATAGCAACTATGTATAATCTAAACAAAAAGTCCATGGGGCTGATTAGCTGGGATCATCATGCCTTGCTGTGGAGATACATACTGTGGACCTGGGAACACCAGGTCAGTGCAAGTTAAGAAGGCTACTTGCAACATGCACTGATTGTTCTTCCACGTTCATGCAAGGACTGCTGCCCCCGGCTGTGTGATGCCCTTGGTACTGGGAGACAGCATAAAAGTACAAAGAAGAACATTAACTCTGGGACATGACTGAGGGGATGGGAACCTTATGCTATCTAAAAACCAGATACTTTCTGCATACCAAGAGCTCAGTAAAAGCGATGTGAAATCGGTCAGTGGGGCTCCCGATCCTAGAGGTCTTGAGTCCCCCAGTCCCATATTTAAAACTTTAATTCTGTTTCTAGTTTCCTTTTTCCAAACTGTGCATCGACCACTTTTGATCCCTACCTACTGCACTGGCCGCAGCAATTGACAAGAAATGGCAGTTTAAAATGGCTATCAGTTCAGTTTGGTCGCTCAGTCGTGTCCAACTCTTTGCGACTCCATGAACTGCAGCACACCAGGCCTCCCTGTCCATCACCAACTCCTGGAGTCCACCCAAACCCATGTCTATAAAGTCAGTGATGCCATCCATCCATCTCATCCTCTGTCATCCCCTTCTCCTCCTGCCCTCAATCTTTCCCAGCATCAGGGTCTTTTCCAATGAGTCAGCTCTTCGCATCAAGTGGTCAAAGTATTGGAATTTCAGCTTCAGCACCAATCCTTCCAATGAACACCTAGGACTGATCTCCTTTAGGATGGACTGGTTGGATCTCCTTGCAGTGCAAGGGACTCTCAAGAATCTTCTCCAACACCACAGTTCAAAAGCATCTAGGAAGTTACTTTTTATAATATCAGTGAGATGGTCAAATAAATATCAATTCAATTATATAAACTCAATGGGATTGGTATATATAATTTTTCCAGATACAATGCTGGCTTCATAAATATACTTAGTACTATTAATATTTAGCCTTTGATACTTTAACTCTTCTACTGAGTTTCTCTAATAGATGTTTCCAATGACACTTTACTCAGTAGTTGAATTTCCCCAAGATTTTATTTGATATTTTAAACATGTTTTGCTCTTTTTTTTTAAATTAAGTATCTGAGGATTCCCATATGGTGGTAAAATACAAGAAACATACTTTTTGCTGAAGATAAAGCAGATTCCACCAGGAATGCAGTGTAAAATTGTTACTAAAAAGTCAATGCTTAAGGCCTTTATCTTAGCTTGAATTCCTCTGATAGCATAACCTGAAACAAGGCCTGGGATGTGGGTGATTTCACTGGGAGATAATCTCAGAAAGCAAGGAGTGGAAAGAGTGAGAAAGGGAAACAAAAAAAAATGGATCATTCCTTAATAAGCTGGTTACCTGTGTCAACAGCTGGGTCTTAGTACCCCAGGGCCTTCTGAGGAGTCATGTGGAAGGTGCCCTAGAACTATCCCTCCAAGGAGAGAAGACTGGGGCCTTTATCCATCAGCCTACTCTCCTCCATTCTATAAGGGTTACTTCAGAGAGTATTAACCCTCTAATTAACCTGCACAAACTCACCAAGGATAAGAAAATTCCCACGGCTTCAGGGAAGCCCAGAGGCAGTAAAATGTGGTGTATTATTCATACTTGAAGTGCACTGTTGGCTGGGCATCCAGCTGCAGTCAAAATGAAAAGTGGCCAAGGGATGCAATGCAGGCCTCAAAGGCATCAGTTACAACCACTGAATTTCTTTTATCTCCTTGTATGTATTGCACTTCCCTGGTGGCTCAGATGGTAAAGAATCTGCCTGCAATATGGGAGACCAGGGTTCAATCCCTGTGTCGAGAATATCCCCTGGAGAAGAGAATCACTACCCACTAAAGTATTCTTGCCTGGAGAATCCCATGGGCAGAGGAGCCTGGAAGACTACAGTCCATAAGATTGCAAAGAGTTGTCTATGACTGAAGGGACTGAGCTCTTACACATGTAAGGCACTAGTAAAAGACTTTGAGATAAAAGGCACTGGGAGCTTTGAAAGCAGGTCTGTATGTGAAAGCAGTCTCTAACATCATTAGATGTTCAGCACTGGGAAAATCCATCAGTCTTCCTAGGAGATGCTAGTATCCATCTTCTGAGGCTGTGATCATGATTAAATGACCTAAGACACACAAAACATCTGACACACTGCAAGCGTTCATGAGTGATAGTTCTCATTGACTTGCCCCACCTGTAGTGATACCATCACACTCATTTCATGATTTCTTTTATTCATCAGATTATCAAGGTTTTAAGTTTCAGTTTAAACTATTAGTTACTTGGGAAAAATGTCATTAACTCACAACACTAGATTAAGCACCTTAAAAGAGACTACTGAGTTTCTCCATGCTGCTAAGCTGCTTCAGTCGTGTCCAACTCTGTGCGACCCCAGAGACGGCAGCCCACCAGGCTCCCCCGTCCCTGGGATTCTCCAGGCAAGAACACTGGAGTGTGTTGCCATTTCCTTCTCCAATGCATGAAAGTGAAAAGCGAAAGTGAAGTCGCTCAGTCATGTCCGACTCTTAGCGACCCCATGGACTGCAGCCCACCAGACTCCTCTGTCCAGGGGATTTTCCAGGCAAGAGTACTTGAGTAGGGTGCCATTGCCTTCTCCGGAGTTTCTCCATAGGCCTTCTTTTTTAACACTTGAGTTGCTTGTTACTAATTATATATATTTAGGCTAACTGTTAGCTCTACGATGGAGGCAAATGTCCACCTTCCTTTCTAGGGCTATCAATGAATATTTCTTGAATTGTATTGATATCTCTTAATAATATACTAAGGAATTCAATAAATTTTTTACTTCTTAGCTTCCCCTGACTGCAGAGATCATATGAAATCTTGGCTACTAAGAACACTTACAATATCATACATACTAGCAATACAATCTGTATTTCATCAATAAGCTTTTCTGCCATAAATAGATCTTGATGCAATTTTTATTTTGACTCTAGAGCACACAGTTGAAATTAAGCCTAAGATGATCCTTATTCTTCTTCCATAAGCATTTGTCTACCTCACCACAGACCACTGCCCATCCAATTTCTTAGATAAAGATATTAAAAAGTGCTTAACAGCCCAAGTGAGAAAAAGCACCAAAATATAGGAGGAGAAGGGCTGGTGGGTGGGATTTCTGCCCTCCATTCTCCAGAATGATCTTTTTCCAAATCCCCAGATGAACTGAAGCAGATTGGAGAAACCCTAGTTCTTTCCTGCTTTGATGATGGAATGGGTACAAACTTAGAGACTGCTTTTCTCAGAGGCCTATTTTCAGAAAGGAAGAATTTGTATGTATCAGTCTTGAATCTCAACCTCCTGAAGAGTCCCTGAAGCCTGACATTTCCTTGCATTAATTTCTAAATTTAAACAAAAGAACAAATGCTAATGTTTTCTCCCCTCTAGGTCGTTCTTCTCATTCAAACCACCACATTAACTTTTGCTGATGTTGTTCTTGTCTCTAATGTTTTTTCCGGATTTTCTGATTTGGTTTCCTAGTCTTAACTTGAGTTCATGTCTTCATTCACTTGCTGATATTTATCAAATATCAAGTATGGTACGATTCAGTTTTTGGCCCTGGACCCTCTCCCTGAACTGCATCATGACATCTGAGCCCATCCTAGCTTCCTCCACACCCAGACTCATTTAAGCATTCACCTTGCTGACACTGGATAGATGTTTTATGTTCTCTCCTGAGTCTCAGAAATGGCAGACGTGGCTTAGATAAACTATTTACTTTCTGTTTGGTTTTAATCATTCAATTTCCAATTCATTGGGGATTAATCTCTAATAGGTGAAATTATTGGCATAATTCTTCTCTCAGCATCCAGCCCTGTAAAATCACATGTCTGACTTGCCCAATTCATCAAAAGGGGAATTGATGTGGAGTTAGTGACTAGGTTATCAGCATTACTGATCCTTTCCCAATTACACTCATTTAATTATCTTCACACATTGCTTATATGGCCTGGATGAATATTAGCTACACAGAATTACAATGGTATTGAAAAGAACCATCTTACTGGGTGTACCATAAATGCTTCCCAATTAAACGGTGAGACTATTTTTGCTCCAGGGATTATTAGCATGAACAAACTATTTTGCATAAAATGAGTGCTCAATAAATGTTTGTTAAGTCAAACCCAGTGTTTTCTAAATGTTTCAACAACTCTAAAGTACAATACAACATAGCATTATTTGGCATTTGATTTGGAGCCAGGCTTTCTGTAGCCTGTAATATTTTATGTAGGCTAGAATCACACTCATTCTATTTTGAAACTCAGACAGTCATAAAGCTGGAGATCACTTCAAAATCAACCAGCTTTTCACACAGCTGCCATACTGTCCTGCGTAATATTTCAGATATGGAGAATATTCTGTTGGAAAAAAGTGGCCTCTGCCAAATGATATAATGAGAATGCCGATAGTCCCAAACAGGGTTAACAGAAAAATGTTTCATATTTGCAAAGTATTTAGATCACATCACGGGGCCTAACAATACCTACAGTGCTTGGCAAAATGATTACAGTAGTTTGAACCATTAGAATCCATAGCGGGACTACTCTAATATAGTTACTCAGTATTACTCACGTTAAGGTAGCATTAGAAGATCCTGTCAACTATCAGCTGATGGGTCTTTTTAAAGGGAAAACAATCATTGAATGAATAAAGCAATGGAATATGTATCTCACTAGTAAATATGAATGACTGTTAAGGCATTGTGTGAAATGAAGAAAGTTTGAGCTGGAACACTGTCACAGCATATGGTAACAATCTGTGGAGACCATTACCCAAAGCCAGGGTCTCTGTTGTGGGTCTCTTTTCCTGAGAACTGTTAAGAGACATCAGGATTTGCCGTTTATGGAGATACCTCTAAAATGTATCTCAAAGTAAATGTTCACAGAAAGGCAACTAAAGGGGTTCTCTAAACAAAGTCTTTTAAAGAATATGGCCTTGATGAATCGCCACACATATCAAAGGCTGGGAGAGGGCTTCCCAGGTGGTCTAGTAGTTAAGAATCCACCTGCCAAGTCAGGGGACACAGGTTCTATCCCTGGCCCAGGAAGATCCCACGTGCCACTGTGCAGCTAAGTCCGTGAGCCACAGCCACTGAACCTGTGCTCTAGAGCCCGTGAGCCACAACTGCTGAGCCCACATGTCACATCTACTGAAGCCTGCGTGTCTACAGCCTGTGCCCTGCAACAAGAGCGGCTACTGCAATGAGAAAGCCCGCACACCGCAACAAAGAGTGGCCCCCACTCACCGCAACCAGAGAAAGCCTGCGTGGAGCTACGAAGCCCCAGCACAGCCAAAAGTAAGTAAATAAATAAAGGTTGGGAGAAATCCTGCGGTAAAAAAATCATTTTCACTTTCTTTCACCTGTTAGGTCCTTCCTGCTTCTTTTCACTTAATCTATTTCATCAAATCAACATCCCATGAACGTAATTTTCTTTATACACTTTGGGAGATGCTGCTCCAGAGTGTAATCCACAAGTGAATAGGACACTTGAACATTTCAAGTGATTCTCCTCTTTTCATTGACAAGAAAATATTGAAAGGCCTTTTAGACCCAAGAGGGCCTTTATTACACGCCTCATGATTTGTAAACAGCTAGTTTAATCGAATAATCCATTATAGGCTTGTCTCTGATTATAACTTCTGAGCTACTGTAATGCTACTTTCTTGCTAAATATGGAACTCCAAGGATTGTCTAACTTAGTGTCTAACTTAGGTTTTACAATTAAATATTTGACCTGTCAACTGTTTTTATCTAGAGGAGAGAACAACTCTTACCTCTGTGTCTCAGAATATAATTTATTATTGGTATTTAGGCAATGTGATTGCTTAATTTTAGGATTATTTTGATGTATATTATTCAAAAGCTTACTGTATTACAGTTGATAAACTACACACCAAGAATATAAAGATGATCGTGTCACAGACCCTGACCCAAGAGGTGTACAGTAAAGAAGAAAATTTTAAAAACCAATCATATCATGATGACAATACTTTGTAGGTCATTGCAAAAATATTGTAACACACTGACATGATAAGTTCTGTTTTGAAGGACTTGAGAACAATTCAAGAGGATGATAAACAAAAGGTGACTGTGTATTCTCCAAGTCAAAAAGTCATTTATTTAAAAATATTCATTTAAAATATTTATTGAGCACCTACTTTATGCTATACACACTTCTATGCATTAGAAGGGCACTGTGAACAAAAGGGACAAATACATTTGCTTCACAGAGATTATTTTTTAGTGGTAGATAAAGACTATGTGTGAGAAAAATACACAAACAAAAATGAATAAAGCACATATTCATTTAGAAAATGATAATTACTAAAAATAAAGAGGGCAAGAAAAGCAATCTGAAGAATCTGTGGCAGTAGACAAGAGTGAAATTATAGATAAGATGGCCAGGGAAATCCTCAATGAGGTGACTTTTGAGTAAAGTCCTGAAAGAACTGAGAGGACAAGCCCTGGGAACATATGGACACAGTTATTCCAGGCAGTGGGAGCTGTGAAGACTAAGATCATAAGCTGTGCAACTGCCTAACATGTGTAAGGCAGTAAAGAGGCCAGTGTGGTTGCAGCAAAGGAGAGTGAGAGAGTAAAGGGAGATGAGGCCAAGAAGTGAGGGGTCCAGGCCTCTTGGGCCACAGTAATGACTGGCTTTTACTTAAGTAAGATGACGAGTCATGGGTGCTGAGCAGAGAAGCACCATGATCCAATTTAGATATAACTGAATGTTAAATATAGCAGTCATATTGGCATGTTGAGAGTAGATGTAAGGAAAAGTAAAAGTAAAATAAAAGAAATACATTAGGACAGTATTAAAATATACAAATGAGAGTCGATGGAAAATCAAGTCACAGTAATAGTTTGGAATCTGAGTATACTTTGAGGGATTTACTAGTCAGATATGACTTTAGCAATTTAGCACAGAGAGTGTGAATTAAAAAATTAAGTCAAAATCACTCCACATTTCTTAAGGGAGTTGCTATCAACTAAGGCAATGGCACCACACTCCAGTACTCTTGCCTGGAAAATCCCATGGACAGAGGAGCCTGGTGGGCTGCCTCCTCTGGGGTCGCACAGAGTCGGATACGACTGAAGCGACTTACAGCAGTACCAGTAGCAGCAAGTAACAAATGGGGCTTCCCAGGTGGTGCTAATGGTAAAGATCCTGCCTGCCAATGCAGGAGATAAAAGCGACAAAGTTTCGATCCCTGGGTTGGGAAGATCCTTTGGAGAAAGAAATGGCAACCCACTCCAATATTCTTGCCTGGAGAATCCCATGGACAGAGGCGCCTGTTGGGCTGCAGTTCATGTGGCACAAAGAGCCGGACACAACTGAAGCGACTTAGCACGAAGTTACAAAAGACCTAGGATGAATCAGTTTCCTTAGATGAGAAAATTTTCCTTAAAGTTTTATTGCCCTTTATTTACGGCCCTTTGGACCCCTTCAAAGGCTTGGGAGAGGTCCTGAAAATATACTACATGAATCATTTTTCTGTAAGATTTGCCAAAATAAGATATTTTAGCTAACTGCAATTTCTTGTTACTTCAACTTCCTCTTCATCATAATTCTCCTATTTAGTGGTGCCGGGATGGCTGCACGTATGTTGGGGATCCCAGTGAAGATAATTTGAGGACACGATTCAGTCAGTTCAGTCGCTCAGTCGTGTCCGACTCTTTGCAACCCCATGAATCGCAGCACGCCAGGCCTCCCTGTCCATCACCATCTGCCAGAGTTCACTCAGACTCACATCCATCGAGTCGGTGATGCCATCCAGCCATCTCATCCTGTCGTCCCCTTCTCCTCCTGCCCCCAATCCCTCCCAGCATCAGAGTCTTTTCCAATGAGTCAACTCTTTGCATGAGGCGGCCAAAGTATTGGAGTTTCAGCTTTAGTATCAGTCCTTCCAAAGAAATCCCAGGGTTGATCTCCTTTAGAATTAGACTGAGCTTAATGGAATATATGTATCACTTCTGTGTATAGTTGTTATATAGCTAGTCATTTTCCTATACTCCCACTACTGATGGGATGATTCATCTGGCATTGCGACACACAGGGACAAGGCCAGAATTTGCAAATGAATATACTGTATGGCATCCAGGAATAAAACTGTGGGTAACAGAGGAGAAATAAGAGCTGAAATGTACTAAACAATAATTTAGTATGTGGAAAATTCTTCTAGTAATCTTATGTATAAGATGGTAGACACAGGATTTCGTACTCATTGCCAAACGTTCTGTTCTATCCTGATTATGCTCAATGATACAGTTTACACAGTTATGACCCAAGAAAAATATTTTATGAGAAACATACAAAATATAATTTTTCAGAATTTCTGTATTTACAGAAGTACCACTATAAAGATTGAATGTAAGTGTGAGGTCACACGTTTCATGTATTCTAAAGTATCAGATCACATCTTAATATATCTGTTTCATCTTATTCTCCTGAAGCTTGACAATTTCTTAAAATGGTTCACAAAAATGCCACCTTGAAACTGAAATAGACTGAAAAATGTGGGTTTCAATAAGAAACTCCTGTTTACATTCATTGCTAAACTGGTGGTTGTTGTATTGACTAGGGCCTTGTATTTTTGATTATCCAATCCATGACAAGAGTGAAATCATATTAACATAAGGGAAATATATTTAACATTACTTCTCAATCAACACAAAATGGCAACATTAACAACTGCAACAACAACAACAAACAATAATATAGAGCTGTTATACAGAATCAGTGACAAACTGATGAATGTCTATGAACAGTTCAAATAGTATTTAAGATTGGAGAATACCCAAGAAAACTGTCTGTTCCTTGAAATCTTACAATTCAGATAAGAAAATCCTTGAAAAGGATTTTACCCAAATTTTATAACCATTCTAAAATTTTACATGGTATTTCCAATAACAGATTGTGAAGCAAAAAGAAATATTTCTAGCATATCAAAATAAGAAAAAAATAATCATTTATGTTAGAGGAATAACAGAATTATCTTTTTCTTCTAATAAAATTTATATTTTTAAGTTATTTGGAATATGATGAGGTAATCAAAAAATAGAGGAGGGAAAGTATCATAGAGGTTTTTCAGTCAGTTTATTAATAAAACATAGTATGCTGGTTTTCTGGATTTTGAAAACTTTAACGTATTCGTAAGTTTTTAAAATTTATAATTTGCTAACATTTCTCTTCTCCTACATCCGTTTTGAGAAGCATGACAGAAAATGCCTGGATTGCTTTGAATAGATTGTAAGAAATATTGATGTTAGTGACTCTGTTACTGAAGACTTAGAATAAGGTGAGAAGTGTGATAATGAATATCGAAATTGTTTCAGAAAATATATGAATCATTATGAAGAAACTGTTAGAAATATGGACGTGCAAGTTACTGCCAATGAGAGCTAAGAATGAAGTGACAAACAGTAGAAACAGGATCCTGTCTTAAAGTGGCAGTGAGTTTAGTGGAAGTATGTCTTGCTGTTATGTGGAAAGCAGACTTTGTAAATGACAAAACTGAATATTTAGCTGAGATTTTCCAAGAAAAATGTTGAAAATACAGCAACACTTACATATTTAGTTGGGGAAAGTGTTGAATGATCTTCTTGATATTTATAATGAAATGTGAGAAGAATGAGATAAATTTAGGGTAAAACTGTTAAATAAATAGGAAGGAGGACTCGAGGATTTGAGAATTTTCCAGACTAGCCAGATTGCAAAAGATACTAAAATTAAGAGAAAGTATGCTCTAGACCAGAAAACCCAGAGCATGATTGTACAACCTTTTGCCTATACCTCAGAAAGATCAAAAGATCAGAGTATTCAGTCACATATAAGGCTCTTTAAAAAGACTAAAGGGGTGTGGATCACAGATCTCATTTAAACTTAAAAGAATTTAGGAAGTTAAAAAGCAGAGACATTACATTGCCAACAAAGGTCCACAGAGTCAAAACAATGGTTTTTCCAGTAGCCATGTATGGATGTGAGAGTTGGACCATAAGGAAGGCTGAGCACTGAAGAACTGATGCTTTTGAACTGTGGTGTTGGAAAAGACTCTTGAGAGTCTCTTGGAATGCAAGGAGAACAAACCAGTCAATCCTAAAGGAAATCAACCCTAAATATTCATTGGAAGGACTGATGCTAAAGCTGAAGCTCCAATACTTTGACCACCTGATGTGAAGAACTGATTCACTGGAAAAGACCCTGATGCTGGGAAAGATTGAAAGTGGGAGGAGAAGGGGAAGACAGAGGATTAGATGGTTGGATGGCATCACTGACTCCATGGACATGAGTCTGAGAAAGCTCTGGGAGTTGGTGATAGGGAAGTCTGGCGTGCTATACAGTTCATGGAGTAGCAAAGAGTTGGACACGAATGAGTGACTGAAGAACAAGGAAGCTTACGGGCATTGTCCCTCCTACATGTGATCAGTCATAATTGAGGATGAGAATTTCCAGGAAGATCTATGGACAAGCCTCTAAGTATGGACAGGAATCTTTTTTTTTTTTCATTTTTTATAAAAAATGTGTTTTATTTTAAAACAAGTCTGTAAAAGCAGAAATCACATACCAAAAATACAGACTACTCTGACGTGATAGCAGAATAGCTTATGGCTGGACTCGAGTTTGGAAGTACTGTATGTGTGAGGGTATCTGGAAACCAGAGGCCAGCTGGATCCTCCCTCCAGCCCATGTCACTAATCTGTAAACAATAATTTCAAATAGTATGTAGCACTTTTAAACTACTACCAAACTGGAACCTAATCATTTCCCGTATAACACTACTTTGTAAAAATGTTCTTCCTTAGGTTTGAGCAGAAAAGGGCACTTCACACCATTGTTTCTATCATTTGAAATATCTGATTTTTTAAAAAAAGCAATGTTAAAGGAACTGATGAGTTTGGGCTTTTTGCTCCATTTTGAACATATGGGAAGGTCATTGATTTAAACAAAAAATTAGTGTTGTGTGTGTGTGTGTGTGTGTGTGTGTTTCAAGTAGAATTTAATCCTTTTGCTTCTATGTATTTAAAAAAAAATCACTGATGCTATCAAAAGGTTCAGCACTCGAGTTTTTTATGCAGGTGCCAGCTGTGCTTATTGCTCTGAAACTGCACAGAACACACACCTGCTTCTAGTGTATATTCCTAATTGAAAGGAACATGCAGTTCTTAGGGAACTCCAGGTCCAGAACTTTATAAAACGGGTTGTTAGAAACAATCATTGCGGAAGGCCATTAAAATTAAAAAAAAAACAATTTAAAATACTTGATTCCAGAGTGAAATAAAAATAACTTCAAGAACCTCAGCAAAAAGGAAAATGGCAGGCATCCACAGTTCAGAATTCCATCCAACATTTCAAGAATCAGAGACTGACTGGTTCCCACCTCTCTAAAACAAAGCAAGTCATTTTAAAAGCTAAAGAACCCAGGTTAAGATAATTTGATCATAAAGTCAGAAGTCCACAATTCAATTTCCTCCGCTAATTCAGAATGCTGGGAATACAGTACATAAAGGAAATAAAAGTATTAGTCGCTCAGTCATGTCCTGACTTTTGTGACCCCATGGGCTGTAGCCCACCAGGCTCCTCTGACCGTGGGATTTTCTAGGCAAAGTACTGGAGTCAGTTGCCATTTCCTCCTCTAGGGGAGAAACTGTACATAAAGGAGACTTCGTTAATGTGCATTAGAGGATACCGCAAGTTAAACTGTTATAGAAAACTGCCTCTTGAGTCTTTAAAATCTATACCAATTCTATACCTCTGGTTGGCCAATTGTCTGTTTCTTTATTTGGGTTTTAAGGTGAATGACCTGAGGATATTTGTTTCCATCAATTCGATTGCTAATCTAAAGGCACAGTTAAAATGTCTGTTTTTCTTGCTATCCTCAGAAGAGATTGCTGCAAATCTACTCTTTGATTCTCATTCTTTTCAGGTTACAATACAAATACCTTATTATTTTTTTCAACCTATGTCTTATAATAAAGCAGGACTGAAAAATTAAATAGAATCAAGTTCAGTTGCCATATAGGCTATCAAAATGATTTGCTGGTGGTGATTTTTAAGTTTGATTCTAAATAAATTTACAAAAAAAGGGCACTTGGAAGATGTAGTTCAAATTTTGAGGGATCTTGAAATTATAGGCTCACTCTCCCCAAAATTTCAAAAAGCATAGAGCTTAAGAGTATATATACCCTTAAGGGCATATACCCTTAAGAGTATAGCAGTGATAAAAGCTTTCCTGCTGCTGCTGCTGCTAAGTCACTTCAGTCATGTCCAACTCTGTGCGACCCCATAGACGGCAGCCCACCAGGCTCCCCTGTCCCTGGGATTCTCCAGGCAAGAACACTGGAGTGGGTTGCCATTTCCTTCTCCAATGCATGAAAGTGAAAAGTGAAAATGAAGTTGCTCAGTTGTGTCAGACTCTTTGCTACCCCATGGACTGCAGCCCACCAGGCTCCTCCATTCTTGGGATTTTCCAGGCAAGAGTACCGGAGTGGGGGTACCATTGCCTTCTCTATTCATTTCTAAAAAGCAACACTTCATAGTTTTCTCTCTCCAATGGTTCCCTAACATACCTGTAGAAGGAAGGCAATGGACAACCAAGAATAAAAATAACTGAGCTCTCCACAATTGGGCTTCCTACCTACTTGCCATGTTCAAAGAAAAGAGGAGACACCGTTCTGCAATAGAGGCTTCATAGACACCTGGGCTTCTCCAGTGACAGCTGGCATTTGATGCCCCACTTGTCTTGGTTCTTCCTGTTGCCAATGGTCAACCTGGCGATGGTGGTGAATGAGAGCAATTAACCTGTAGATGGGGGGGGCTTTCTTTAACAGTTGAAGAGTACTGTCTGGCAAAGTTTCAAAGACTTGTAGTGTTATTGTTTTTTTTATTTTATTTTTTTACTTTACAATACTGTATTGGTTTTGCCATACATTGACATGAATCCACCACAGGTGTACATGAGTTCCCAACCCTTTCTCCAAATTCAAGTAAAGTTTCAGGTATTATGTTAAAGCACCAACTGAGTGATAGGTGTTGCAGGTAGCTGAGTTGTTAAAATTCTGGAAAGCAGTCATTTTTCAGCATGACACTATTGCTTAAGTCTAGGTGGACAAGACTGGGACATCTTCCAATTAAGGTAGAGACATCTGGTCTCTGCAGATTCTTTGAATATGAAACTTCAGCTGGGTAATGGTCTCCAACACGTGTGCAACAGCCACCTGTACGTGCTTTTTGGTGAAGTCATAGCACCAAGAGACGTTCAGCTCATCCAGTCTGGAAGAGCTGCTCAGGAGAGTCTTCAAGGCAGATTCAAAGAATCCAGAACATCCAGAAAGGTTTAGTCGCAGTAAATCTGTGTTTTGAGCAAGATTATTGACAATGGGATCCGAAAGCCAGAGGCCTTCCAGCCTGAGATTCAGCAACTTGGAACAGTGAGACAGAAGGCTGTGCAGATAGATACATCGATCATGGAGTTTGACAGGTCCAGGTGCTGTAGAGGAAAAGGGCTGAAATGTTCATCTAACGGTTGGTCCATAAATGATTGTGGACAGCAGAAGGAACCCCTCGGGACAGCAGCCGACCAACCACATCGGGGTAGAGGTTTCTTCACGCAAGGTCTCCAGTCTGCCAGAGAGACTCGTCAAACCTGGAGTGTCTTTATTTCCAGCACCCCTGTGAACGGAAGGGCAGGGACTCCCGTGTTCTCATAGTGAGAGTCACTAGATGATACCATCTCTTACAAACACTGGAATCTTTCAGGAGTTCAGGGAGGCACAGACAGGAAAAGATTCCTAAGAGCAGCAGGTCTGGAAGGGAGTCCCAAGACAGTCCAGAGCCACTGTCTTCAGATCGCTATGGAAAGCAGGTGTGGCTTGTTCCAGCCTAATCCTGCAGAGCTCCTGGACAGGAATCTCTGTGGCATAAATAGGAGATTCACAAGGTTTCAAGTACTTTATGCAAGAAGAAATGCCACCAACTTGGACTGAAAAGGACAAAGAAAGTAGAAAATGAAAGAAGGGTGTAGCTGTGTATCCTCTCATGCTCCAAATATTAATGGCAGGAAACAGGCTGATAAAGCTACCCAGCTGCAAACACTTGATATTTTTCACGAAAAAACAGAACTCAGATGGGAGATACTAGAACCTAGACAGTAGAGTGATGAAACATATAGTATTATCCCCAGCTCTTGAAATCTAATGGAGTTTGCCAGGCTGAGTTTCAAAAGTTTTGGGGACTGGTGAGTACTTTTTTCTTTCCATTTTATCCATTTATGAACCACATATATGAAAATATTAACCTATTCCTATCTCACCATGTATTATGGGAGCAGATAATTTGTTCTTTAGTTTCACAAGCCCATAGATGGAGAGAAACTATACCAGGAAGAGATTATCAGAGAGTCTAAAATGTATCTAATTTAGATAATACAGATGATGATACATAGAATTTTTACTTTATGAGATACAGATAAGACTTTGGCCTTTAAGTTGATGCTGTAATGCATTAAGACTTTTGAGGATATTGGGATGTGTTGTATATATATTTTTATATGGGAAGAATGTGAATCTTTTGGAGCCAGAAAGTAGACCGTAGAAGGTAGAAAAATATTCCCCCAAGATATCCATGTTCTAATGCCTGGAGCTTATGAATATGTTAATTTATACAGCAAGAGAGACTACAGATGTGATTAAGAATATGGAATCTGAGATGGAGAAATTATACTGTTAAAATATATATGTATATAAAGGAAGGTTATAGGCCATGGGGTTGCAAAGTTAGACATGACTGAGCAACTACAGCTACACTGGGACCTATGAGAAGCAAACTGTCCTTCCTTCATATATATACAGTATAATTTCTCCAGGAAAATTATTTCCTGGCTGTGGTCAAAGAAAGATGTGATGATGGAAGGGGACTCAGATGGATGGCAAGGACTTGGACTGCCATTACTGGCTTCGAAGATGAAAGAAGGGGACCGTTAGCTGTAAGTATTCTGTGGACTGTAGAAGCTGAGAATGACCCTTAGTTTATAGCCAGTGAGAAAGAGGGACTGCAGTCCTGAAACCACAAGGCACTAAGTTCCCCTAATAACTCAAATAAGCAAGTACATATATCATGCCTCAGAGAAGACAGAAAGAAGAGTAGCCCTGTTGACGTCTTTATTTTAGTACAGTGATACCTGGATTAGATTTGTAACCTATAGAATTGTAATATAAAATTTTGTGCAGATTAAGCCATTATATTTTTCATTATTTGTTATGGCAATAACAGAAAACCAATACAGATGTTACTGAAAACTGTGAGCTTACTATTTATAAAGTAGCATGAAATTCAGTGCAACTGTAACACAAAGTAGTTAGTTAGGAATGGCAAGTGAGGTGATGAAGCTATCAAGAAGGATGGGACCAGATTATGCAAAAAGCTTTTCATCTAATTGGGGGATTCTTTGTTACATTAAGTGGAGACCAACCATTGATATATTAGGTAAAAAAAAAAAAAAGAAAGAAAGAAACATTTTGGAAAATGACCAAAAAGCAAAGCAACTCTAGAAGACCAAAAGCAAAACTTACCCAGAAGAACAATGCTTCCACCACTACTTGGCACACTGAGTCCACAAATGAGTGGATTTTAGCCATCACTTTGATTTTGCCTCAGTTGCTAAAAATTCTGTTCTGGACACAGAGGTTCTGAAAATCAAGCCCAGATTAAGTGCACATACTCCACACTCTTTCTACCAGAAAGTTGATGGAAAAAGCATAGGTCCCTCTGACTGCTACAATGAAAAACAGGAAATTTGCTACTGCAAAATTATACTCAAGGGAGAATTGGAAAATAGGAAGGGGAAATTGTCACTGAAAAAGACAAATGTATCAACTTTTGAATCTGTAGCAAGACTATTAATAGATGTAAGCATAAAAGACCAAGGCTAATCTACCAGACCTATGAAGCAATTTAGGAATGTATAGAAACAGTAAATCACATACAATTGCCACTATGTTCTCATTAATAAAAGAAACCACAGAGAGAAAAGGGATGCATAATAAAGGAAAAAAACTATCAATCAATCCTGAAGAAAAATAAATTATTTTCTGCCTGGTGAAACTTGTAAGTTCTTATAATCAGGTATCCTACAAGTTTTCAGAGTGAGTGAGGAAGGTGAATATGTGGTTGAATGTAAGCAATGACTCAGAAAAAGAATTCAAGAGTATGAGAAACAGTTACACACATGTGCCTCTCAATGGATGCTAAAATAAACAGCACTAAGCAGGTTGATGGTTTGGAAATCCAGACACAAAGAAACTTTGATATCATCCTGTGCTGGGAAAGAGAGGTTCCATTAGCTAGTAACATCCAAAAACTATCATTTACTGGGCATGTACTGCATTCAGGCACTCTACTAATTGCTGACATAATACCCTCACAGAAATTCTATAAACAGAGATTCTGTTTTATAAACAGAAATTCTGAATTACAGAAAGATTTGGGAATTTGAGTTCATAAAAATATCACAGGACAGGTCAAGACCTATAGGAGAAGGCAATGGCACCCCACTCCAGTACTCCTGCCTGGAAAATCCCATGGACAGAGGAGCTTGGTAGGCTGTAGTCCATGGGGTCGCTGAGGGTCGGACACGACTGAGCGACTTCACTTTTGACTTTTCACTTTCATGCATTGGAGAAGGCAATGGCAACCCACTCCAGTGTTCTTGCCTGGAGAATCTCAGGGACGGGGGAGCCTGGTGGGCTGCCGTCTATGGGGTCGCACAGAGTCGGACACAACTGAAGTGACTTAGCAGTAGCAGTAGCATGACTCAAAATTCTGTATTTTTTCTATATAGTTTCCATACTAAATTTATTAATTTGGTCTTTTCAGCACAACTATGTGATAAGATTTATGCCAATCAGGGTTTCACTTCAAATACTACTCAAAATTTGGCTGTAAAATGGATATATGCCAATAACTAACATGAACCATGATAAACAGTGTTAGACTTAATGTTGACATATGTGTAACATGTGCTATTTTAAGGAATTTCTTCATTAAAACTTTTTGATACTGATCCTTTCCTGAGAACAGCATTTCTAAAGCTCTACTCATATAGGGATTACTGCCAACACCTTGATTTTAGCTCATGGTGATTTTAGACGTATACTGGATTTCTAACCTATAGAATTATAAAATAATATATTTGTGTTCTTTAAGCCATTACATTTGTGATTACAGCAGCAAAACCATCTCAAATAAAAGCCCATGCCCAGATGACTTTACTGGTGAATTCTCTCAAAACTTTAGAGAGGAACTAATCCTACTTAAAGTCTTCTAAAAAATAGAAGTAACACTTACTTATTCAGTAGTTAGTATTACACTGATATTCAAACTAGACAAAGATGTCACAAGAAAGCTACAGACCAAAAGTTCAACAAAATACTAATTAACAAACCAAATCCAGGAAAAAGATTATTCACCACGACCAAGCAGAACTTTCTGCTGGAATGCAAGACTGGATAGAAAAGAAAACAACTTCCTCATCCTGATACTTGCTATCTTGAAAAACCCACAACTATCACTATATTTAGTGGTAAAAGACTGAATAATTTCCCTTTAAAGTTAGGAACAAGATACTCACTCTAACCTGGATGTTCTAGCCATAGGAATTAGGCAAAAAAGAAATAAAAGGCCTTCAAATTGGAAAGGAAGAAGCAAACCTATTCATAGAGGATGTGGTCTTGCATACAGAAAATCTTGAATAATATAGAAAAAAATAATCCTAGAACTAACAAATTTAGCAAAGGTGTAGGATATGAGATCTATATACAAATATCATTTAATCTCTATGCTCTAGCAGTAGACCAATTAAAATGCAATTAAGAAAGCAATTCCATTCACAGTAGCAGCAGACATAACAAAATACTTAGGATTAAATTTAAAGAAGTATAAGATGTGGTGTTAAAATCTACAAAACATTGTTGAACATAATTTTAAGAGAACTAAATCAACGGAAGACCATCCAATATTCAGATGACTTGAAAGACTTAATGTTAAGATGGAAATACATTGTGTATTTTATACAATTTTATAAATAAAGTTGAAGAGAGAAGAAATGGATATTTTTGAAAGGTAGAAAACTACCTTTCAAAATTGACTCAGGTAGAGAGAAAAGGCTTAGGCTGAATAAAGACAATAGAATAGACAGTAAGACATTAAAGAGCTCTCCCAGCATCAGGCCCATATGATTTTATAGCAATTATCATTAAGAAATGCTTACATATAAAATAAAATTTTAAAAAGTCTACATCACAGAAAACAGAGGAAAACATTCAGTCCTACTTTTATGAAATGTATGTAACACAGTTCTCAACACCTGGTAAAGAAAACTATAGAGATGTTCATGTACAAGTATTACACACACACATACATGTGCACACACACACCTCTTAACTCAAAATCTAGCATCTTAATAAAAAAAGTCAGGATAAAATGAAAAGCTACCCAATTTATCCACTGATGTTTAACACTGTGTTGAATGTACCCAAGTGCAATTAGACAAAAGAAAGGAAGATAGATATTACAATTGCAAAGGAGAAGGTAAAATAATTTATTGCAACGATTGGACAGTTCAAACTTAAAATTTGTACTTTCATTTTGCCACAATTAGGTAGAGAATTTTATAAATGACAAGTTTTGTTTTTTGTGTTTTTTTTTTTGTACATAAATATTGGTCTTATACTTTATTGATTTATGATGATAAATGATTAGTCATGGAACTACATTGCCAAGTTATTTTCAGAAAGGCTCTACTAGTTGTCATTTTTATCAGTACTTATGAGCATGCTCACATTATTAAGCTCTTGAAAATATATAAGCTCTTGAGTATAATCTTTTTCCTTATTTGGTGTGTTAAGGTAGTATTACATTTTACTTTTTACATTTTTTGAATATTCGCTATTCATATGTAATTTTTCTTTATACACTGTTCATCCATTACCTTTGTTTTTTTTTAATTTATTTATTTATTTTTAATTTTTACTTTACAATTCTGTATTGGTTTTGGCATAGATTGACATGAATCCACCACAGGTGTACATGCGTTCCCAAACATGAACCCCCCTCCCACAACATCTCTCAGCACACAAGACTCAAGAAGCTTCATACATACAAAAATGTTACAAGATATAATAGGAGGCTTTATTTACAATGGTGAAATAAATGAGTAAGTTGGCACTCCATTTTCTAAGATAGGAATACAGTGTCACAAAGAATCTCTGTCCCTCAAAAAGATATGTTAAAGTTCTACCACCAGGAACCTGTGAATGAATGTAGCCTTATTTAGAATTAAACTCTAATCAAGTTAGTCATTAGGATGGGTCTTAATCCAGTATGACTAGTGTTCTTCTAAGAAGAGAAAACAGAGACATAAGGAAAGGAGAAAGTTATGTGATGACAAAGGGAGAAACTGGAGTGATGATTCTATAAACTAGGGAACACCAAGGGTGGCTGGCAAACACCAGAAACTAAAGGTTCTTCCCCTAGAGGCTTTTAAAGGGGGGGATGAACCGACCAACACTTTGATTTTGGATTTCTAGCTTCTAGGACTATGACACAAAATTGTGTGTTGTTTTAAGTCATTCAGTTTATGGTACTTTGATGTGGTAACATTTGATAACTAATAAAGATAACTATCTTTCCTAATATCTATTAAGTTTAACATGAGTCCAAGTTTCTTTGAAGGAACAGACAAGTTAGGATAACCCGAAAAATTTTGGAAAACAAGAACAGTGTTAACAGAGTAGCCTCATTAATCATTAAATGGAATACAAAGTCTCTATAAATAAAACAGCATGCTATGTGTTAGTTGCTCAGTCACATCTGACTCTTTGCAATCCCATGGTCTATAGCCCACCAGGCCCCTCTGTCCATGGAATTCTCCAGGCAAGAATACTGGGGTGGAAGCCATACCCTTCTCCAGGGGATCTTCCCGACCCAGGGATCGAACACAAGGATCCTGCATTGAAGGCAGCTTCTTTACCATCTGAGCCACCAGGGAAGTGCTGAAACAGTGTGGAAAAAGTGAAAGTGAAGTAACTGCTGCTAAGTTGCTTAACTAACTGCCAAGTTGCTTCAGTCATGTCCAACCCTCACGACCCCATGGACTGTAGCCTACCAGGCTCCTCTCTCCATGGGATTCTCCAGGCAAGAGTACTGGAGTGGGTTGCCATTGCCTTCTCCAGGGGATCTTCCCGACCCAGGGATCGAACCTGGGTCTCCCACATTCCAGGCAGACGCTTTAACCTCTGAGCCACCAGGGAAACCCAAAGAGTGTGGTACTGGTGTAAAAATATAAAGAACAATAGAAGAGAATAGAAAATGCCAGAAATATACCCAGCTGCATATGGGAATTTAACATATGATAAAGGAGGCTTCCCAAACTATTAAGGATAAGGTCAATTTTTTAAATAAATGGTTTGAGGATAATCAAAAAGAAAAAAACTGGATTCATTTCTCATATCACACCCCAGGATAAATCCCAAATGAACCAGCTATCAAACCTTAAAATAAAAACATGCATATCCTCTGTCTCCTTCCTTGTAGGCAGGTTCTTTATCACTTGAGCCACTGGGGAAAAAAGTATAAAAATGATACATGGATGAATTTCTCTACAAGCTTAAATACAGAAAATGTCTTCATTTCAGTTCAGTCATTCAGTTGTGTCTGACTCTTTGCAACCCCATGGACTGCAGCATACCAGGCCTCCCTGTCCATCACCAACTCTCGGAGCTTGCTCAAATTTGTGTGAATCGAGTCGACGCCATCCAACCACCTGATCCTCTGTCATCCCCATCTCCTCCCACCTTCAGTCTTTCCCAGCATCAAGGTCTTTTCAAATGAGTCAGTTCTTCACATAAGGTGGCCAGAATATTGGCGTTTCGGCTTCAGCATCAGTCCTTCCAATGAATATTCAGGACTGATTTCCTTTAGGATTGATTGGTTTCATTTCCTTGAGGTCAAAGGGACTCTCAAGAGTCTTCTCCAACACCACAGTTCAAAAGCATCAATTCTTCAGTGCTCAGGTTTCTTTATAGTACAACTCTCATATCCATACATGACTACTAGAAAAACCATAGCTTTGACTAGAAAATGTCTTATGTCTCAATATTTAGAAGCAATAAGGGAAGTAAAGGTTAAAGTTGACTACATAACAACAAAACACTATGAATAAAGTAACACATATGTAAAGGTATGTATACATACAAATATATACATATAGATTTAAACAAATGACAAATTGGTGAAACATATTGTACCTTGAGTCACAGAAGAAAAATTAGTGCTTCCATTACATAAAAAAATTTAAATAGGAAAGAAAAAATCAATAACCTGGTATAAAAATGTACAAGAGGTGTAACATACAGTTCTCAATAAAATGACATGTCAATAGTCCTTAAATATATTAAAAGATGATCAACTTTTCTATCAGAGAAATGTATAATTTATACCATGAGATATAAATTCCCATTTACATATTGAAACACCCAGAAATTTGACATGCTCTACTGGTGTGAAACAAGCACTCCTCACAGACTATTGGTAAGAATCTAAAATTGTGCAACCGTTACTGACAGAAATTTATCAGTATCTAGAATTATGTATACATTTACTCTTTTCTAGCATTTGCATTGGAGAAGGCAATGGCACCCCACTCCAGTACTCTTGTCTGGAAAATCCCATGGACAGAGGAGCCTGGTAGGCTGCAGTCCATGAGGTCGCTAAGAGTCGGACACGACTGAACGACTTCACTTTCACCTTTCACTTTCATGCACTGGGGAAGGAAATGGCAACCCACTCCAGTGTTCTTGCCTGGAGAATCCCAGGGACGGGGGAGCCTGGTGGGCTGCCGTCTGTGGGGTCGCACAGAGTCGGACACGACTGAAGTGACTTAGCAGCAGCATCATTTGCATTTTAGGATTCTTTCCCAAACGAGGGAATACAAAATGACAAAAGATATACTTTCACATAAGTCTAGTCAACATGTTCTTTAACAGTATTACCATGTTGCTTATTTTTTATAGTTATAGTTACAATATTGTATTAGTTTCAGATATATAACAAAGTGATTCAGTTAATATATATTTTTTCAGATCATTTTTTCATGTAGGTTATTATAAGATATTGAATACAGTTCCTTATTCGGTTCATCGCTCCATCATGTTCGACTCTTTGTGACCCCATGGACTGCAGCACACCAGGCCTCCCTGTCCATCACCAACTCCCAGGGTTCACTCAAACTCATGTCCATTGAGTTGGTGATGCCATCTAACCATTTCATCCTCTCTTGTCTCCTCCTCCCACCTTCAATCTTTCCCAGAATCAGGGTCTCCAAGCCAGAATACTGGAATGGGTAGCCTTTCCCTTCTCCAGGGGATCTTCCCAACGCAGGGATGGAATGCAGGTCTCCTCCATTGCAGGTGGATTCTTTACCAGCTGAGCCACAAGGGAAGCTCATATAGCTCCTTATACTATACAGTAAATCCTTACTGCACATCTATTTTATGTATAGTAGTTTATATCTGTCAACCTGTATTTCTAATTATCTGTATATTTTTAGATTCCATAGGTGATATCATATACTATTTGTTTTTCTCTAACGTATTTCACTTAGAATTATATTATTTGTGTCTATCCATGTTGCTGCAAATGCCAACATTTAATTCTTTTTATGGCTGAGTAATATTACATTGCATGTATCACAGGTATATAGGTAAATATACTGCATATTCTTAAACCAATTGTCTATACATGACACTTGGGTTGTTTCCATATCTTGGCTATTATAAATAGTGCTGCTATGAACAGTGGGGTTGATGTATCCTTTTTTAATTTTTAAAAAATTTTCTTGGGGTATATTTGACTTACAATGTTCTATTAGTTTCAGGTATTCAACAAAGTGAGTCAGTTATACAGATACATATATTCACTCTTATTTTCAAGATTCTTTTCCCATATAGGTCATTACAGAGTACTGAGTGGAGTATACAAGTATAGCAGGTTCTTGCTTCCTGTTTTATATCTAATAGCATGTATATGTCAATCCCAGTCTCCCAATTTATCCCTCCTCTCTCATTTCCTTGTAACCATAAGCTGTTTACCTTTGTGACTCTACTTCTGTTTTGTAAATAAGTTTATTTCCACCCTTTCTTTTAGATTTCATAAGTGATATGATGTTTGTCTCTCTGTGTCAGACTTCCTTCACTCAGTATGACAGTCTCTTAAGTCCACTCATGTTGCTGCAAATGATGTTATTTCATTCTTTTTCCACGGCTGAGTAATATTCCACTGTATATATGTACCACATCTTCTTTATCCATTCCTTTCTCAGTGAAAACCTAGGTTGCTTCCATGGCCTGCCTGTTGTAAATAGTGCTAAATGTACATCGGGGTTCATGTATCACTTCAAGTCATGATTTTTTCTGGCCATGTGCCTATGAGTGGGACTGTTAAATCCTATCGTGGCTCTATTTTTTTATTTTTTAAAGGACCCTCTATACTGTTTTCCATTCCCACCAACAGTGTAGAGGGTTCCCTTTTCTCCATACCCTCTTCAGAATTTATTTTTTGTAGACTTTTTGATAACAGCCATTCTGACAGGTGCAAGGTGAAACCTCATAGTAACTTTGATTTGCTTTTAAGAAAGTCAATGCCAAAGAATGCTGAAACTACTGCACAATTGCACTCATCTCACAGGCTAGTAAAGTAATGCTCAAAATTCTCCAAGCCATGCTTCAGCAGTATGTAAACCATAAACTTCCAGATGTTCAAGCTGGTTTTAGAAATGGCAGAGGAACCAGAGATCAAATTGCCAACATCTGCTGGATCATTGAAAAAGCAAGAGAATTCCAGAAAAAAAAACATCTATTTCTGCTTCATTGACTATGCCAAAGCCTTTGACTGTGTGGATCACAATAAACTGTGGAAAATTCTGAAAGAGATGGGAATACCAGACCACCTAACGTGCCTCTTGAGAAATCTGTATGCATGTCAGGAAGCAACAGTTAAAACTGGACATGCAACAACAGACTGGTTCCAAATAGCAAAAGGAGAACATCAAGGCTATATATTGTCACCCTGCTTATTTAACTTATATGCAGAGTATATCATGAGAAACGCTGGACTGAAAGAAACACAAGCTGGAATCAAGATTGCTGGCAGAAATATCAATAACCTCAGATATGCAGATGACACCACCCTTATGGCAGAAAGTGAAGAGGAACTAAAAAGCCTCTTGATGAAAGTGAAAGAGGGGAGTGAAAAAGTTGGCTTAAAGCTCAACATTCAGAAAACAAAGATCATGGTATCTGGTCCCATCATTTCATGGGAATTAGATGAGGAAAGAGTGGAAACAATGCCAGACTTTATTTTGGGGGGCTCCAAAATCACTGCAGGTGATGATTGCAGCCATGAAATTAAGAGATGCTTACTCCTTGGAAGGAAAGTTATAACCAACCTAGATAGCATATTCAAAAGCAGAGACATTACTTTGCCAACAAAGGTCCATCTAGTCAAGGCTATGGTTTTTCCAGTGGTCATGTATGGATGTGAGAGTTGGACTGTGAAGAAGGCTGAGCACCGAAGAATTGATGCGTTTGAACTGTGGTGTTGGAGAAGACTCTTGAGAGTCCCTTCGACTGCAAGGAGATCCAACCAGTCCATTCTAAAGGAGATCAGTCCTAGGTGTTCTTTGGAAGGACTGATGCTAAAGCTGAAACTCCAATACTTTGGCCACCTCATGGGAAGAGTTGACTCATTGAAAAAGACTCTGATGCTGGGAGGGACTGGGGGCAGGAGGAGAAGGGGACGACAGAGGATGACATGGCTGGATGGCATCACCAACTCGATGGACATGAGTTTGGGTGTACTCCTGGAGTTGGTGATGGACAGGGAGGCCTGGTGTGCTGTAATTCATGGGGTCACAAAGAATCAGACATGACTGAGTGACTGAAGTGAACTGAATAAATAACAATGTTGAGCACCTTTTCATCTGCCTGTCGGTCATCTGTCTTTTTGGAGAAGTGTCCGTTTAGGTCTTCTTCCCATTTTTCAATTGGGTTGTTTCCTTTTTCGATGTTGAGTTTTAAGAGCTCTTTGTAGTGGATATTAACCCCTTATTTGTAGCATTGTTTGTGAATATTTTCTCCCATTCCATAGGCTGTCTTTTCATTTTGTTGATAGTTTCTTTTGCTCTACAAAAACTTCTAAGTTTGATTAGGTCTCAACTATTATTTTTGCTTTTTATTTTTGGCCTTTAGAAACTGATCTAAGAAAATATTGCTATGATTTATGCCCAAGAATTTTTTTGCCTAGATTCTGCGCTAGGAGTTTTATGCTATCGTGTCTTAAATACAGGTATTTAAACCATTTGTTTATTTTTGTACATAGTATAAGTAAATATTCTAAATTCATTGATTTGCATGTGGTTGTCCAGTCTTCTCAACACCATTTGCTGAAAAAAACTATTTTTAATGCATTTTGTCTTGCCTCCTTTGCATAGATTAAATGATCATAGGTATATGGATTTATTAAAATGTTTTGATACATCTCACAGTGACACAGATACTGCAGTGCTTAAAAATCCTGTTGTTTTAAACACTGTCTAATTTTTCTGGCTTCTGCATTAATGTCCAAAGTTGCTCAAATAGCTACCATCACTAATTTTTCTTTTCTTGTCTACCTTGCTTTCTATCTCACTTCACTTTGGCTTCTTCCTAAAGTAAGAAATATTTTTATTTTCAATTACTTCCCTGAATCTTTATTCTTTAATTTTTCTCCTGTTTGTTGCTTGTATGATTTTTTGACTACATAATTTATTTTTATTTTATTATCATTTTCACTTTCAAATATTCTTTTATAATCCAACTAGGTCAATGCCTGCTTCTCCTGGTGTGAAAATTAATGTTAGTGTTTTTGACCTAACATTTCCTAGAAATGAATCACTTCTAAGTAACACATGAAAATGGAGACTTTTCTGTCTCTCAGCAAGTAAGACACCTTCCTATTAGACACCATTTATTACAGACTTACAAACAACTGTTCTTTCCACTCTTACTGCCCTTTATTGTAATTATAACAATCTCTCATTTTTATATCTTAAATAGAATAAAAGGCAGACAACATCTGAGATATGAAACTCTTTCCTCCAACGTAGTTGGGATCAAAATTTATTTTCATAATATTGAATTTTTATTTTAATTTGTAATACTGACAACTTAGAAATGTTTCCACTTCATAGTTTATTCATGATAATAATATTTAAATATTTATGATTGTTGTCAAATTTGGAAAACTCTCGTTTCTTTCATATATAAATTATACAGCTTCGCAGTATTTCAAGTTTTATTGTGCAGTGGCTAATCCTAAATATTCTTTGAATTGAAAACATTAATTAGCCAGTGTGCCAATTATTGGAAATGGGCACCCCTTTGCCACTATATAGCTCAATATTAGTTTCTCTTCTTCTGTGCATATACTTTCATTACCCAGGGATACAAAACATGTTCACATTACAGTGAGACTCCTGGCTCTAAACTTTAGGCTCACAAGTCAGGCAAATCAGCACAGCAGGTGTGAAAGTGTTTCTGGACACTATTCCTACACCAGGATAGCCAGAAATAAATAAACAAATAGTAAATGAAAAGGACCATAAACCATAAATATATTCCACTAAGCTCATCATCTCTTTGGCTGTAACCCACACATTCCATTCCAATACATCTGAGTAAATAAAAAGTATAATAAGCAGGAAGCCAGTGTTATAAAAGATGGTGTGCTCTGTGCTCAATCATGTCCGACTCCTTACAACCCTATGGACTAGCCTTCCAGGCTTCTCTGTCCATGGGATTTTCCAGGCAAGAACACTGGAGCGGGGTGCCATTTCCTCTGTCATGGGATCTTCCCAACCCAGGGACTGAACCTTCATCTCCCACATCCCCGCATTGCAGGTGGATTCTCTTACTGCTGAGCCACTGGGGAAGCCCTTCAAAGATAGTGGGGCCTAACTAATTGCACTTAAATACTTTATTTCTAGACTCCCCAGAACTGCAAAAGCCCAACATAAAGGCAGAGGTTTATAACAACAATAAAAAAATGTGACTGAGAATAAAAAGAAGGAAGAAAAGCTCAAAAGCTTAATTAGATTTCATAGTGCCAATAAAATTGACAACACTGGGGTTGGGGGGGGGGGAGAAAAAGAAAAAATCCAAAACAATCTACAGAACAAGTCAAAATATAAGAATAATAAATGTTTTTCTTGAGTCAAAAAAAAAAAAGAATATGTATATATTCCAATCACTTTGCTCAAAATACACCTGAAGCTAACACAGCATTGTAAATTAGCTATCCTTCATTTTAAAAAACACTTCATTTCTGAAAATTTACAGAAGTGTTCAACCACATGAATATATTACTAAAACCCCTTTCATGAGAAGCAAAGGAATCTGAAGCTTAAGCTTTCTATTAACTTCACAATAAACCCACCTAGGAATAGAATGCGTAGTTTTAGAAGTAGGAATCAGAACTTCTAATATCAACTCTATGGTCATGAAAATTCTCTAGAAGATAATGGAATATAATGTAATGAGATAATTCAATATGATGCCCAATTAAGAATTTGTTTAAGGGCATCAGATGGGTTGGGAGTAGGGTGAAGGGTGATACTGATGAGAAGAAATACAGCTAATAGAGAAGATAAATAAACCCAGCCGGGTGATTCCAATAATCAAAAAGTTATAATGGTTCAGACCATTTCTTTAGAGTTTACTGTAGAACAGGCCCTTTTCCCTTTTTATGTTATAAACTGGGTAGAGGCAACAAATGCTCAATTTATGTGCACTTGTGATCCACAAAGCATTTATAGCTCACTTCACCATGAATTGTGACAGTATTAAAGTGTGTGTTCTAAACCTTAAGACTTTGAAAATTACATTCCAATAGCTCTTGCTTGGAACACATTTTCTAATGTTATAAAGAATCTTATGCGTGAAATTTTAAAAAAATGTGTCTGTGAAATCTGGATAATTTTTAGTTCTTTTTTTCCCCTCCAGTCTAATGAAGTGAATGAGAGGGCTAGGAGTCATTTTCTATTTTAAAATACTCTAAGTATAACTTGTCCTCAACTAAATTGCCCAATAAATGAACATCTTAAGCTTACATTTTCCTGAATAAAAGCCCTCAACAGGAAACAATACAATATTAAAAATCTAGTTAATACATATAAGCTTAAAGCATTTCTACAGGAAAATAGGGAAAGGACTCATTTTATTTTCAGGAATGAAACATTATTACAGAACTCTGTTCAACCTCAAGTCTAAAGATATAATAACATGGTCATTTAAGGCACATATAGAGTTAAAATACAATCCAGTATACCAGATCCATTAACATAACATTTCTACTGGTTCTATAGATAATGAAAATTTCCTGTTATACTCACACTGGCCTTTATTACATGCCTTTTTATGAACACAATCATTTCACAGTCCATTTGGTTTGATTTTGGCCAGGAGACCAATAACAAGTGGCTCTTTATTCCCAGAAACATCTCCATCCTTAATTCAAATGAAGAGCTCATGTTCCCAAGTACTTAGCATAAAATTATTGAAGATTTCAGAAGCTTGTGGCTTTAACTTCTGACTGTGAGGCCTCAGAAAATATTTTATCAAGTTATGCTTCAACCACTAAAACTTTTAAAATTAAAATATGAGTGATGAAAGAAATAAAAATAAAACCTCAGATCACAGTCAGGTGCCAAAGCTGAATTTTGAAAATCAGAAAATGCCATTAAGTGCAAATACTCTATGTTTACATTATATTTACATATTCCCTTACAGACTACAATTTTGCCTCCCTCAAGAGTCTACACCTACTTGATTGCTAAGTTTCCTCCTTGCTCCTGATCCCTTATGATAATAGTTTTACTAAAATAGTAAATTTCCTCAGTTTTTCCCATCCATCTTCCAGACTCATCTTCTCTTTTTCTCTTTGTTGAATACTGAGTATAACTTAGCAAATAAATGCCTAATGTCTGCCCCTACTTTAAACTCCCTCCAGTGTTTTAATATACTCAAAATGCTAATATGCATATTGACAAAGTATTCCCTATTAGAAATGGACTCCATATTTCCTTCTATGCTAATTTGCAGGTAGTTTATCTTTCCATTTTGTGAGACCCAGAATCATTATCTTGATATGTGTCTGTGACATGATACCTTAAAAATCATTCAACTTGGCTCACAGCATGTAAAATAAGTGTAGGATCCCACCCCATCCCTCATCACATCCCAAACTTGCCCTCTGCCTTAGACAGTTTCAACAAATTATAAAAGTTTGAAAAGGAACGACTGTGAATTCTCAAAAAAGCATTTAAAGGCAGCCAATAAAATCTATAAAAATGCATCAGGAATCTATGCCACAGAACTGCAGGCTAGAAATCACAAATAAATGTGCTCTTGCTTTTGTCATAGGTGAGTTTTACAGGCTTTCAACACCTTATCTGGAATCATTTCACTCTTCTCAATGAAGTGCTGAGAGGCCCCTACCTTGCTCAAACTGCTTTCTTCCCCTAAATCCATATGCAGACCGTTCAGTCCTTCTATCTGAGGGGAATGAGTGAGCTGAAATCTTTTGTGAGATCCTAAGAAAAGAAAAGCATGCTACTCTCCCCCGAAAGTTAATCAACTCAGGGGTTTCATTGTTTTCATTTTAGAAAAGTGTAGTAAAACAACTCAGGCCTGGGGGACAAGAATAATATCTTATATCTCTTTGATGTGCTCATACAATCTAATACTGTGCCAGCGTGCAGCATTCAGTCAAAAAGACGAATGGCATACAAACTACTCAAGAGCATAAATCTGAAGTGCGTGGCATTCCGCTATTGCCATGGTCTCTGATGCCTCCTGCATTGTGTGGCCGAAGACCACCATTGCCACAGAGGGGAAAACCATCAGTTAAAAAATGAAATAATTATTTACATTTTAAATTTCATGTCAGGAATGCACACTTAACTCACAAATGGGTTCAGAATTTTTCTTTAACAGATTAAAAAATTTCCATACCTTTCCACATAGATGTACATTCACCTACACAGCATAGGTTGACAAGATGTAAGCTGACAGCTCTAGCAGGGAGTAAAAACATCATTTCCCATGGTAGAACATCCCCAATAATTTCTGTTTTGAGAGACTTTGTATAAAAGCTAGATGTCTAGTACAAGTTCATCTTTTCTGTAAGGATTCTGTGATGTATTTCATTTTTACAGTGTTGCTGAATGTCTATTCAATAATATCTTTGTGTTAAGATGTCAGCCACAAAGGAAGGAAGTTAATAGAACATTATATGGAAAACTTTGGTGTGTTGAAAGTCAAGATGTTTGTTCTTCTCAGGGGTCTGGCATTGAAAACCTTTTCCCCCACAGAAAACAGTTTTTACTGAATCTAAACAGTTCAGTGGAAATCTGTCACCAATTAGCCTTGGGGGTGTGTTCTCCATCACTCAGTCATGCATAACTCTTTGCAACCGCATGGACTATAGCCCACCAGGCTCCTCTGACCATGGAATTCTCCAGGCAAGAATACTGGAGTGGGTTACCATTTCTTCCTCCAGGGGATCTTCCTAAGCCAGGGATTGAATCTGCATCTCTGGCAAATCCTGCATTGGCAAGCAGGTTCTTTACCACTGACCCACGTAGGAAGCCCATCCAGTTAGCCTTACTGCACAATTTTCTACATGCACACTCTTTCCCCTTCACTCCTCCTGTTACTCCCCTTTTTATCTGCACAGTTTATCAATATAAAGAAAATTCCTAATTCAAATACAGCAATATTAATGACTATGACAGTTATTACTTCTTCATATGGCACCTCACATTGTTCCAGTTCAAATATTTCGTTGAAAATACATTGAATACTCACAACTACATCATTAATAAATATTATTAAAGTTGCAGTGATCTATACTGTGTGGTTTTGATGAAGTCTGGTTTTCTAATGCCACTAGAGTCGTAGGCAGATTTTGACCTTAGATCACTCAATTCTGAGCCAGTGTCCTTGCCTTTGTCTTATAATTTAGTACATACAATTTTACCTATAAAATTTTATAGATAAAATCCCTCTTGAGACAAGTTTTTCATTATCTATCCAAGTACTTTCTTTTACGCATTAAATCATATCCTAGGACATCCCACAACACCAGCTGCAACTTGAATTCTTGTCGTTTCTGTGTCAAAGTGGCCAATTTTTATTTTTACCCTAATATTTCTGAGTTCTACTTCATTTCCCTGATATATTTGTAGTTGTTAGCAAGTTTTTTTTTTTCAAATAGGGTTCCTGACATGTTAATAGGTAGCCAACAAACATAATTTAAAGTAAAATTAGAATAAAATAGATTATTTGGAAAATAAATAAAGTGTAGCCTATTTTGGAATCCAAAACTTTCAACATTTAAATAAATATTTTTCCCCTCTATGTACTGCTGCTATCAATTTTGTGGCTTTTGGCTATAATGTTCTGTTGATTTTCATCTAATCCCTATCACAACTGTTTTATCTTCCTTGTTATAAGCCATCTGGCCTTTGAATTTTTAGTTATTGTTGCATATTATGAGCCTCACTCAGTATTCCCAGATGACACTTTACTTAGCTTTTAGTGCATTCATTTTTCCCCTCAGTAAAATAATTATTTTAACAGGAACAGGTGGATCAAAATTGTGATCTTTATCTTTTATGCTAAAATTATATATAAACCTGCAGGTGAAAAGCTATGTTACAAATTTCAAAAATCTAGTTACCTCTAGTTTCTAAATGTTATCGTGTTTTTCAGTTCAGTTTAGTTCAGTCGCTCAGTCATCTTCAAATCTGCATCCCCATGGACTGCAGCATGCCAGGCTTCCCTGTCCATCACCAGCTCCCCAAGCTTACTCAAACTCACGTCCATAGAGTCGGTGATGCCATCCAACCATTTCATCCTCTGTTGTCCCCTTCTCCTCCCACCTTCAATCTTTCCCAGCATCAGGGTTTTTTCCAATGAATCAGTTCTTTGCATCAGGTGCCCAAAGTACTGAAGTTTCAGCTTCAGCATCAGTCCTTCTGATGAATATTCAGGACTGATTTCCTTCAGGATTGGCCTGTTGAATCTCCTTGAAGTCCAAGCGACTCTCAAGAGTCTTCTCCAGCACTACAGTTCTAAAGCATCAGTTCTTCAGCACTCAGCTTTCTTTATAGTCCAAATCTCATATCCATACTTGACTACTGGGAAAACCATAGATTTGACTAGATGGACCTTTGTTGGCAAAGTAATATCTCTGCTTTTTAATATGTTGTCTAGGTTGATCATAGCTTTTCTTTCAAGGAGCAAGGGTCTTTTAATTTCATGGCTGCAATCACCATCTGCAGTGATTTTTGAGCCCCCCAAAATAAAGTCTGTCACTGTTTCCATTGTTTCCCCATCTATTTGCCATGAAGTGATGGGACCAGATGCCATGATCTTAGTTTTTTGATGTTGAGTTTTAAGCCAGCTTTTTCACTCTCCTCTTTCACTTTCATCAAGTGGTTCTTTAGTTTCTCTTCACTTTCTGCCATAAGGGTGGTATCATCTAAGTATCTGAGGTTATTGATATTTTTTACCAGAAATCTTGATCCCAGTTTGTACTTCATCCAGCCTGGCATTTTGCATCACATTTTTAGAAGCTTTCTAAGTCTTTCACGCCTTCTCTTTTCCTCTCTCCCTCCCGCCTTTTTTTAATCCCCTCCTTCCTTTTTCCTGTCAATAATATTTATTGAATCTTTATTTTGTACCAAGAACATACTAGATATTGATGAAATGGCTGGAATTAAGACAAGCACCCTCATTGGCCTTACAAGCTATTGAAATGTGTTGACCTGTTTTTAAGTGTTAGGGTCTAATTTGGGAATGCTTTTATATTTCTTATAAACCCATTGGCTTAAAGTAAAGCTAAATGTATCATAACAGAGTCAAATCCCAATCAGATCATGTTGGAATCCTTCTTTTCTTTTTGTAAGATGTGGGCTATATTTTTCCCAGTGATCTCTGTCTCTGCCAGTCATTCTAAATTGGCTATCATTTCCCTACAGTCTCTGCCATCTTTTTGGTCCAGCAGTGTTTCTGATCCAATTTTTTTTTTCAGTTTTATGAGAAATAATTGTCACAGATCATGTATACGTCTAAGACATACAGCATGATGGTTTGATTTTCATATTTTGTGAAATTATTACCACAGTAGATTCAGCTAGTAGCAGTCTACTCATATAGATACAATGAAAAGAAAAGAAAGAAGAAAAAACTTTTTCCTTGGGATCCATTTTAAGACTTACTCTGTTAACTTTCCTATGTATCATACAGCAGTGTTAGCTAGAGTCATACATCATCCATAACATCTCTAGTATTTATTTATCTTATAACTGGAAGTTTGTAACATTTGACCACCTTCCTCCAATGTCCCCTCATGCAACCCACTGACTCTGAGACTCAGGTTCTACCCACACGATGGTAACAGGGTGAGGAGTGGTGCACAAGACTATGTCTCTCTACCAGCAGGACAAGACCCTTATTTTTTCATACATAAATGATATCTTATAGCCCAGCCTTGCTCCTAAGAGCCTATAACTTCAAGAAATGGGTTCCTTTTATTTGTTTGCTCTTAGATATGTTTGTGCATGCTCATTTGTGTCCAGTTCTCTGGGGCCGCATGGACTGTAGTCTGCCAGGCTCCTGTGTCCAGAGAGTTTTCCAGGCAAGAATACTAAGTGGGTTGCCATTTCCTACCTACTCCAGAGGATCTTCCCAACCTAGGGATCTAACCCGTGTCTCTTGTGTCCCCTGCACTGGCGGGTGGATTCTTTACCACTAGTGCCACCTGAGAAGCCCTGCTCCAGGCTAATGGTGTCCTTGATTATATCATTGAAAACATATCTTCCTTCAACCTGCAAATCATCCTTACTTGCTAGCTTCTGATTTTCTTTGCAACTGTAAAAATGGAATGACTATGTGCTTTCTTTTTGCAAAGGCTGGAAGCCAGAAGAAAGGCGAGAGTTCAAAAAACTATGGATTGCTTCGGCAAGCCAAGCAGCCAGCTGTTAACTTGAGTTGCACAGGACTAGCCAGGGATGTCAGTGGCTGACTGGCATCTGTGTTATGAACGACATCTTGGGATAAAATTGTCCTTCTAGTGTCTTGGCAGCTTAAGACATCTCAGACTGAGATGAAAACATGGCTCTCACTGCCTCAATGAGTGGTTGGAATATTTTGGACCTACTTGAGCCAGTATGAGATTTATGCACATTCCTGGATTTTCAACCCAGCTTTGAATTGATATTTGACACCCAAGAAGTAGAAACTTACAATGAAAAACATCTTTAATTGGTTCAAAGCTACCAAGTTCCATTGCCAGTGAAGAAAAGAGTATTTTTAGAGGTTTTTTCTGATCTTTCATCTGCTTGTGACTGCTTTTCCTAATCAAAAGTAGCAACATAAGAATCTTTCTTGTTTACTGTTTGAAACAGAGTACTAATCTTTAGAGGCAAGCAGAAGGAAATTACTCTTTTCACTGGCAATAGCTGTTTAAATTTCAAAGATTATATTAAAAGATGTGTCCTTATTCTGTTTACACATTCTAATCCTTTCCAGTAGCAGCTTGGATATTATACCACAGGGTTGTTTTTTTTTTTTTAACAGAGATATAGACTCAGGATGCTCAGTTTACAAGATGTGGAAACAATGATTGCTATTAGGACATGTGTGAAAGTGGGGCAGGAGATGAATAGGTGAATTAAGCCACCATATGCCCAGTCAATTAGGTAAAACCCTGGCACATTAGAAAATGCTTATCTGATTTAAATAGGAAATGTTTCACCCAAGAATGCAAAGAAATGAAAATAGAAATTAAATCATATATTGCTGACTAGTTACAGCTCAAATGCTTTACAACTATGGCATTTAAAAACATTATTTTAGGAAAAGCAAACTTTGCTAAAACTGACAATTCTGAAAAGTTCTTTTACATAGAGGGCTTGTTGAAAACCTCATTCACACACACATATGTATGTATTTGTATATATGTACATAATTATATATGTACAAATATACTTCATTGCCAAAGTATAAACTTCTAGAAGGAATAGATAGTATATTTGGAAAGACCATGATAAAAAGAAGAGTGAGTGCCTTCTACATATTCTCCATTTGTAGTTAAAATTGTATATCTTAAGGAAAACAGTTAAAAGATGATTTTTTTAGTCAGGAAAACCCTGTAGACTTTCTCTCTGACATCAATTTTATGTGGAAAGGAAAATGGCTTTTAAAGATTTTTAAATATTTGTTTATATACACCATTGTTTTGCTGTTGTTTAGTTGCTGAGTCGTGTCCGATTCTTTTGTGATCCCATGGACGGTAGCCATCAGTCTCCTCTCTCTAATGGGATTTCCCAGGCAAGAATACTGGAGTGGGTTGCCATTTTCTTCTCCAAGGGATCTTCCTGACCCAGGGATTGAACATGTGTTCCCTGTATTGGCAAGCAGATTCTTTACCACTGAGCCACCAGGGAAGTCCAACTATATATATACCTACACACATACCATATATATATATTCCTCATATTTTTCATTTATTCTCAAAATTTTCTTGTAATAAGTAAACAAATATGACTGAAGTTTTATTTACATGAAAGACAGCTTAGGTCCACTGCAAGCCCTATTCTTATGATGGATGATTGCTATGTAGAAGTGAGATGACTCATGCCTTGGTTGGTTATTTAGGAATGAGAAGTACAGCACTTACATATGTCTGCTATTCCAGACAGAACTGAGAGCAAACATTTCAGTAATGTCTTTGTCTGATAATCTGCACTGTCAACTGTGCAGTCAGGGCTGTGCAGCCACACTGACTAGTGATAAGGAAAGGAAGACAGAAATGCAGGGATCCATTTGAGATCACAACCTTTCCACTGGTCAGTATAAACTCTGCTCTCCTGCGTTATCCACAAACCACACTTGATTAAGTGCAAAGCAAACACCCTCTGACCAGCTGTACTTTACATACAGTAGGATTAATAGAGGGAAAATTCATAACCACAATTATAACACTGGCGTGTCAGTCTGACTAATAAAATTATCTAAACTGCTAACTTAAAATATTAAGGAATAAATTTTATGTTTTACATTTATATGACATATCACAAACACTTATTTTCATGTTTTATTGTTGGAAGGAATGATGCTAAAGCTGAAACTCCAGTACTTTGGCCACTTCATGCGAAGTTGACTCATTGGAAAAGACTTTGATGCTGGGAGGGATTGGGGGCAGGAGAAGAAGGGGACGACCCAGGATGAGATGGCTGGATGGCATCACTGACTCGATGGATGTGAGTCTGAGTGAACTCCGGGAGCTGGTGATGGACAGGGAGGCCTGGTGTGGTGCGATTCATGGGGTCGCAAAGAGTCGCACACAACTGAGTGACTGAACTGAACTGAAAAGTGTTTTTCAGTTTGGAAGAAAGTGCTAATCTTTGGAGGCAGACAGAAAGTTGCCATTTTCTTTAGCGCTTTTATGTATATTTGATGTTTGCATTAGTCATTTTTATATGTTAGCCTGTCTCCCAGATTAAAGATACATCATATTTGCCAGTTTTCATTCAGTTCAGTTCAGTCAGTCAGTCATGTCCGACTCTTTGTGACCCCATGAATCACAGCACGCCAGGCCTCCCTGTCCATCACCAGCTCCTGGAGTTCACTCAGACTCACGTCCATCGAGTCAGTGATGCCATCCAACCATTTCATCCTCTGTCGTCCCCTTCTCCCTCTGCCCCCAATCCCTCCCCGCATCAGAGTCTTTGCCAGTGAGTCAACTCTTCACATGAGGTGGCCAAAATATTGGAGTTTTCATTAATCTCCTTCAAATTCCATCATGACTGCTGAATTTTAATGAAGACGTATAATCAATTGTCTTTTCCAATAACCTAAAAAATGTCATTTCATTTTTGGATATAAAAAAGGGAAAATCTACTTTCAGGGTTAGAAAATATCTTGACCCAGACATTAAACCTTCTCAAGTAATAGGATAAGAAACAAAGTCAAAAATGGTCCCTAGGGATGTTTATATTAGATGAAAATATTTCATTAGAAAGACTGGCAAGTTTCAGCAATTTAGACTTTTCCCACAATCTCAACATAGAAGCACATTCCAAAGATCCATGTATATGTGTGTGTGTGTATATATATATATATATATAATTTTTTTTAATCAAATACTGAGATTTGTACATCCATTTTAAAGATAGTTCACCCAATTTCCAATTGGATTGTTATTTCTATCCTCACCACAAGTGAATTTAGACACACTGGAGTGGAATATTTCAAATTAGAGTTAATAGCAAAGAAGTAATAGATGATTTCATTATGTTTCAAATAATGGAAGAATGACTTTCCCTATATTCACTACTGATAAAGAAAAAACTTCTGCACAAATGCCCTTACAAATGAAATACCTTAAATGATGAGATCTAATCACCCAATTCTCTCTCTGTTGGTCTTAACATATTGCAGAGCTGACATTCCAGATGCCAGCTGGCAGCCCAATTTAAAGACGCAGCAGCCTAAAGAAGTGTACAAAAGAGCTTATAAGCTAATTCCATGCGGCATGTCATGAAATCCACTGCCATCTCATGTGCAATCACAAAGCACACAATGGTATGAAAGAAGTAATTAGGAACCTAGACTAAACTCCTGTGGCACTGTGGCTAGCGTCCCTTTTAAGCCTATTTGTTGTCATACCAGTAAATATGCTGTTTGTGCTTTCAGATTGCATCATAAATTCATTTGAGGATTTTCTGAATATATTCATATCCTTCAATAAGATGAACAATTGAAAAAGTTATTGCCTACGAATGCATTTGATAGAAAATTTTACTTGTTGGTCTTTCATCAAAACACCTTTGCATTTTCAAAGTCATTGTTTGGAGCAGTCAGTTAAATATCTGGGTTTTATATAGGCTTCTCACTTTTGGGTTGTCCAAGGAAAGTGTGGCTACAGGATCCTACTGCTTTGTAATCAACAGAAGCAAGGAAATACAAAGGTAGTTTAAATAAAACTATTGCTCAGCGATGCTCAGCAAACATAAATGAATATATTTTTTAGACGCTGTTAATACTTTATCACAACCATGGTTGTTTTTAATGTGTTTCAGAGGCATTGCAGGTACTATAATTCCAAATGACTTCCACTTAAAGTCCTCACCAGATACGGCTTGCAGTTAAACTAAAATCCCAAGACAAGGTCAAGATGAACACAATCACTACGACACTGGAGCACAGAATAATAAAGGCCCTCAATGTACAGTTTATAAACATGTAAACTGCATATACATGCCACAAGAAGTTTAAGTATTTAGAGCTTATTATTAGATTTATTAAATAATCATACTTTTTAAAACATCTCGTCCTTCTGATTTTCTGGTTGCCCAACTTTGAGATATTTAATTACTCATCAACAGAGACAGTTCAATACTTCTGTAGTCTTCATCATCTAATAGTAGATCTATACTTTTATATTGGTGCCAATAGCCAAAATTCTATTTTTTAATTTAAATTTATTTATTTTAATTGGGGGCTAACTACTTTACAATATTGTATTGGTTTTGCCATACATCAACATGAGTTCACCACAGGTGTACACATGTTCCCCATCCTGAACCCCCCTCCCACCTCCCTCCTCATACCATCCCTCTGGGTCATCCCAGTGCACCAGCTCCAAGCATCCAGTATCACGCATCGAAACTGGACTGGTGATTCGTTTCTTATATGATATTATACATGTTTCAATGCTATTCTCCCAAATCACCCCACCCTCTCCCTCTCCCACAGAGTCCAACAGACTGTTCTATACATCTGTGTCTCTTTTGCTGTCTCACATACAGGGTTAACGTTACCATCTTTCTAAATTCCATATATATGCATTAGTATACTGTATTGGTGTTTTTCTTTCTGGCTTACTTCACTCTGTATAATAGGCTCCAGTTTCATCCACCTCATTAGAACGGATTCAAATGTATTCTTTTTAATGGCTGAGTAATACTCCATTGTGTATATGTGCCACAGCTTTGAGGCATTTAAAGGTTCAAGTCAATCTGGAAGCACTATTTGTCTGTCTATTCATTTGTTCATGAGGAACAGCACAGAAGAGTGCTTAAAGGTGAGAGCATTTATTTGCTCAAATCTAGCTGTATCACTTATTTTACCGTATGTTGTTTGATAATATATTTAACTTTCCCCTCTATGCTTCAGATCATCATAAAAATGAAAACAATTACAGAATCTCCCACTCAAGGTATATAATAAATTAAATGAGAATTCCATTTAGGTAATACTCAATTTGGACATAGCATAGAGAAAAGCCCTCAAAAATTATCACTTTTATTTATAAAACCCTTGTTTTAAACTTATTACAGAATGGAGTTATGTTAGAAGTTGGGAACAAAATTATGTATGATATAGCACTCCACTCAAAAAATATAGCCTCGGTGAAGAAACAAAAACAAATATTCCTAAAAGGACTTGATAGGAAGACTCAGGAAAAACAACTGTTTTCAGTATAGGAGAAAACCATGAAGTCACAGATCCCCTGATCCCAAGGGTCCCAAGATGTCCAAACTTTCCAGTACACTTAATTGAAATTCGCAAAGCCTCTAAGCCAATGAAATCATCAGTCACAAAACTAACGACATAATAGCATTGGCCAAGTCCTATGTTAAGATAAAACATGGACAAACCAACTATAACAGGAGAGAAGAAACAGGGACCAGTGAAAATTTTATGAAACTTGTTCACCATATTGGAGAAGTACTCTGTCTTGGTAATTTGCAGGGGGGCGGTTAATGTTTAGGAAGGGATTGATTAGAACACTGTGGTAGAGAGGGAGAAAGTGTGTATAAACAATGACTGTTTCTTGCTTTTTCTTGGCCTTTTGGTTCAGCACAAAACTCAAGTCTTTTAAAAGTCAGAAAGTTTAACTTGCTGTGTTCCATTTACATAATATCTTGTGGATAAAGAATATTTGCCATAGCTCAGACAATACCTGAAAATGATACCACTACAGTTTCTAAGGCTGAATCTATTCTTTATATAGAACATCCATAAAGCCTGATATGACATTCATTTTCATTTTACAAACAGCTCTTCTAAAATATATTTAAATAGCATTCTGCTTCAAGACAGTGACTGAGGCACTTTGGAGATCCTATAAATTATTCCTCACTAGTAAAGGAGTCGTGAGGGAAAGCAAAAATAAATATCAAGGGGAATTTCATAAGACTTCAAATGCCATATGGGAACAGGGTAAAAGATGCAGGTATTTATATGCAACATGAAAGATCTAAAAGAAATAGCTTTGAGGAAAGCTTTTTGGCACAAATTTTTATCTGTATGGACAGTAAAGAAGAATCAGCCACATCCAGCATTCTAGTTCAGTCTTCGCTAAAGGACTAAAACAAAATCCTACTGCAGCACATATGCTCTTAAGGAACAGCTTAAATTAACATTACTTATGTTCTTAGAACTTTTTAAAAAGATATTTTAGAGTGAGAACCAAAATATACCATGTTTCTTAAGTGGGGGTTAGAGGAGGATGGAGGCTTTGGCACATGTAAATTGAAGTTTAAAGTGAAATGACCACATTGACAGTGGTGATAGGCATTTGGGGAAAGCATATATATGGTTGACAAGTGGCTAATTGTGAGAATAAGCTATTTCAGTAACTGGTTGAAGAGAAAAAAAAAAAAAGGATGTTAAGGTTTGGAAAAGTCATGGGTGTAGAGCACAACAGAAAGGTAAGAATCAGCCATTTTCTCCTAATTCCAAATATCAAACACGATTTAAGAAAGAAAGGTGTTGCTGGAGGAGGCTGGGAGTCAAGGTGGCTCTCTGGTGAATTCACCACTGTGCAGGGCTTCAGGCTCAGAAAGCAAGTTTTTTCAGCTCCAAAAGAAGAGCCTATATACAGATGAATCAAGTTTATAGAAATTAATATCTGACAATCAAAACTCCTGAACAAAGCAATTAGCAATTCATCAGGAAGAAGTAATGACAAACATCTGATAATATGTTTACCCTCACAAGTCATCAACAAATTAATATTAAAACCAAGTTGGTCTTGGTTTTGCACATTTTAAAAAATATAAGTAATGTTAAAGCCAAATGGTCATCAAGTATGTCAGGAAATGAGCATTCCCAGCTACTCCTTTTGGATACATAAATGAATACAAATATTCTATAGTGAAATTTAATGAAACCACAAAATCCTTATATGAATATTTGTAGGCCTAAATCTTGGGGAAATTATCATATATATATATATATATATATATATATATATATAGAGAGAGAGAGAGAGAGAGAGAGAGAGAGATGCAAATGTTGAAAAAAAGAAATGGAAACAACCTAAACTTGAAAACACTGGTTTCAGAATAATCTCAGGAAAGTAGAACTGGGAGAACTCTAATGTTTTAATAGGAACCTCAATTTAATTACTCTGGCAAGAGATTTACTTTATGAACAAAAGGCAGATGGTCTCTCAGGGAGAGAGAGAAAAAGGAGATACATTATTCTATCCAAGACCCTTGGCTAAAGACGGCAAAGTTCAACATTATGACTATGTCTGAAATATCAATAGAGGGAAGACAGTCTCAGAAAATCTATCTCAGAGTCACTGGGGGCTTCCCAGTGGCTTAGTAGTAAAAAGTTAACCTGCAATACAAGATATGCAGGTTTGATCCCTGGGTCAGGAAGATCCTGTGGAGTAGAAAATGGCAACCTACTCTAGTATTCTTGCCTGGAAAATCCTATGGACAGAGGAACCTGGTGGGCTGCAGGCAGTCCGTAGAGTTGCAAAGAGTCAGACACAACTGAGTGACTGAGCATGCACTTATTGATATCATCTTATATTTGTGTTCTAATCACATGTCTACCAGAAAAGTTCCTGAAATTACAATCTGTTTTTTTAATAGAGATTGTGTGAACCTGCTTTCCTGAGAATTATGGTCTACTAGCTAGTTGGACTTATCTTTGAAATCTAATTAAATGATATTTTATACTAGTATGGTCCCCATATGTCTCTTACACTCAATTTCCCCTATTGTTAATATATTACCTACTATGAATATATTACAGTACTATCTTATACTACCATAGTGCCTTTGTCGCAACTAAGGAATCAGCTGCCGTCTATGGGGTCACACAGAGTCAGACACGACTGAAGCGACTTAGCAGCAGCAGCAAGGAATCAATATTTCACATTAGTATTAACTAAACTACACACTTTTTTCATGCTTTGACTTCTTCATTAATTTAAGAAAGAAATGATGTCTTTAATCTGTCCATGTTATTTGGTCAGTATGTCTTAATATGGTTTTCCCTTGTGGCTCCGCTGGTAAAGATCTGCCTCCAGTGCTGGAGACCTGGGTTCCATCGCTGGGTTGGGAAGATCTCCCGGAGAAGGGAAAGGCTATACACTCCAGTATTCTCGCCTGGAGAATTCCATGGACTATACAGTCCATGGGGACGCAAAAGTTGGACACAACTGAGCAACTTTCACTTCACTTCACGTCTTAACATAAAATTTTAGTAAATATTCATTCTTTCTGTCAAAAAAAAGCTCAAAAGTTTTTCTTTTTTCTTAAAATTTGCATAAATCTATACACCAAGTAACTCTATATTGTAATAATTAAAAACTTTTGCAAATCTCTGCAGAAAGAAATAATGAAAGTGAAAGTCACTCAGTTGTGTCTGACTCTTTGCAACCCCGTGGACTGTAGCCAACCAGGCTCCTCTGTCCATGGTATTCTCCAGGCAAGAATACTGGAGTAGGTTGCCATTCCCTTCTCCAGGGGATCTTCCTGACCCAAGGATCAGACCCAGGTCTCCTGCATTGCAGGTGGATTCTTTACCATCTGAGCCTCCAGGGAAGCTCTGAGAGAAACAATTCTGCTCTGCAAATCAGGCAGTGATTTAAATAAAATAATTTTAATAAAATAAATTTTACTGTAAAAATTGGCTCACAGAATAGTGGGAGCTACAAGTTTAAAATTCAGAGAGCAGGTTGGCATGACTTAGCGAGAGTTCACTTCAAAGTCTTGAGGCAGAATTTTTTTCCTCTGGAAAACTGAATTTTTGTTCTTAAGATCTTCAGCTGATTGGATTAGATCTACCCACTCATTTAAGGGAGATCACCTTTACTTAATTCAACTGATTACAGATGTTAACCACACCCATACAAAATACAGGCTTCCCTGGTGGCTCAACTGGTAAAGAATCCACCTGCAATGCAGGAGACCCCGGTTCGATTCCTGGGCTGGGAAGATCCCCTGGAGAAAGGAAAGGCAACCCACTCCAGTAGTGTGGCCTGGACTTGTCTGAGGTCAGGGGCAACAGCCGAGAGCGCCAGGCTGTGACGGCACAGAAGCAGCTGAGAGGAGCTACCCCACATCCCAGGTCAGGGGCAGTGGCTGAGAGAAGCTAACCCACATCCAAGGAGCAGCGGCTGCACAGGAGGGCCGACAGGAGCTACTCCACGTTCAAGGTCAGGAGGTGTGGCCGTGAAGAGATACCCCTCCTCCAAGGTAAGGAGCAGTGGCTGCACTTTACTGGAGCAGCTATGAAGAGATACCCCACGTCCAAGGTAAGAGAAGCCCAAGTAAGATGGTAGGTATTGTCAGAGGGCATCAGAGGGCAGATACACTGAAACCATAATCACAAAAAACAAGTCAATCTGATCACATGGACCACAGCCTTGTCTAACTCAATGAAACTAAGCCATGCAATGCGGGGCCACTCAAGATGGGCGGGTCATGGTAGAGAGGTCTGACAGAATGTGGTCCACTGGAGAAGGGAATGGCAAACCACTTCAGTATTCTACCTTGAAAACCCCATGAACAGTATGAAAAGGCAAAAGGATAGGATACTGAAAGAGGAACTCCCCAGGTGATTAGGTGCCCAATATGCTACAGGAGATCAGTGGAGAAATAACTCCAGAAAGAATGAAGGGATAGAGCCAAAGCAAAAACAATACCCAGCTGTGGATGTGACTGGTATTAGAAACAAGGTCTGATGCTGTAAGAGCAATATTGCATAGGAACTTGGAATGTCAGGTCCATGAATCAAGGCAAATTGAAAGTGGTCAAACAGGAGATGGCAAGGGTGAACACTGACATTCTAGGAATCAGTGAACTAAAATGGACAGGAATGGGTGAATTTAACTCAGATGACCATTATATCTACTACTGCGGGAAGGAATCCCTCAGAAGAAATGGAGTAGCCATCATGGTCAACAAGAGAGTCTGAAATGCAGTACTTGGATGCAATCTCAAAAACGACAGAATGATCTCTGTTCGTCTCCAAGGCAAACCATTCAATATCACAGTTATCCAAGTCTATGCCCTAACCAGTGACGCTGAAGAAGCTGAAGTTGAAGAGTTCTATGAAGACCTACAAGACCTTTTAGAACTAACACCCAAAAAAGATGTTCTTTTCATTATAGGGGACTGGAATGCAAAAGTAGGAAGTCAGGAAACACCTGGGGTAACAGCCAAATTTGGCCTCGGAATGCAGAATGAAGCAGGACAAAGGCTAATAGAGTTTTGCCAAGAGAACACACTGGTCATGGCAAACATCCTCTTCCAACAACACAAGAGAAGACTCTACACATGGACATCACCAGATGGTCAACACCGAAATCAGATTGATTACACTCTTTGCAGCCAAAGATGGAGATGCTCTATACAGTCAACAAAAACAAGACCAGGAGCTGACTGTGGCTCAGATCATGAACTCCTTATTGCCAAATTCAGATTTAAATTGAAGAAAGTAGGGAAAACCACTAGACCATTCAGGTATGACCTAAATCAAATCTTTTATGATTATACAGTGGAAGTGAGAAATAGATTTAAGGGACTAGATCTGATAGGTAGAGTGCCTGATGAACTATGGACAGAGGTTTGTGACATTGTAGAGGAGACAGGGATCATGACCATCCTCATGGAAAAGAAATACAAAAAAGCAAAATGGCTGTCTGGGGAAGCTTTACAAATAGCTGTGAAAAGAAGAGAAGTGAAAAGCAAAGGAGAAAAGGAAAGATATAAGCATCTGTACGAAGAGTTCCAAAGAATAGCAAGGAGAGAGAAGAAAGCCTTCCTCAGCGATCAATGCAAAGAAATAGAGGAAAATAACAGAATGGGAAAGACTAGAGATCTCTTCAAGAAAATTAGAGACACCAGGGAACATTTCATGCAAAGATGGGCTCGATAAAGGACAGAAATGGTGTGGACCTAACAGAAGCAGAAGATATTAAGAAGAGGTGGCAAGAACACACAGAAAACTGTACAAAAAAAGATCTTCATGACCCAGATAATCATGATGGTGTGATCACTCACCTAGAGCCAGACATCCTGGAATGTGAAGTCAAGTGGGCCTTAGGAAGCATGACTATAGACAAAGCTAGTGGAGGTGATGGAATTCCAGTTGAGCTATTTCAAATCCTGAAAGATGATGCTGTGAAAGTGCTTCACTCAATATGCCAGCAAATTTGGAAAACTCAGCAGTGGCCACAGGACTGGAAAAGGTCAGTTTTAATTCCAATCCCAAAGAAAGACAATGCCAAAGAATATTCAAACTACCACACAATTGCACTCATCTCACACGCTAGTAAAGTAATGCTCAAAATTCTCCAAGCCAGGCTTCAGCAGTACGTGAACTGTGAGCTTCCAGATGTTCAAGCTGGTTTTAGAAAAGTCAGAGGAGCCAGAGATCAAATTGCTAACATCTGCTGGATCATTGAAGAAGCAAGAGAGTTCCAGAAAAATATCTATTTCTGCTTTATTGACTATGCCAAAGCCTTTGACTGTGTGGATTACAACAAACTGTGGAAAATTCTGAAAAAGATGGGAATACCAGACCACCTGACCTGCCTCTTGAGAAACCTATAGGCAGGTCAGGAGGCAACAATTAGAACTGGACATGGAACAACAGACTGGTTCCAAATAGGGAAAGGAATACGTCATGCTGTATATTGTCACCCTGCTTATTTAACTTCTATGCAGAGTACATCATGAGAAATGCTAGGCTGGAAGAAGCACAAGCTGGAATCAAGATTGCCGGGAGAAATATCAATAACCTCAGATATGCAGATGACACCGCCCTTATGGCAGAAAGTGAAGAGGAACTAAAAAGCCTCTTGATGAAAATGAAAGAGGAGAGTGAAAAAGTTGGCTTAAAGCTCAACATTCAGAAAACGAAGATCATGGCATCCAGTCCCATCACTTCAAAGGAAATAGATGGAGAAACAGTGGAAACAGTGTCAGACTTTATTCTGGGGGGCTCCTATATCACTGCAGGTGGTGATTGCAGCCATGAAATTAGAAGACACTTACTCCTTGGAAGAAAAGTTATGACCAACCTAGATAGCATATTCAAAAGCAGAGACATTACTTTGCCAACAAAGGTCCATCTAGTCAAGGCTATGGTTTTTCCAGTGGTCGTGTATGGATGTGAGATTTAGACTGTGAAGAAAGCTGAGTGCCAAAGAATTGATGTTTTTGAACTGTGTTGTTGGAGAAGACTCTTGCGAGTCCCTTGGACTGCAAGGAGATCCAGCCAGTCCATTCTAAAGGAGATCAGTCCTGGCTGTTCATTGGAAGGACTGATGCTAAAGCTGAAACTCCAATACTTTGGCCACCTCATGGGAAGAGTTGACTCATTGGAAAAGACTCTGATGCTGAGAGGGTTTAGGGGCAGGAGGATAAGGGGACAACAGAGAATGAGATGGCTGGATGGCATCACCAGCTCGATGGGCATGAATTTTAGTAAACTCCAGGAGTTGGTAATGGATAGGGAGGCCTGGTGTGCTGCAATTCATGGGGTCACAAAGAGTCGGACACGACTGAGTGACTGAACTGAACTGAATTGATACAAAATACCTTTACAAACACATCTAGATTAGTTTTTGCTTAAATCATTAAGTACTATAACCTTTCCAAGTTAACACATAAAACTAAACATCATAGTAGGACACACAACCTCTGAGGACATCCTACTGGTCATAATTCAGTTAAAAATCACTAGAAAGATGAAAGAGCTGACTCACTGGAAAAGACTCTGATGCTGGAAAAGACTGAGGACCAAAGGAGGAGGAGGCAGAGAGGATGAGATGGTTAGATAGCATCACCAACTCAGTGAACATGAATTTGAGCAAACTCTGGGAGATAGTGGCGGACAGAGGAGCCTGGCTTGCTGCAGTCCATGGGGTCGCAGAGTTGGACACACTTAGCAACTGAACAGTAATGAACAAGAAAGATGCTAGATGGATGGATGGATGAAGGAAAGGAGAGACAGGGGAAGAAATCATTAAGTCTTTCAGTATTTTAATTAAAAAGAATGTTGGTTATCAATTAAAGCAGCTTTATTTTGCCATGGTATTTGCTATATATTTTACCCACTGAGCCACCAAGGGAAGCCCGTTTTTTCTTTTTTTACATAGGACGTATTAAATTTAATTACTTCGAATAAATGTTTATATAATAATCAGCACTCATTTTAGCAGTATTCTTTAATTGTTGTTAAAGATTTTATATCTGCATCGACCAAAGATTACTAGTCCTTGAACAATAGTCCTTTGTTGGAGCAAATCCACAAGAAAATACTTTATCATAAATCCTCGTAACTTAACAAAATGAACATACTGTAATGAAATTTCATGCTATGACACATATACCTTGGTTTCTATAACAGCTAATCTGGCACCTTCAGGACAGTGGTCCTCTGTCATCAAATGCCTTGTACATTAGAGGATTCAACACCTAATTTTTAAAGGGAAACAAAGCAGAGTGAGCACATCTCCTCATCTCTGCAGATCCAAACCTCTTTTATATTGATTTCCATCATTCTGCCATTCTCACGTCATGGTAGTTATGACAGTAAAAATTAGGGTTAATATTTGAAAGTGTCTCTTTTAAAAAATAAAACGTTTAAAGAATTCAGTTGTCAGACTAGCTTATGAAATAAAAATTAGCAACAGTATTCTTATGTAGTCAAGATCAGCAGCAAAATAAACACCTAGGGGCATTCTGCTGATATGTTTCTAGGGCAGAAAATGAAATAGTTGAACAGATTCCAACCTTGAATGTAGGTTTATCACATAGGGAAAGGAAGTGATGAATATCATAAAGTGTCCTTCTGTGATCTTGCTAACTTACTCTAGCACTAAATGGCTCAAATATTCAAAAAGAAATCCTTGTCCAACTCTTATTCTTAGCTTTTCCTCAGTTGGAAACCTTCAGTGTTTTCACAGACTCCTCAGGTGAACCCCACAAAGATAATTTACTTGTTATTAAAGCATATTAAAACAGTGAGGAAAAACAAATTTTTGTTTCTTTTAATATAAAACCCAAACCAGGTTTTCCCTATTTAGGACAGAAATTGTCTGAATTTTTGCAGCAACTTGTTGACTTGCAGTGTTTATTGATACATATTAGAATTACTTAGGGAGCTTGAAAAAAATATTGATTCCAAATTATACATTTGGGGTTAGGGTGATGCTTAGCACTGATACTTTTAAAGCTCTTCTGATTGTTCTAACAAGTAGCCATGGTTGAAAAGTTCTGAGGCAGAAGAAAGAGAAATGAGCCTCCAGGTAGACATCACATACTGAACATGAACGTTTGCCCAGAGTTGTTGCTCCTCTGAGTCCTAGTGACTGGATGAAAGTCCATCTGGCTCCTGACAAGGAATTCACCCTTGCATATGCACTACCTAAGCCTTTAATCATCCTCTAATTTTCCTTTTTAAAAGCCTTTCATTTGATTCAATTAACTATTCAGACTACTCATGAATGAGTTGGAGGAATAGTCCTGAGATTCTTAGGGACTAAATGTTCATCTTATTGTCATTTGAAAATGGGTAGTTTCAATGTGATTATGGATTATCAACCAGATACAAATGTCAGTGGGACAAAATAGCACTAAATACTTGGAAGTTCTGGTAGGATTTTCACCAAGAGCAATCTAGAACTTCAGTAGATATCCTGGAAAATTTTAGATATACATCTTAGAACCCCCCGTGTTGTATCCTAGAATCAAAGAGCTCAAAGACTCCAAATATCCCTCTGTCAGTATTTTAAAAATTGGTATGGAGAGGCTTTTAAAAAATGGGAAAAATTAAAGTTTCTTCCTTTAAGGGGTCCTTTAAAAAGACTAATGAGAACATCCAGGATCTAAAATCCAAGCTTAAAGTCTCCTCTCCTTCTAATCCAGCTCAGGGCTGCCCTGCCTCCTGGCCCATGAACACTGATGATCTTCTCCTTATTGATCTGTTCCTTTTGCTGCACCTTCACTGGACACTTTTCTTTTCCCTCTACTGCCTCTTCCTAAACAGCCCTCCCCCAAAATTTATCCCATATAAGTGAGAAAGAATACCCTAACTCCAGTGGAATTACATCTCCAAATATTTTTCAAAGTCAGACTGACACAAGGAACTTTCTTAACTCTCAATTTGAAAAAAAAAAAAAAAAATCAGTGAAAAACTGAGAACTGTCCTTGGGTCATATAGTTTGAGGCTTTTTTTACCTTTATCAATTAATTTATCATCTGATGAAGCCCAGAGATGCAAAAATGTAGCTTTCTTTAAAAGTAGAATAAATTGATTACAAAATTATATCAAATCTACGGATTAAAATTGAATTTAACAACAAAATAGGTATAAAACAATGCCAAGATCTCTTAGCTGCTATCTCTGACCTCTTTTCTATCAAAGATGCTCAGTCAAAAGTTCAGGCCTGTAAATAGGGAAAAATCAAGTTTATTCCAGACTTTCAAGGTCATGGAACTACCACCTTTAGACATCATACCAATCTCAACAGAGAAAATATTTGATCTATACTGTGCACCTTCTTTGGGCATGATTTTAAAACTGAGGTGGTAGATGTAGTTAGAAAAGAAAATATACTATTTACTTCCTATCTGAATTACAAGAGTTGGTAAAAAGAACAAAGCAAAAATATTTTGAAGATACTTTGACTACAAAAAAAGAAAATATGCAGACCAAATTAATACCTGTTCAGATTAAGCAACAATGGCACTTTCATGTCTGATCTAGACAAAAAGTTTCTATTATAAGAAAAATGGACACAGCCTTTACTCAGAAGATATCAAAAAATATCAAAAGACAAAGGACAAATCTGTCTAACAGAAAAGCATCCTGCAAGGATATAGCACCTCTATTCTGGCTAAAACTACTCCTACCACAAAAATGAGAATTTTCCATGCATTGGCAAAAACACTATATTCCAAACTAATTGATCTTATGACCTTTTTATTATTCCTTCCTTGGACCAACAAAAATATTTTACGGTAAGGATTTCAAGTACCCCTCAAACTTCTATTTTCATCTTGACTGCTTTCTGTCTTCATTCCTGCCTGTGTGAGACACTGCAATATAATCAACCTGCTTTTCTGCTTAGGGATTTTGCTCCAGTGAATCTTCTGGAACAAAATCTACTTTAGAAATGGGATGCCCCAGTTATATTCGGATCAGACAGCCACTTTCTAAATATTCTTAGTCCATAGTTTGACAAAAGCACGATTGTTACTTGAAACCTCTTCTATTGATACCTTGAGATCTGAATCTGTCTCCAAGACCTTCTAGGCTTGAAACAGTTCTAATGTGGGACACATATGAAGGTGAATACTTAATGATCTCAACTGATCTGGCCAAACCCTTGAAACTAGCCCAAGACCCACTAAAAAGAGGACTACTGAAGTGCTGTGGCCTATTATATTTGTATACCTTCTGAAACAAATTATTACTCCCTTTATTAGACCCCATACAGCTCCAGCTCTACCCATCAAGAAGACAAATAGACTCAACTACTGATATTCATTGGAAGGACTGATGCTGAGCTGAGCTCCAGCCACCTAATAAGAAGAGGCAACTCATTGGAAAAGACCCTAATGCTGGGAAAGATTGAGGACAAGTGAAAGGAGAGACAGAGAATGAGATGATTGGATGGCATCACTGACTCAATGGACATGAGTTTGAGCAAACTCATGGAAATAGCAAAGGATGGGGAAGCCTGGTCTGCTGCAATCCATGGGGTCCCAAAGAGTCAGACAAAACTTAGAGGCTGAACAACAACAAAAACAACAACTGATTTGCACAAGTTTTAAAAGTCATTAAAAGATTGTGCTTCTCTGCTTCCCTGTGTTCCCCAGTGCCAATATCATCTCAGCCTTGATCACTGACAGCTATTTACTTTATGGTGTTAGATCTACACTCAGTATTTTTCAGTATACACTTATACCCAGACTTACAGCATTTAGTATTTGCATTCACTTGGAAAAATCAATAATACACTTGAATAGTCGTGCCCCAGGGTTTACTGAAGTACCCTCTTACTACTTACTTAATACTTAATTATAAACTTAGAGACTTTGTTCCCAGCAATCCACTTATATACAATATGTTGATTATCTTCTATTATGCTCTCTGAGAGTCTTATAGAATTATAAGACTCTTCATTTGAGAATAACATTACCATAAAAGAAAGACAAACTGAAATCTTTATCAAAGACCTATGAACTCCAATTTTGTTAGACCAAAGTGCATTGTCTAGGCTATAACACTGGAAAAAAATGAAAATCTCCTTCTTTCTAAATACTGGAAACTATTCATGACTTTATCTGCGTAAACACTAAAAGGATTTCTTGGTTCCATAGGTTATGTGGATATCAAATTCCTAACTTTACTGATGTGAGAAATGCTGATAGGAAAAAGCTTTTCCTTGGTTGTCTTTTATAATTTAAATAACTCACATAGAAAGGCTCCTTCGGACTTCCCAGTTGCATCTTTTCTAATTGTACCTGGAAGATCAGGTCAAGTCTGGGGCACACTTACAATGGATATGAGATATTACCACAGTCACTCACTGACCCAAAAGCAATAGTCCTTCTGGTTTGTGTGCAGTGGTGGCAACAGCAAAGTAAACTGGGGCTCTGCTGACTTAGTTTTAGAATATCTATTTTATCTCATGATTCTTCAGGCTATTCACACCTTACTCATGACTAAAAACACCCATCATTTTTCTTCTGCTCAGTCCTGCTCAACTCTAACCCTCTGCCAGACATCAAATCTGCAAAAATAGTTGAAACTGTAGCCCTTGCTTGGACCTTCCAGTCAATGGAACTGATAGAACAAATACGTATAAAGATTGTACAGATATGTTTTCAAGGTTTATAATTTTTACATGCTTTGGAAGCAATGCCATTATTAAAATGCAGATGGTACTCTGAGTAAACAGCAATCACATAAATCTTAGATGCCATTTTTTTTTTTTAATTGGAATTGGCTGTAGTGAGCTGGTTACCAGATGCCTCCTGCACCTATGGAGCTCACCCTGTCTTTGACTCTGCCTTTTCATAATCTAATTTAGCGTAATAGCAGAAAGTTTTAATGTGTATACTCAAGATTACCATCAGTTAGTCCAAGGGACTTTTCAGATCTATAAACCACAGGAAACTATGAATGACCCACAGCCTGAAAATACGGCTTCCTAGGAATGGTACCACTATGATATTACTCTTAAAGTTTATTGGAGAGACTCTTAGCAGGTACTACTGATCACAAATGCTGCAGTAAAACTCTAGAAAGCAACTCTTGAATTCACATTTCTGAGAGGGTGAGAAAAAAAAATTTTTTTAATGAGTATTCTTCAACTCTTTGGATATATATACATATGAAATTTTGTATATACATGACTTTTTATATATACAAACTTTGACTATATACTAGTCCACAAAATGCATCTGAAGAAATTTCCAAAGACTGAAATCAAACATGGCATGTTCTCTAGCTTCATTGTTTGTCATCAGGGCTGCATTCCTTGCTGAAGGCTCTAGGGAGAATCTGTTCTCTTGCTTTTTCCAGCTTCTAGAAGCCACCCATTTTCCTTGGCTGTCTTCCTTCCACTAATTTCAAAAGTAGCAACACTGGATATCTTTGATCATTCTTCCACAGTCACACTCCCTCTGACCATAGCCTGGAAAAGTTCTCCTTTCTAAATAAGATTAGATTGGGTCCATCCAGACAACCTCATCTCACGGGCCTTAACCTCAATCACATCTGTAAAATCCTCAAGTCTACTTTGCCACATAAGGTAACACATTCACATGTTCTGGGACACCTTTGAGGGACCATTATTCTGCTTAACCAGAGAAGGCAATGGTGACCCACTCCAGTACTCTTGCCTGGAAAATCCCATGGACAGAGGAGCCTGGTGGGCTGCAGTCCATGGGGTCACGAAGAGTCGGACACGACTGAGCGACTTCCCTTTCACTTTTCACTTTCATGTACTGGAGAAGGAAATGGCAACCCACTCCCGTGTTCTTGTCTGGAGAATTCCAAGGATGGCGGAGCCTGGTGGGCTGCCGTCTATGGGGTCACACAGAGTCGGACACGACTGAAGCGACAGCAGCAGCAGCAGCATTCTGCTTAACACAACTGGAAATAACCCACTTATTATTATGGTAGTTTGTGTTATGTCACTTTAGTTAAACTGGAAACTACGTTTTCTAGAATTCCCTTCTTGGCATAGTTTCATGTAAGAAGAGCTCGCTAAAAGTAAGACTTCTTTTGACATTTGGAAGGAGGAAACAAAGCAGCATCCTATCATTCTCAGATTGTTATGGTCAGGTAGATAGACTAAAAATATATATATGGGGTGGGGGTGACAGGGCGAGAAGAGCCCAGTAGGGCTCAGCTTGCCCTCACTCTCCTCCATTTCATGTCTAGCTTCTGTTTCCACTTTGCTGATTAAAGTTGGCTCCTGGTTCACCACCAAACGCTTGGTCTGTACTAATGCGCAGAGCTCGCCACAGACCCTTTCTTCATGCTTCCATTTTGGTAGTTGGATATGTTCGGCATTTTGGTTTTACTTTAAGGTTTTGACTTGCATTCATGACACTGTTTTAGATGGAACCTGGTTAGTGACTCTCCCTGATCCCTGAATACTCCCTTCCAGACCTTCATTTTCCCAGTGACTCCCATATTTGTGTACAGCCTATTACCAAGCTAAATCCTTTCTTTTCATAAAAATTATAGTCCTATTCCCCTAAAGGAATCCTCACAGTCAGTAAAAAATGAAATAGATTATTGAATTATGATATTTCTGTATGTATAGCAAACCTCACAATAAAAGAAAGGAAGGAAGAAAAATTTAGTGCATGAAATGAGTACCCACTATCTCAAATAAATTACAAACCTTTAGTTTGAGTCTCATCCCTGAGGGAAGACTTCTTTGCCTCTTTTTTACAGTGCTAATCTCTTGACAAAACCCACAGGTAAGAAAACTTAGTAAGAAGTTAAATATCTGCACCAGCGTGAACTTCTCCCTCTAAGTCAACAAATTTTCCACCTGATGGGGGTTTTCCTTACAAATTAAAACACCCCAGGATGAAGAAAGGAAGGAGATTCTTTAAAAATGGACTTTTTGCCAAGAGTTTTCTCAGAACATGGAGCAAGGTCACTCCTATAAGTACTTCCCACTTATTGATCTCCTGGCAGGGCCTAGCTTTGTGCTTAAGGATCATTTCTATTCTCACAAAAGCTCAATGGAAAGTAGACCTACCTCCTTATTTTACAGATGAAAAACTGAAGCTCTAAGAGTTGAAGTAGCTTTCCACAGGTCACACAGTGACAGGTAGATCTGAGAAGGAAACCTAGATCAGCTCTTGTTGACTCAAGTCTGCAGCCAACTAATATGGGATCCAAGAAAAAAAAAGTACAATATTTTAAATAACTAGAGTTTGCCTGGCTCCACTGTTAAGCTCTGAATTGTGTTCCATAATACCTGGCTTTTGCTGTTTGGACAGTATTTATCATTCTCACCTTGTTCAAAGAAACCAGCCTCCCAGCCTTGGGAATGAATTAATAAAAGTCACAGAGGAGGCAGGTCATGTGGCATAAAGCATAATGAACAGAGATGCTGAATACTTTGGCCATTGATGCAGAGTCAACTCATTGGAAAACCCTGATGCTGGGAAAGATAGAGGGCAAAAGGAGAAGAGGGCAGCAGAGGATTGGATGGTTAGATAGCATCACCGACTCAATGGACATGTATCTGATAGTGAAGGACAGGGAAGCCTGGTGTGCTACAGTCCATGGGGTCACAAAGAGTCAGACAAGACTTAGCGACTGAACAACAAAGAGTGGTAGTGAATCACAGAGGTTTGGACCCCTGGCTCTGGAGCTAAGTGTACAGAGTCTACATTCCAGCTCTGCAGAAAGGAAAAGGGAAGGAATAGGAGGAAAGAAACTGTTGACTTTGGTATTCTATTATTACTTCCACAAAGCGATGAGATGAGTTGATCTCAAAATATCAAATTTCAGTTATTTTCCTCACCACCTCAGTTCAGTTCAGTTCAGTCGCTCAGTCGTGTCTGACTCTTTGCGACCCCATGAATCGCAGCACTCCAGGCCTCCCTGTCCATCACCATCTCCCGGAGTTCACTCAGACTCATGTCCATCAAGTCCATGATGCCATCCAGCCATCTCATCCTCTGTTGTCCCCTTCTCCTCCTGCCCCCAATCCCTCCCAGCATCAGAGTCTTTTCCAATGAGTCAACTCTTCACATGGGTATTTTTTTGTTTTCAACTTTTTAATTCCATGTACTCCTGTAAGAAACATTCTTTTTTATAAATGAGGTCAAGCAACCTTCTTCTAGCCCAGATTGGATATAAACACATCATATTAAGCTATGGCTTGGGTCACCTTGAAAAGCTTAGGTCACGGGATAACAACCCTGTGATCAATAGTTTGGGATGGCAATGGGACACGTCAAGAAAGAAAAGGAATAGTTTAATGCAGAATGATTAATACCAGTTTAAGTACTTGGAGATAACCATATTAAGAATAGTTGAATGCCAGGAATTGCATATAAGGTAGAAAGACCATTAGCAATAATTTCATACTGAATCCAAAATTAGAATGTATCTTAAGATAGCACCAGAACAGTCAACTGGCAGGGGTCCAAGTATAGGCAGTTTGAAGACTGCAGGCAGGTGGGATTTGCAGAACACTGTTATTATTTCAATGAAGGAATTTTGTTAGAGCAAAGGTTAATCAGAAATCCTCCATAGCATATCCACTTTACACTCAAGTTCTAAAATTCCACTGTCTATGATATTTCCCATCCTGAATTTTACATCCAACCACATAGGTATCATAGAACATAGTAGGGGTTCTTCAGAAAGATTCCTTGACAATATTAAGAGATTTCAATAATGAATATCACCATTATAAGAGAGGCCTCGCATTCGAATATAAAACTCCTTCCATTGTAAAATTTTCTGTGAGAAACTAAATCTAAAAATGAAATCTTTCTGCGAGTTAAGATCCAAATTTAAAGTCTCAACAAAGGCCAAACTCAAAATATCTTGTGTTTGTGAATTAATTAACATTCAATAAATATCTCCCTCCTACCCTTCTAATTCTGCTCAGTCTCAGCTGTTATAGTTAGGGTTCTTTTAGCAGCTGAAGTTTTGGCTCTTTCACTGGAATCAGTGTAGTCTTTTAGGAATTAACTTGTTGAATTATTCAGTAATAAGTTTCTCTTGAGCCTTACTTTGAAGAATTCAAAGCTTTAATAAGACAAGATTTTCTCAGCTCTGGACCTATAGCCTCCAGATTTAGAAACTAAGCCAATTCCCAGACCATGGAACCATTATCATAGGTAACAGTTCATAGAGCCCAGTGCTCAGAAGCTCAAAGGTAAATGGGAATGTAGGTAAAGTCAGCCTGCAACTGGTTTTGGTTTTTAGAATCCAAGAGTTATGAGTATAAACTCAAATGGAAGACTTAGCCCATAAAGATTTTGATTGTACCAGTCAACAGAGGAGGGAGAGATCCACCAACACAAATAATTTATTCTCCTAGAGAACAGCATTGGAAAATTTACTGTCTTTCTTCAATCTATAGAAAATTTATAATGGTGATGCATAGCACTCACTAATTCTAATTTGAAGTGCCTTCTTTTTTTCTCAAGGAGTACATTAGCCTCTGGTAGTGACGCTCCACTTGGGAGCCTCCACTTGAAAGCATTGTGTCCACTCTCACTGGGCAGGCATTTTCAATTCTGTATCACAGAGTCTATTTTCCCTGCCTCCTGTAAAACTATTCAGGACTCACTCACCTGCCTTCTTAGGAGTGTGTCTTCACACATCTTTCCCTGTGTCATGAACGGGTTACTCACATACTGAGCACTCAAGTCCTCCAGGCAAGTCAAAGCCTTGAAAAACATTTACTCTACTGAACAGCAAATATATTATCATGTTCAATACGTACAATGGCATGTAAAATGCTGGAAAGCTCTGAAACCAATCCAGAGCCAAATTAAGAACACCTAGCGAGGTCTCCCTTGAACCTGCAGAGAGCAATATGAATATACGATTATTTCCTTTCTTGACCCTCAACGCCATCCACACTGAAATGCAGTTTGGAACAGGCCATCTCACTGTACTTGGCCAGACCTGTCACTATCAGCTCACAAGTGGAATTTCACCAAATTTCTAAAGCCTTCCCATGACTCAACTGCTTTGCAAGTCAAAAGCAGCAAATATTGTTTTGACTTTACATAAACAGAATATAGTTTCCTTATAACTGAATCCTTGCCCCTGTTGTTTCAGACTCATAGGATTGATGATAGGATGACCATATAATTTAGTATATACTTTGGGTCATAAAATGGAGCCCTAAAAAGCCTTATCAGAAATTTTCTTGAGCAAACTGGGCCATATGGTCACCTTAGTCATTGAGGAGCAAACCAACAATCAGAAAATAGGTTAATAAAGTTAAATAAAAATAGTGGCAGACTTTATTTTCTTGGTCTCCAAAATCACTGATGGTGAATGCAGCCATGAAATTAAAAGATGCTTGCTCCTTGGAAAAAAAATCTATGACAAACCTACACAGCATATTAAAAAGAAAAGACATCACTTTGTCGACAAAGGTCTGTCTAGTCAAAGCTATGGATTTTCCAGCAGTCATGTATGGATGCGACAGTTGGACCATAAAGAAGGCTAAGTGCCAAGAATTGATGCCTTTGAATTGTGGTGCTGGAGAAGACTCTTGAGAGTCCCTTAAACAGCAAGGCGATCAAACCAGTCAATCTTAAAGGAAATCAACCCTGAATATTCACTGGAAGGACTGATGCTGAAACTCCAATACTTTGGTCACCCAATACAACCAACTCATTGGAAAAGACTCTGATGCTGGGAAAGATTGAAGGCAGGAGGAGGAGGGGGCCACAGAGGATGAGACGGTTGGATGGCATCACCGAGTCAATGGACATGAGTTTGAGCAAATTCCAAGAGATAGTGAAAGACAGGGAAGCCTGGCATGCTGAAGTCCATGGGATCACAAAGAGTCGGATGTGATTTAGCGACTGAAGAACAACAAGATCCTGAGAATATGAATTACTCACCTAGAAAAAGGATTGTTTCCTTAACACTGAGTCAGGTCTCCACCAACAGAAGCTGAGTGGCCCAAGTTGGAAAGAATATATTAATATGACATTAGAAAGAGGTAGTTGACTCATGTTTAGTTCTCCATCTTTATCTTCCACTTCTCAACAGTTTGACCTGTAGGTTCTTTTTTCTTTATCGAAAATCTTTATATACAACTAGGTAATTACACTTAACAGATTTTCCTACCAATTCCCTGCTTATACCTTCACAGTTGCCTTTATTGTCTCCTCCTTCTCCCCTGTCAAACTTTTAAATGTTAGACTTCTGAAGACTCTCATTGACTCTTTACTTGGTGTTCTCTCTTTAGTGAATTTTATCAAATGGATATAAATAACATTTATGCTGATGACCCTCTAAGTTACATCTCCAGACTGGTCAATCCACCTATGATTCAAATTCATAAACCAACGACTTAATTGTTATCACCACTGCAGCCTAATAAAGCCCAAGTAGAATACAAATTCTACCCTGAGAAATGCACTTAGCTTCAGAGCTTCCATATCTCAGTAAATGGCACACACATTCCTCTGGTATCTCAAATGTAAAAGCTTGGCTTAATCCTTGAATACTCTTATTTTTTCTTACACATCAACTAATCAGTCACTAACTCTTCCTGTCACTGCTTCAAACCTACCTCCCCAGATGGGTCATTTCTCACCTTGTTTATTATACAGTTCAGTTGCTCAGTCATGTCCAGCTCTTTGCAACCCCAGGGACCGCAGCATGCCAGGCCTCCCTGTCCATCACCAACTCCCGGAGTTTATTCAAACTCATGTCCATTGAGTCGGTGATGCCATCCAGCCATCTCATCCTCTGTCGTCCCCTTCTCCTCCTGCCCTCAATCTTTCCCAGCATCAGGGTCTTTTCCAAGGAGTCAGTTCTTCACATCAGGTGGCCAAAGTATTGTAGTTTCAGCTTCAGCATCAGGCCTTCCAATAAATAGCCAGGACTGATTTCCTTTAGAATGGACTGGTTGGATCTCCTTGCAGTCCAAGGGACGCTTGAGAGACTTCTCCAACACCCCAGTTCAAAAGCATCAATTCTTTGGTGCTCAGCTTTCTTTATTACTACAACCTAGTCCAAACCATCATTATCTCTCACCTGGAATAATACATTAACTTCCTAAGAGATGCCCCTATCTTTCATTCTTAACCCACAAAGATTTATCCTCCACAGTGTTTTGGGGGGCTTTATATCAGTGCTGTCTCCCTTTCTAGAAACTCACCAATGGCATCCCATAACCAGAATAAAGCTTTACCACAATTTCTAAGTGTTAGTCACTTGGGCATGTCCAACTGTTTGTGACTCTTCGTAGCCCACCAGGTTTCTCTGTCCATGGAATTCTCCAGGCAAGATACTAGAGTGGGTTGCTGTGCCCTCCTCTATGGGATCTTCCTGACCCAGGAGTCAAACCCATGACTCATGTCTCCTGAATTGGCAGGTGGGTTCTTTACAACTAGTGCCACATGGGAAGCCCCCAACTTCTAAGATCCTGTATAATCTGGCCCTTGCCTACCTCTCTGATCTAATCTCTCTTCACATTCACTATACTTTACCCATACTGTCCTTAGTTCTGTTTCTTTAAGAGGCAAAGATCCTTCCCATCACAGAGGCCTTTGATCTTCCTATTTCTTCTGTTATAGATGCTACTTTTCAGAATTTTTGCACAACTGACTCCACATTACTCAAGTCAACACTCTCAGAGATACTTTTCTTCATAATGCTAGCTAAAGTTCTTCCCTTCCCTTGTCTGTCGTATTTTATTTTATACGTCACTTATCAACACCAGAAAATCTAGGCCAAAATAACCTCCTGCGTGTGGGAAGTCTGAATTATTCACAACTTGAAACAGTGCCTGGCACCTAGCAAATACTCATTAAATAGTTTTTGACTGAAAAAAAAATCTGTCATTCTGAAAAGTATAACAAACTATCATGGAAACCACATCTCAAAACTTTGGCCTTTAAATGTACTTCTCCAGATCTTTATTTTCACAAGCAATCTCAATTACAAACTTTTTGTTCATTTCCCTTTTCATGTTTTATCTTCTCACAGAAGTCTTATAGATCTTGCTTCGTTTCAACACCCTCCAAACCTGTCATCATGGACCAACATGTTGGTAAATTTATAATACGCTTGTTTTATGTATTATCACACTTAAAAATGTGTATGCTGTTTTGGTCACTCTTTCTCCTTTATTTATTTGTTTGGAAGTTGAATAAACATATAGGTCTTGCCGATCTCCTTCTCTAAATACAATGTCTTTATCTTGTTCCAATCACCACCACACTGCCCCCACCCTTTGCTTCTAGATCACTCATCACTTCCAACATCTGGAAGTTATAGAAGTAGAGAAAAAAAAGGAAAAATAATCCCTTTCTTATTGTGCACCTGCATTTGTTCATTCTCTATGTGAAAGAATGCCTGAATCTCAAGGATGCCAACGCCTCCCCTCCCCTCCCAGCTTTCACTGATACTTGATTTTTTCACCCACAGCTTCATAAATATAGGCAGGAACCTTGAAAAGCTAACAGTATATCATTGATTTTAAATTATATTCCTTAAATACGTTTCAAATTTTTAGACAGTGGAAGAAGACTGACTTTTGCATTGACAAAAACTGTATATAAAATCAAATTTTCTTCTTGGATCTTATCTGCTAATTAAGTAGAATCCGTGTTATGAAAAAAACTGCTACAAAATGTTTCTTACGTTTCTGTAGTTCTTGCTGTCTTTCCAGTTTTCCTGTGCAAAGGTATGAACTAGACTGCTTCCTGGGAAGCATATTAGAAGAATTAAATTTAGAATGAATTAAGTTTTATGAAAATCACTCTAATTTCAAGTAAACCACAGTAGACCCAGGACTTTTCCCAGCTCAGATTTTAAACAGACTATAGCATCTGATTGTGATGGACTGCAACTGCAAGTAGATGGTAAAAAAACATTTAGCCTATGTATCAGCACTGTGCAAATGTTTTATTTTATTCTTTTCCTTTTCATTGAAGGGCACTGTCTACTCTGGCAGGAGTGTGGCCAATTTACATTTTTCCAGTTATATAAGGAGTTATGTGTGGAAACTTGGCTTAAACAGCTCTGTCTCATTTTAGTGATATTTCAGCTTCTCTCCAAGATGGTGCCCTGAACTATTGCTTTCCTATTTCCAAAGCTAGCTCAGGTTTTACTGACTTGCTCAACCTTTCTTCTTTCAGAGAACTATACCAGTTGTACTAACACCTTTGGGCTGGCTGTACACAGCCAATGACCACCAGTGCTGGCTTTTCCACTGCCCTAACCCCAACTCATAGAACACATTTTATGCCTACTTGATATATTGGATTTAGAGTTGAGAGCAGGTAGATCTATACTCATTAACCTCATAGGAAAGGAGAGATAGGAATGCCAGTAAGGGAGGAACACCATCCCAAAAGGAGAGAAAAACCAGGACACGAGAGTGGGTTAGCATGAGACCAAAGAGACAGAGAGAAGAGAGACAGAAAGAGAAGCTGATTAGCAGTACACTGAGCCAGGCAAAAAATTTAACATAGCATTATTTTTAGATATAAATGACCCAGGTCATAGAAACATAAAATTTTAAATTGATTCAGTCATTTAAAACTGTTAGTCAAGTCATATTCTTCAACCATCTACTACTGATATCTAACTACTCTTCAGGAAACTATTACATATTGTTGAATGTCAAAGAAAGCTGAGTGAGTTTTAGATGTTGATAACAATAAATCCATCCTCTCTATGTTCTCTTCATGGCTCCAGTATTAGCTTCTGTGAACTGGCTTACAAAGTATGACTGCACCTGAGGATATGAGGCTTTATACCAAACCACAGGAAGAGTGGCGATTCAGAAATTAAGGATTTTTAATAATAATCTGGTTGATAAAAGCAGAATGCAAAATATGTCATGTACAAAACAGGAATGTGCCTCAAAAAGGGTGGGAGATGATTCCAGCTTTAGTTCACATTTGCACATAGTAGAACTTATTAGTAATTTCAGGTACTTGGTTTCTACAAATATAAAATTATTTTATTTCCATTTGCTTCCACAAAGATACCTGTCATAAAAGGATGTGATAATCCATTTTAATGCAACACTACAATAATAGGAAATGTTACCCCAGAAACCAATTGGAAAAAAATATAAAAAATCAAAAATACATATAGCTGAGAAGTAGATAGCTGACCAATAATAAAAGAGCAAAACTATTTCAACACACTTCTCATCTATACTCTTTACCATCTCACTCCAAGAAAGCCTGCATTTTCTGTTCCCTCTTTTACTAAGTTTTGCTCACTTCTGTCTAGTCATTCCCACCTTCCACTGACCACCATTTGTTAAGAATACAAAAACACGTGGCTAAATAACACAAAGTTTTTCATAAATGTAAAATCCCATTAACCCAAGACTCTAAGAAAGTACACACATTTCAAATTACAGTAAATGCTTTTAAGATTGCTCTGCCTTCTTAATTCTTGTTACGTCTTGGTACTCTTTGCATGCATGTGTAGTTACACGTGTATATGTGTGTATCTGTATATTTTAATTTTATTCTTCAAAGCATAAGTTGATGTAAAATAACCTTAAATACCTCATTGAAAGAAAACATGTATTTGCATACAGTTGAAAATAACAATACATAATGAATATGGGCATGTAACGTAGCAAATATAAGTTTTATGGCATTACTAATGACCTAGATATTTTATAAATATAATCAAGCTGGCAAAATTTAAGTGATGCTAACCACAGAACCTATTCTGATTCATACTTCTAAATTTATAATATTAGAATAGATGTTTCCCTTCTCTGCGACACTAACATCATTCAGTTCAGTAGCTCAGTCGTGTCCAACTCTTTGGGACCCCATGAATCGCAGCACGCCAGGCCTCCCTGTCCATCACCAACTCCCAGAGTTCACTCAGACTCACATCCATCGAGTCAGTGATGCCATCCAGCCATCTCATCCTCAGTCGTCCCCTTCTCCTCCTGCCCCCAATCTCTCCCAGCATCAGAGTCTTTTCCAATGAGTCAACTCTTCGCATGGGGTGGCCAAACATCATTAGGAACTACTAAAATAATAAATAAAATTATAGGCCACCTGAAGCAAAGAACCAACTCATTGCAAAAGACCCTGATGCTGGGAAGATTGAGGGCAGGAGGAGAAGCAGGTGACAGAAGATGAAATGTTTGGATAGCATCACCAACTCAGTGGACATGAATTTGAGCAAACTCCAGAAGACAGTGAAAGACAGGGAAGACTGGCGTGCTGCAGTCCATCGGGTCGCAAAAAGCTGGACACAACTTAGCAACTGAAAAACAACAACCACAACAAAATAATAGAACGAAGAGAAGTAGGCACCTTTCTCCTACCTCTCGTGAAGAAAGCAGCAGAGGTATGGGCGGAACTTGAAGCAGCACCTGAACATACCGCCCAGAAGCTGGGTGAAAATCTTGAGCCTGAAAATATGCATCAATATCCCTCATCCTGGCTCAGGGCTCCTCAGTGCTCACCTGGTTGCCTTCCAGCATCCTTGCTTTCCTGATTTTATCAAGAATCCATTTATCTCCAGCATAGCACAGGTATGGCATCTTAGAAAAGCTGACCTACCCAGTTTGAGAGATAGCCTTAATTTATTTCAAAGCAATTCCATTGATTCCCACCTGCCAGAGACGGGTTCAAGATAGACATGTGTGACGAGCCACAGTCAGGCCTGCTGAATTAAACTTTGGGTAGGCCTGATAACTAGTGAGGAATGCACCGTGGATCAATACCCTTGAATTCTCTCAGATGGTAACAGGTGGTACATACTCCACCCTGACCTAAAATGCAATAAAAGGCAGCAAATGTAATTGTGACAAATGCCACTTTTCATAAGCTTCAGAGACCAACAAACTCTGGGTGTACAGACTTTAAGAAAAGCAAGGAGAAATATTGAGAACTTACACTCTTGAAAGGTGCATGAGTGTTTTCTCCATTGCCTGTTTCCAGGTACAAGAACAAACCAGTGACATAAACTAAGCCCTGTATATTGTCATCACTGTTTCTCAAACAGGAAATAGGTGATTTAATCTGGCCCTGCTCTTGAAAGAGTCAACACGATTGGTAAGTACAGACGAGAAAGGAGTGAAATAAGGATGAGTTCACCAGACTACCTGGATACCCTATTACCACTATGATCGGGGTCACTTGATCTGTGGAGCCTAAGGGAAAGTTTCTGGAAAGATGCAAGTTATTTAAGGATGGAAGATTTGTTAGCTCTGCCAAGTTCCTTCCTTAAGCCATTGCCCATCATCGCAATGCTGCTAAGTTGTGGGCATCTTGAAGAAAATTTAGGAATGGATAATTGTGAAACACCCAAACCTAAGCAAGCTGGTTATGAAAGCTTGGAACCAGAGCCTGGATTCAGGGTCTAGAGCTGGGTCTTTCTCGTAGTTTTTCAGCTGTGGTGAGATTTCTACAAATGCCTGTGGACCTGGGAGCCCAGAAGTCCAGGCTTTTGGGCTATATCCATTTTACTTTCTGGCTTCTCTTCTTAGTGGGCTCTGGATGAAGGTTCCCAGCAGCAGCAGCAATCTCCCTTCCAGGATTACCCTTGGGCCATAGTTCCAAGTAATATCTCACTCCTGTTGGACCTAACAGGTAATTCAAATGAATGTGGGTTCTTGTTCAAGATGGCAATGTAGGAAGATCCTGAATTCACCTTTTCATCAACCCACTGAAACTAGAGTACATAAAGAACAATTTCCTCTGAAACAAACCTCCAAAATACTTAAGCAACTCCTGTGCATCAGGCAAACAAGGAAAAAAACCCACATCAAAATGGATAGGAGAGGCTGAGACACAGTCTGGCCATAAGCCCCACCCTCAGCACAGCCAGCAAAAAATGGGAATGGAACTCACAACCTGGAGACCCTGAACTTCCCCCTGAAGAGCAAAAGGTTTGAACCCCACATCTGAAACCCCAGCTTTGAAGACCTGCATCTGAGAAATCAATGCCCAAAACATCTAGCTCTAAAAGACAACTGGAAAAAAAAAAAAGGCCAATCAGGCCTGCATCTATAAGACTACAGTGATCTATGAAATACTTCTTAACCAGCTTTTATTGATTCATCTGGCTATCCTCCCCTCATCCCAGAGCCTGCACAGATGTAACCACCTGAAATGCATGGTTTTGTGTGAAAGAGGCCTGGTTGCTTATCTTAAAACTCGGACTTGAGGGGCAGGTGTATCTAATTTAACACAAATCTAGGGCCCTACTGAAATGCTCTCCAAAGATGGAGGCCATATTTGTATTCTTCCTGGGTCTCATTCCAAGTCACCAGTATCTTCCAGAAAGGAGCCTATCTTCCAGAAAACTTGGGGTGCCCCAGTTTTTGCAGGTGCCACCCAGGGGACACCCCTTGATCACCTGGCTCTGATAGCCAGTGGGGTTTGCATTCTCAGGTCCCACTGAGCTGTAACAAACAAAGATTTCTAAAAGCCACCTCCCTGAGCAAAGTGAAGAGGCAGGAGACTGAAACGCCCAGTCACTATGGAAGAGGCCTATTGTGCTCACAGCTGCAGCCTGAGGGACAGGCTTCTAATTAAACACACATCCAAGGGCTGACCGCAACCCTCTCCAGAGACCTCAGAGCTTGGGTTCTACATTTGTGCTCTCCCACTACCTTGCTCCTTGATATGTGTCTTAACGATGATTGGTTTCATCTGACAGCAAAGCAAAACAATGAAAGCAAAAATAAGCAAGTAGGACTTCATCAAACTAAAAAGCTTCTGCACAGCAAAAGAAATAATCAACAACAACAACAAACCCACCACATAGGAGAAACTAGTTGCAAATCACACCTAATAAGGGGTTAATATGCAAAATCCATAAAGAATTCATCAACTCAGTAACAAAAAAGTCCGATTTAAAGACAGGTAGAGAATCTGAATAGAAATTTTTCCAAAGAAGACATACACATGGCCAACAGGTACATGAAAAGAGGCTCAACATCACTAACCCTCAGGGAAATGCAAACAAAAGCCACACTGAGATAGCAGCGCACACCTGTTGTATGGCCATTATCAAAAAGATAAGAAGTAACAAATGTTGGTGAGCATGTGGAGAAAAGGGAAACCTCGTAGACTGTTGGCGGGGAAAGCGAGAATCAAATAAATCTAAAGAATTAATTTGAATGCTCTAAGAAAGCTTTACAAACACAAGAAAGTCTATCTAGTTTGCCAAAAAGTCACCTATATGTATTTCTGCTATGCAACAAGCAAGAGATAAAACAATTTCTCATTGATTTTTAACCTAATCAACAAATTCATAAGTATTCAAGAAGCATAATATATCTTTGCATAAGCATGAATTATTATTATACTTCATTCTAGTAAAAAACTCAATTTTAAAAAGCATCAGCAAAAATCACATTATTTTATATTTAATTAAAAATGATGTTAAGAGATAAAAGCAAATGAAAAGTAATTTTTAGTTTTATTTCATCAAATCCATCTCCATGAATGAAATTCTCTTATGAAGAGACCAAGAGGCCAAACTTCCATGTAAAATTCTTTAGGCTTTAAAACAAATGTGTTATGCTATCTGTGATGCATAGGAAGCTTTCTCTTCCTCATTACTGTCTCCAGTGAAGCAATTCTGAGGTTTTGTGCATTTCCCTATTAACAGTGTGCATAGTATTCTGAAATAAGCTGACAAACTTTACAGAGAAACAGCTGTCAATTCACTACTTGATGAGCAGGCAGATATAAAGGCTTTCCATATTCAGTGTTTCCAAGGAAACCCCTCTTTCTGTATACACTTGTTCAACACGCAAGCTTTGAAGCAACTGTATAGTCTCTGTGCATGTGAGAGGAAAGCAAAATAGAGGTATAAGTTAAAAATCTCTAGAATGAAGCATTAGTTCCATGGCAATAAAGAGTATTATAAGAATCAGCTAACCATATTGATTTGATAGAACATAAGCAAGATGATGTTTGGGGGAAAAAAAAAGGAAACTAGAAGAAATAAATATGCCCTAGGGAACCTGGTTAGTGAAATATTTCAAAAGGGAATGCCATTGTAAACAACACCAGAATGACAATATAAAGAGGGATGAGACAGGAAAGCAAAATAGAGCAACAGAAACAAAAGAACTGAAACTAAAGAAAAATAAGGAGACAAATTAAGAAAGAAAATAAATCTGTATATTTGAACATATCAATGTTTATTTACAGCAACACTAGTATAAAGAAAATTGACCAATGAGGTCAATTCCAAAAAAATCAATTTAATTAAATTAGTCAAAACAGTCGGCCGCAGTCTTACACTGAAAGCGTTTGATATCTAACCTCTTTGGTGTACTCAGTAAGCATCTACTATCATCATTCTTTAAGAAAATTATCAAGGCCATGAAATACTAAGATATGCATAAACATGAGAATACTTCTAAATATGATAATAATTTCATTAGGATGCTTTATTGTTTTGTTTTCACCTAGGTAATATTACTGTTTAACATTTTTAATATAGACAATCCTCAACTCACAATGGTTTAACTTACAATTTTTTGACTTTAGGGACTTCCCTGGTGGTACAGTAGATAAGAATCCACCTGCCAGTGCAGGGGACACAGGTTTGATCCCTGGTCCAGGAAGATTCCATGTGCCCAGAGTAACTAAGCCTGCATGCTGCAACTAGTAAAGCCTGGACATCTAAAACCTGTGCTCCCCCCCAACAAGAGACGTCACCACAATGAGAAGTTCATGCACCACATTGAAGAACAGCTCCTGCTCACTGCAACTAGAGAAAGCCTGCACGTAGCAATGAAGACCCGGCACAACCAACTATAAATAAATTAATTTAAAAAGATTTTTCAACTTTATATGTTTGAAAGCAATAGTCATTCAATAGAAACTCTACTTCAAATGCTGAATTTTGAACTTTTCTTGGGCTAGCAATAGTGGGATACTGATAACTGGACAATAGCCTTGAACCTCAGCATCCAGTCAGCCACATGATCACAAGGTAAGCAACTGATACACTTACCACCTTTTTTTGTTCACTTTTAGTATAGCCTTCAATAAACGACATGAGTTATTCAACACTTGATTATAAGATAGGTTTGTATTAGACGATTTTGCCCAAGTGTAGACCAATATAAATATTCTAAGCATGTGTGAGGCAGGCTAGGCTAAGCTATGACATTCAATAGGTGAGATGTATTAAATGCGTTTTCTGCTTATGATATAGTCAACTTATAACGGGTTTATTGGAAAATAATTACCTAATTAACATGTTTCATGTTCAATGAAATGTATATATATGCACACAGTTTTTGTTGTTGAACATCTGAGGATACACACACACATACCCCCAGTAGAAAACGCCACAGCTTTAACAAGCCCACCCCTCCAAGGAGAACTCTACAGAACAAAATGATTAGACTCCATACCTCCCGCATCATCACAGCAATATTCTAGAACCTATCACTTCCAGTCACTGTGTGCTTTTGCTTCTTTCACATGCTTCTGAAGGACACTCCAATTTAAGTATGTAAGTTATGGATAAAGTGTTAGTCACTCAGTTGTGTCTGACTCTGTGTGACCCCCATGGGCTGTAGCCTTCCAGGCTCCTCTGTCCATGGGGATTCTCCACGCAAGAACACTGGAGTGGGTAGCCATCTCCTTCTCCAGAGGATCTTTTCAACCCAGGAATCGAATTTGCATCTCCTGTGTCTCCTGCATTGCAGATAGATTCTTTACCCACTGAGCCATAAGGTGTTCTTTTTTTGGTTATAGATATATCTTCATCATAACGTTGCTCTTTTAGCAAAATCCATTTCAAGACTTCAAACAAAATTTGTGCTGACTTATTTTTCAGAGAAAACCAATCTGCTTGTGTCCTTCCATACCTGTGGCGTGGTCATGTGAATTTCATGTTTTCTTCCTAACCTAATAAAGCCTGAAATGCACACACTGATGGAATGTGTGTTAATGTGTTAAGGAGACTTTGGGCCAATAAATTACCCTTTCCACAGTGAGGTTCTATGAATTTAATTTGTGCTTGTTGGGTCTATGTTGTGCAATGGTCTTTAATTCAAGATAAATCTGCCCATTATGGGTAGAAATATGTGTTATGACTTGGGTCATTTATAACATGACCTCATAACTGCAATTCAAAGAAAACTGTATAATCGGCTCCAGTTTCATCCACCTCATTAGAACTGATTCAAATGTATTCTTTTTAATGGCTGAGTAATACTCCATTGTGTATATGTACCACAGCTTTCTTATCCATTCATCTGCTGATGGACATCTAGGTTGTTTCCATGTCCTGGCTATTATAAACAGTGCTGCGATGAACACTGGGGTACATGTGTCTCTTTCAATTCTGGTTTCCTCAGTGTGTATGCCCAGCAGTGGGATTGCTGGGTCATAAGGCAGGTCTATTTGCAATTTTTTAAGGAATCTCCACACTGTTCTCCATAGTGGCTGTACTAGTTTGCATTCCCACCAACAGTGTAGGAGGGTTCCCTTTTCTCCACACCCTCTCCAGCATTTATTGCTTGCAGACTTTTAGATCACAGACATTCTGACTGGTGTGAAGTGGACCCTGTATGCAAGATAGCAAAAGAGACACAGATGTGTAGAGTGGACTTTTGGACTCAGAGGGAGAGGGTGGGATGATTTGGGAGAATGGCATTGAAACATGTATACTATCATGTAAGAAACGAATCACCAGTCTATGTCCGATGCAGGATACAGCTTGCTTGGGGCTGGTGCACGGGGATGACCCAGAGAGAAGTTATAGGGAGGGAGGTGGGAGGGGGGGTTCATGTTTGGGAGCGCATGTACACCCGTGGTGGATTCATGTCAATGTATGGCAAAACCAATACAGTATTGTAAAGTAAAATAAAGTAAAAATAAAAATTTAAAAAAAAATAAAACTGTAAAATGAAGAGCTAGTACACTAGGGTTTGAAAGGAAAAACTGTCATTCCGATAAAGATTATTCAGGTAAAAAGTGATAGTACTAAGACTCAAACAAATTAGGAGAAACTGCTATCTATGCTGTACCAGTAGGATGAGTAGTGTACACCATTTTGGCAATTTAATGTTACATTTTTCCTTTAAAAGATTTAGAAGGTCCCTGTTTAACAGCAATGGCGACCTATAGCTGCACTTCGTTCTGTTTGAACAAAAACACTTTCGTATGTGTCTAGGTCAGTGTTACAAATGAGACAGCTAAAAACTGACAGTTCTGAAATTCAAATTTGGATCTGTTTCACTGGACTTGAGCATCTATCCAGCATCTGGATTCAGATTCATTGGAGTTTAATTCATATGTTGGAGTTTAACACTTCTGAGCTTCTTGAATCAAGTGATCACTAAGCTTCATTATACTCTTTTAGAATTAGGCAGAATGTATATTTAAATCTATGATAGAATAACATAAAAAAGCAGAATGATGAAATATGAAATGAAAAGTGAAAGTGAAGTCACTCAGTCATGCCCGACTCTTTGTGACCCCATGGACTATAGCCTACCAGGCTCCTCTGTCCATGGGATTCTCCAGGCAATAGTCCTGGAGTGGGTTGCCATTTCCTTCTCCAGGGAATCTTCCCAACCCAGGGATCGAACCCGGGTCTCCCGCATTGGAGGCAGACACTTTAACCTCTGCACCACCAGAGAAGCCCCCGAAATATGAAATAATGTGTTATAAATGGAGCCTAGAAATTTGAAAAACATGGTTTTGCCTACAGAACTAAGTAAATTTTGCTTTGTGACAAGTAAACGTGTGTGTGTGTGTGTGTGTGTGTGTGTGTGTGTGTGTTGCAACACATGCTATCCAAACTCAGGTCTACTAGGAGAATCAACATCAAAATGAAAAGGAATATATAGATTTGATAGGCTCTTACAAAAAAGACTAATGTGTAATTTTATTGTTTTGTTTGATAATGTTTGCTTTTTGCTATATAATTTGTTTTATAACAGATTTGATATGATTCATATTACACAAAAGCCACACATTTAGTGTGTATAAATCAAGGGTTTTAGCAGATTCACATGGTTTTGCAACCATTACAATTAATTTTAGAATATTTTCACCACCCACAAAACAACCTGTTTACCTATTAACAGTCACTTCTATTCTCACCACCCTCAGCCCCTGACAACACTAATCTACCTTTAGTTTCTAAGAATTACCTACTCTAGATATGTCATACCAACAGAATAAAAACATATGTGTCCTTTCGTGACCATCTTCTTTCACATAGTGTAATATTTTCAAGGTTCATCCATGTTGTGGCATACATCAGTAAGTGATTTTTTATTACCTCATAATGTTCCATTGTATGGATATACTAGATTTTATTTACCAGTTGGTGATGGACAGGGATGCCTGGTATGCTACAGTCCTTGGGCTTGCAAAGAATCAGACACGACTCAGCAAGTGAACTGAACTGATTTATCAGTTATTAAGAACAATGGTTATTAAGAACAATGCCTTATGAACATTCATTCCAGTTTTTAAATAGAGATACACTTTATTTCTCTTGAGTATATACCTAGGAGTAGAGTTGCTGTATTATATGATAAATACAGGTTTAGCATATTCAGGAACATCAAAATTCTTTTCCAAAGTTGCAATAGCCATGTTATAGTCCTAGCTGCAATGTATGAGGATTCTAATTTCTCCACATTCTTGTCAACAGTTATCATTACCAGTCTATTTTAGTAATCCTAGTAGGTTTGAAATAGTATTTCATTGTAGGCAATTTGCTTTGCCTAATAACTAATGACATTTAGCAGCTTTTCAAATGTTTGTGACCCATTTGTATATTTTCTTTGAAGTTGTATCTATACAAGTTCTTTGCCCATTTTTTTTAACTGCTGAGTTGTAAAGGTTTTTTTATATGTTCTGGATACTAGACCTCTAAAAATTATTTCCAGATATATCTCCATTCTACGTGTATTTTCAATTTATTTGATGGCATCATTAGAAGTATATATACAAAATCTTATAAAATATATATGATTTTGATAAACCAAAATTTATCTAATTCATTGCTCATGTTTTTATCTAAAAATCATAGTCTAACTAAAAGTCATGAAAATTCACTTAGATTTTCTTCTAAGCATTATAAGCTATTGTAGTAAGTTTTAAAATTTGGAAGTCTGGATCATCCAGTGTTTTTACTCTAACTGTTCTTTTTTTTTTTTTTTTTCAAGATTATCTGACTATTCTGAGCCTCTTGCATTTCTATGTGAATTTTAGGATCAGTTAAAATTTAAGGGACTGGCTATCACAAGATTATTTTGCTATTCTATTCCTTAAAATTCCTCATATATATTCAGGGTCATGTCAAAGTTCTACATGCCATAATCTACCCCCAAAATGAAAACAATTACACCATTAATTAGTCCTTTGAGTGATACCCACTGAGCAAGCTTCCTTTGTATTTTTTTTTCATACCTTTTTCATAAGCCTTTGTAATGACTGAAAATGATGAGAGAAGAAGTGAAAGCAAATGTCAAGGTGAGAGTTGAGTGGAGTAATGAAATGTTCTAAAAGACCTTAAAAGCACAGCAATTGCAAGTACTGAGAGATGAGTTATGAGTCAGGATTTGTGCTCTGAATCTAATAGTATTTTGAACATATTTATAAACAATGAAGAAAAGGGAGATTCAATAAAGACCATCAAATATGTGACAGACTTTCGTTTTTCTCTTTTAGTCTTTTAGAACTTTCCTAAATAAACCAAATAAATAAAGGAGATATATGTACATAAACATATGTATAGGCTTCCCTGGTGGTTCAGATGGTAAAGAATCTGCCTGCAATGCAGGAGACACAGGTTTGATCCCTCGGTCAGGAAGATCCCCTGAAGAGGGGAGTGGCTAACCACTATAGTATTCTTGCCTGGAGAGTTCCAAGGACAACAAAGGAGCCTGGTGGGCTATAGTCCATGGGGTGACAAAGAGTTGGACATGACTGAGCAACTTTCACTTCACTTACTTTTTCATATGAGTCTATCTATCTATCTATCTATCTATCTATCTATCTATCTATCTATCTCAGTCATTTCCGACTCTTCATGACCCCATGGACTGCAGTGCTCTAGGCTTCCTTGTCCCTTCACCATCTCAGGAGCTTGCTCAAGCTCATGTCCATTGAGTCAGTGATGCCACGCAACCATCTCATCCTCTGTCTTCCCCTTCTCCACCTGCCTTCAATCTTTCCCAGCATCAAGGTCTTCTCTAATGAGCTGACTCTTCACATCAGGTGGCCAAAGTATTGGAGCTTCATCTTCAGCATCAGCCCTTCTAATGAATATTCAGGATTGATTTCCTTTAGGACTGATTGGTTTGATCTCTTTGCAGTCCAAGGGACTCTCAAGAGTCTTCTCCAACACCACATCTCAAAAGTATCAGTTCTTTGGCTTTCAGCCATCTTTATGGTCCAACCCTCGTATTCATACATGACTGCTGGAAAAACTAAAGCTTAGACTATCCCAGACCTTTCTCAGCCAAGTAATGTCTCTGCTTTTTAATATTCTGTCTTGGTTTGTTATAGCTTTTCTTACAAGGAGCAAGCATCTTTTAATTTCATGGTTGCAGTCATCATCTTCAGTGATTCTGGAGCCCAAAACAATAAAGTCTGTCACTGTTTACATTGTTTCCCCATCTATTTGCCTTGAAGTGATGGAACCAGATGCTATGATCTTCATTTTTTGAATGTTGAGTTTTAAGCCAGCTCACTCTTCTCTTTCACCTTCATCAAGAGGCTCTTTAGTTTCTCTATGCTTTCTGCCATAAGGGTGATGTCATCTGCATATCTGAGGTTATTGATATATATATATATATATATATATATATATCATACATATATTATCTCAATCCATCATGGACTACTTTGTGTCTCTTGTTTTACTACTAGCTATATTTTCCTAAATCTTTCAGTAAAATTGATTGTCTAGGTAGACATAGGAAGTTCATCCTGGGGATTTTATAAATCCTTGGCACATTATTGAAGTTAAAGTGTTACTTATTGTCCAACTCTTTGCGACGCCATGGACTGTAGCCCACCAGGCTCCTCCGTCCATGGAATTCTCCAGGCATGAATACTGCAGTGAATAGCCATGCACTTCTCCAGGGGATCTTCCTGACCCGGGGATCAAACCCTTGTCTTCTGTATTGCAGGCAGATTCTTCACCATCTGAGCCACCAGAAGTCCATTATTATGGCCCTGATAAGATGTGAGAACCCCAAGTAGAGACTGTATTGCAGAACCATTCCTGTGTTTTGAATTCAAGTTCCTAAGGTACCTGACTTGTTTTCATTTAGTTTTTGAGGTTAATGAATGCTGAACCACTTTTAGTAGTTTCTGGCTGAATTTACTATACTCTTCACCTTTGTCATTTATGGGACTGGTGAAAATGTACATGAGTAATTGAACTCATAATTACCAAAATACATATACTGTTGGGTATGCAAAAGGAATCTTAAAGTTTTTACCTTTACACCATTTGCTTTTTCAACCTTTAATTTATCCTGTATTATGCATGTAAGCTTAGAAAATACTTTAAAAATCAACAACAAAGAAAGACTAATTCAGGGTTAATGATTTTCCAATTAAGATAGAGAGCAAGACAGTAGGAGAAATCTTTTATACTCTTCTAGTTAATCTTTATTCAGCCTCCAAAACTCAGTTAATATTATTTTACCAAAATAAAACCTTTCCAGGATATTGCACTCTGTTTTGCTACTCCCTGTTTAGACTAGGTACTACTTTGAGCTCTCAGAATACTCCCAATTTTTTCTATCATAGCATTTATCACATATTTATAAGGTAACTCTCTGGTTGCAGACCTACTCCCTTGAGGTGAACTTTCTTAGTTCTAGACCACGTCTTTCATTTTTTAAACACTAATGTCCTACCCTGTATTTAACATATGTTTGGTAAATAATATTTAAAGTCTTGATACATTTAAAACCATCAATTCTCTCTCCTTTGTTCCATTTTTTGTTCCTTTGATAATCTATTTATTTTAAATGGATCTAGACAAGGACCCCATTTCAAAACACTGTTTTTACTCTCAGCGAGGGTTCTCATTTGGCCCTTACTGGTGAGTTTTCTCTAGATTTCCATTCATCTCCCACATTAAGGATATTCTCCACAGACAAAATTCTCTTTAGATACAGAGTAATATCTCTATTTTATGCAGGAATCCATTCAGTTTTTTATTCAGGAAGACAACCTATATCTCAAGCTTATCTCTGATGGATGACCTTAGGCAGCTTAAGAAGGATCCCTATCAGAATCTATTTCCTGTGAGCCCAGCATTGGCCAGTCCATTTTTTGGTTTTACAAATTGAACTTGCAATCCCTAACCCATTGTCAACTATTAGTAATGGCTTCTTGGTGTGAGATTTATTTTACTGCATTTTTTGCTAGTATCTAACTCAAATCAACTATCCTAAAGAGTAAGGTTTTACTAGAACAGAAATAAAGCAGAAAAAGTTCACTCAGGAGCCTGTGACACTCACTTCCGAGGAGAGAAGACCAGGGGTAGTACCTCATTAGCTGACGCCATTGGGCCTGAGAGATAAAATGGAAATTCCTATCACTTGTAGGGACTTGCATTCAGACATTAAGGGAATGTAGAGTGGGTGCAGGGACAAACAACTAATTTCATCAACTCTAAAATCACTGCAGATGGTGACTGCAGCCATGAAATTAAAAGACGCTTACTCCTTGGAAGAAAGTTATGACCAACCTAGATAGCATATTCAAAAGCAGAGACATTACTTTGCCGACTAAGGTCCATCTAGTCAAGGCTATGGTTTTTCCAGTGTTCATGTATGGATTTGTGAGTTGGACTGTGAAGAAAGCTGAGCGCCGAAGAATTGATGCTTTTGAACTGTGGTGTTGGAGAAGACTCTTGAGAGTCCCTTGGACTGCAAGGAGATCCAACCAGTCCATTCTGAAGGAGATCAGCCCTGGGATTTCTTTGGAGGGAATGATGCTAAAGCTGAAACTCCAGTACTTTGGCCACCTCATGCGAAGAGTTGACTCATTGGAAAAGACTCTGATGCTGGGAGGGATTGGGGGCAGGAGGAGAAGGGGACGACAGAGGACGAGATGGCTGGACAGCATCACTGACTCGATGGACGTGAGTCTGAGTGAACTCCGGGAGTTGGTGATGGACAGGGAGGCCTGGCGCACTGTGATTCATGGGGTCGCAAAGAGTCGGACACGACTAAGTGACTGAGCTGAACTGAACTGAAAATGCATGTGGCCTGTGCAATTTTTCATTTTCTTAATGAAAATGACAGAGGAGAGAAAAACAAAGTGGCTAATTTTACTCTTCCCGATCTAACCCTGCTTGTCTCCAGGATTTTGCAAATCCTTCTGCAATGCAGTATTTTGGCAACACGTCTTCACACAGAATAGATGTGTAATCACCCGAGGAATTAGTGCAATCACTTTCATTTGATTTGATGTGATTCATGCAAAGTGAAAAGCAATTTTGCATTACAGAAATAGTCCTTCATATAGAATATTCTCATAAGGAAACTTTAAAGTTCACCCTCTCACCTGACCAGAGTGTAACAAAAACCAAATAGTGTCAGCATATCCTTTTAGCTGGAATCACTCATACAAATATCTAACTGGCATTCTGCTGCCAATGCTATTATTTCATTTTAAACTGACAATAAAAATCCTGCTGGACAGTTTACGATACACCATCAAATCAATGTCACCAGAAGGATGAGGAACACTGTGCAATTCAGATTCTAGGAAAGGCATGAGCTTTCTCTGGGTTATAGAGGGCTCTAAAGGAAATAACTGTTGATGCTAAAGATACAAAGAGGCACTAAGAGTAACTAATACAAAAATCTCTTCCTTTTAGACTATACCACAAACAAAAACATTTCACAACTTAATTACTTATTTGGGTGCTGTCTGTCCAACTCTTTTTAGCCCCATGGACTATAGCCCACCAGGCTCCTATTTCCGTGGAATTTTCCAGGCAAGAACACTAGAGTGGGTTGCCATTTCCTCCTCCAGGGGATCCTCCGGACCCAGGGATCAAAGCCGCATCTGTTGTCTCTCCTCCATTGGAAGACAGATTCTTTATCATTAGCACAACTTGGGAAGTGCTTAATCTTAAATGTGTTTATCTTAATTGCACAGAGTTGAGACAAATATCACATAACTAGTTACTAGGAATGCTCCCACTGCCATTACTTTCCCTATATTTAGTTCATTTTTTCTTTCATCATAACCAGTTTTATCAGAATCCTTCAACTCTTTTATTTGGTGACCTTGGGAAGCAGAAGTTCCCAAAACTTCAGAAACCACAGACCATTAAAAAATAAAAGTGAGATTAAAAAAATGGAAAGTCTAATCTACCATTTCTAAAGTTTTACTCTTCTAAAAAATAAGCACTTCCCACCACCATAAAAGAAATAAAAAATCTTCAACAGGTAGAAAGGGAAGCAACCCAAAATAAAAGGCTTTCCTTTAAATTGGTTACATTTAACTTTGTGGAAAACTCACTACCTTACCTTTATGTTTTCATTTTCCACACACAAGTGAAAACGCCTTCGTGACCAAGTGCACTGAAAATCCTTTTTGAGATAACATCAGCTCATTTTTGGCAGAGCCTTGACCATGGCTAAAAGGCGTTCATTCATTTTAATCATTTTAATCCTATAATCATCTATGGACTAACCTCTTGTGTTCAAGCCCTTGGTCTAGATCCTAAATAACACCAGAATCAGAACAGTCCAATCCCTGCCTTCAAATAGCTTATGATCTAATAAAGAAGATAAGAAACAGTGAATTTAAGAAAAGATAACGAGAAATACCGTAAGAGAGGAACAAACCAAGCTATGAAGGTTGAAAGAAAAATAGAGTAACATTTACTCAAGGAATCGGAAATGGCTTCATGGAAAAATTAGAAATGAAATGAAGCCTAAAGAATAGGGGGTATCTCAAGAGCAAGAAGGGAGGGTGTGTGTGTGTTTGGGTGTATGTATGTTATGGGTATGTGTGTGTAGAGATGAAAGAATGGAAAAAGAGCATTCCAGAAAATAAGAGGAGAAAGGCATGGCTACAAAGTTCATGCCACATCTTAGCAATAAGCAATGTGTAATTATTAAAGGTTTTGAGAGGAAAATATTGTAGAACAAGAATGCTTTCAGGAGAACCAATTTTAAGATTTTATTTAAGAAAGTTTTTGAGGTATGCATTATTTCAAGTGCAAGGTTCACTGATTTTCAAATTCTGACCACTGAATTTATAACCCAAGAAACTGGAAAAAAAAAAGATTTCATTGAATGAAAAATGTATTATAAGAGATTGTTTGCATTTTGGTGGTCCAAAAGATGTGTCTCTGACATTGGCTTCCAGGATGAAGCAAGAGCAAATCACCATGTAGCAGTGGCCCCAAGGCATATGGGAATAAAAGGAAAATAATCTGGAAGAGAAAGCTTCTCTAAAGCTGAGGAAGGACCTGGGTGAGAGAAAGGGGTTTGGGGGAAGGGGTCTCAAAATGGCATTGCTTCTGCTCAAGGAACTCACTTCATAGCAAATGATGTCTGAAAATGAACCCACGATCACGGAATTCATTGGCCTTGTCGTGTTCCCCATCATCCTGAAGCAATTGATTTGGTAGAATGGCCTTTTGAAGACTCCATTAGAGTGTCACCTAGATGGTGATACCTTTCAGGACTGGGGCAAGATTCTCCAGGAGGATGTACATGTCCTGCATCAGCGTCTGACACACAGTGCAATTGTTTCTATAGCCAGGATTCACAGGGCCAGGAATCAAGAGGTCAGAATGGGAGTGGCACCCTTCACTACTATCCGTAGTGACCCACTTGCTATCCCCTAGACTTCATGTTCTGCTGATCTAGATGTCCATTCCAAAGGGAGGAATGCATCTACCAGGAAACACAAGAATGATTCCACTAACGTAGGAGTTAAGACAGTTACCTGGCCACTTTAGGTTCCTTCTGCCTCTGAATCAACAGGCAAGAAAAGGGAGTTACAGTTCCAGCTGGGGTGACTGGGCCTGACAACCAAGAAAGAATGGGACAACTACTCTAAAATGGAGGTAAGGAAAAGTATGTCTCAAATACAGGAGATCCCTTACGACATTTCTTAGTATGAAAATGACCTGGGATTCAACTCAGTAAGAACCAACAACAATCCAATTCAAGCAGTACTACTAGAGGCCTGGACCTTCAGGAGTGCAGCTTTGAGTCACCCCACCAGGCAAAGAGGGCTTCCCAGGTGGCACTAGTGGTAAAGAACCCGCCTGCCAATTCAGGAGACCAAAGACACAGTTTCATCTCTGGGTTGGGAAGATCCCCTGAAGGAGGGCATGGCAACCCACTGCAGTATTCTTGCCTGGAGAATCGCCATGGACAGATGAGTCTGGAGGGCTACAGTCCATGGGGTCACAAAGAGTCGGACGTGAATGAGTGATGGTCACACTATGACCATGTGACTAGTTACAGAAATGAAAACTCTCATTGTCATGAGTATTTCTGCCTTACTCTGTTATCAGTATGATTGTCTATAACATAAATATCTTTGTGTTCTCCCCTCTCTTATCCCCTTATCATGTAACTTAAAATATATTGACTTTATACTATACTATTCAAGTGCCATCACTTTGCATCTTTGTGTCTTAAGCTATGGAATATCAAAGAAAAAAGTAAATATCACCCAAGGACTTTGCAACCTCTTCTGGAGAAACAGTGAGTTTTCAGCTGTATTTAGGATAGCTATAGTATCTTAGACAGAAGTATGACCCGGTTATTGTCTTTATTTGGAGATGAAGTACAGTTTAAGGAGATGTGTATGAATATCAAGTTGATAAGGGGTAAACTCATGTTACTTAATTTTTTGTGTCAGCTTGACCATGGTGCCCAGATATTTGATCAAATATTATTCTGGATGTTTCCATGAGGGTGGTTTTTGGATGAGATGAACATTTAAATTAACTTTGAATCTATAAAGTATTAATAGATTGCCCACTTTAATGACAATGTCCCTCAGTTAGATGCTGTAATAGGACAGAAAATGACCTCTCTAAGCAAGAATGGATTCTGTCAGCAGACTGCCTTTGAACTTGAACTGTCACTCTTCCCTGAGTCTCCAACATGCCAGTCTAATCCCTTAAGATTTTGAACTTGGCAATGTCCACCTTCACATGAGCCAATTCCTTAAAGTAAATTAATCAATCCATCTCTATCTCTCCCTGTAGACCTATGACAGAAGAGAGAGAGAGAAAGAATATATACACATCCAGTCTATGTAAAAACACACACATACACATATCATATTGGCACTGCTTCTCTGGAGAAATCTAATACAGCTGCCTTCAAGCTCTACACACACAGTGATATAGGCATTCTGTAGATACAAATATAAACATACATATTAAGATTAACAAAATCGGCAGCTTAAAAGAACACGCACTTATTCTGTTTCTGTGAGAAAAGGTCTGGGCGTGCCTCACATGTGTCCTCTGCATAGAGTCTCATCAATTGCAATCAAGGTATTGACAGGTATAATGACGTCATCTCAGGCTAAACTGATGAAGGATTCATTTTTGCAGAATTCAGCATTTTGTGATTGTAGAGCTGAAGGCTTCAGTCTTGCTGGCTGTTGTTAACTTGTGCAAGTTGATCAACTACTAAATGTATAGAGCCTATAAAAACTATAGAAGTTTCCGAAACAAATTCAGTATCTTTTTGACTAATGGGTAGTTTCTGTCTTCCTTCACTCTAAAAAGTCATAAACTAATTTGGTTCCAAAACCTCATTCAACCAAATATCTCCAAACTCATTTTAAGTTTAGGAAGACTCAAGTGTTAAAGCAGCATAAAATTTGACGAAATAGTTCTGCCATTCCCCAGTGGTAAAATACCAAAATGATTTTCATAGTCTAGTGAGTTATGGAAATGGAAGGAACTGTAAATTGGTATTAATGGGAGACAAGAAGAAAAGGAAATACTGTGGTCAGATTTTAAAATTATTTGGTGTGCCTCAAAATACTTCCCCACTCTGTATTTTAGCTAAATTGAACAATTTAACAATTTAACCATCAGCTTTTAGGGGGGATTTTTTGTAATTATGATTTTAATTCAAGAAGTTAATAATATTGTTTATTTTCTGTTTTTCATCAAATGTAATATGTGCTTTTGTCAGTCCCCTCAGCCTCCACCTCCTCTGCCCCTCTGCTAGCTCTCCAGTGCCACCTTGGCCAGTGGTCCTCCACGGGAGGCAGCAAGGCGGTGGGCGGCCGGTGGTCCTGTGCGCTAGGCAATGCTGTTTCCTCTCCATGGGATCTGCCCACCATGCCCCTGCACTCTGAGGTGGACAGCAAATTGTGTGTTTATCAAACCTTTATCAAACGTTTCCACTGCTGCACATGCAGGGCACACACATCTTCAGTGGGACTTGGAATTCCTGGAGAATTGCCTTCGTGACAAGTTGACATAATCTCTTTAAGTTCCATCTCTAACTTTTCCATATTTGTCTATATCTTGAGAGTCCCTTGAACTGCAAGGAGATCCAACCAGTCCATCCTAAAGGAGATCAGTCCTGAGTGCTCATTGGAGGGGCTGATGTTGAAGCCAAAACTCCAATACTTTGGCAACCTGATGCAAAGGGCTGACTCGTTTGAAAAGACCCTGATGTTGGGAAAGATTGAAGGTGGGAGAAGAAGGGGAGGGCAGAGGATGAGATAGTTGGATGGCATCACCAACTCAATGGACATGAGTTTGGGTGGACTCTGAGAGTTGGTGATGGACAGAGAGGCCTGGTGTGCTGCAGTCCATGGGGTTGCAAAGAGTCAAACATGACTGAACTGACTGACTGACTAACCCTATTTGCAGTTTGTTGTGTTTCAAAAAGACATCAAGAAACCATGAAGAGCTTTAGTAATGAGTTTGACTGCCATTTCTTAGATGAAGGCATTACTACCAAGGACCTTCTGGACCAATAAAACTAATGAAGTTTCTTCTGATGATGATAAGCATGCCTTCTACGTTGCAGGTCTGGGAGACATTCTAAAGAAACATCTGAGATGGTTTAAAGCCCTTCCTCGGGTCACCCCCATTTTTGCAGTCAAATGCAATGATAGTAGAGCCATAGTGAAGACTCTAGCTGCCAATGGGAGAAGACTTGACTGTACCAGCAAGACTGAATTACAATTGGTGCTGTCTCGGGATGCCTCCAGAGAGGATTACCTATGCAAATCTGTATAAACAAGTGTCTCAGATTAAGAACACTGCCAATAACAGGGTACAAATGATGACTTTTGATAGTGAGGTCGAGTTGATGAAAGTTTCCAGGGCACATCCAAAGGCCAAGTTGGTTTTGCGGATTGCCACTGATAATTCCAAAGCAGTATGTCACCTCAGTGTCAAATTTGGTATCATAGGCTTCTTTTGGAATGGGCAAAAGAGCTAGATATTGATGTCATTGGTGTCAACTTCCATGTGGGAAGTGGCTGTACTGATCCTGAGACCTTTGTGCAGGTGTTCTCTGATGCCTGCTGTGTCTTTGAAATAGGAGCTAAGGTTTGTTTCAACATGTATCTGCTTGCTATCGGTGGTGGCTTTCCTGGATCTGAGGATGTAAAGCTTAAATTTGGAGATCACCAGTGTAATCAAGCCAGCATTGGACAAGTATTTTCCGTCAGACTCTGGAGTGAGAATCATACCTGAGCCAGGCAGATACTATGTTGCAATCAGCTTTCACATTCACAGTTAATATCATTGCCAAAAAAACCTCATATTAAAGGAACAGACAGACTCTGATGATAAAGAGGAGTCAAGTGAACAAACAGTTATGTATTACATGAATGATGGAGTATATGGGTCATTTAACTGCATTCTTTAGGATCACACACATGAAGCCTCTTCTGCAGAAAAGACCCAAACCAGATAAGAAGTACTATTCATCCAGCATCTGGGGACCAATCTGTGATGGCCTGGACCACAATGTTGAGCGCTGTAACCTGCATGTGGGCAATTGGATGCTCTTTGAGAACATGGGTGCTTACACTGTCACTGCTGCTTCTACCTTCAGTGGATTCCAGAGACCTAGATGCCAGGGCCAACATGGCAGCTGATGAACCAGATCCAAAACCAGGACTTCCTACCCAGAGTGGAGGAATAGGATGTCAGCCCCCTGTACCCTGTTCTGTGCCTGAGAGAGCAGCATGAAGCAGCATTCAGCAGACTGTGCTTCCACTCATATTAACATGTAGCTACCACTCTTGTAGCTGTTAACTGCGAGTTTAGCTTGATTTAAAGGTTGGGGGGGGGGCATTTAACTTAATTACTGCTAATTCTGAGATGTCTATATGAGTAGGGTTGGCACAGGTACATCAATGTGGAAGACTGGGAGATGAGGTCACACTTATCTGTTTTCCTGTGGAAACTGTTAGGTAGTTAGAATAGGAAAAAGTAGTCCAGAATGGCCGTGGCTAAAAGACAAAGGGAAGCGCCATGAAAATAGAACAAAGAAAGGTCCAAGGACCAGAGTGAAGCCCTCAGGTAAAACAGACAGCCCTCCTGGCTAGCCCAATTTACATAAGGCAGGCTCAGGGGGAGGAGAAAAAGCATATAAAAAGAGGAGCCAAAATTGAGCTGGGGGTTTCTCTTCTCTGCATCTTCTGGGTTGGCCCACCCTCACGCCTCAAGGATGTATTTTCCTTTGCTTGCCAAATAAAACTGAGCTGTAACATGGAGCTGTAACACTGGTCCTTCCATTGCTTCAAAATTTTGCCATAGTGAGACAGAACTGAGGAAATTACACACTCCTCCAACAAAACTATTTGAATATTTGTTTTATATGGATTTTTATTCACTTTTCAAACATGCTACTAAAGGCTTCAAGTGCTGAGCAAGCGTTTGTGGCTTGTGTATCAACAGGATGGGCCAGAAGCTTAGTGTTGCAACTGGTTTTAACAAAAAGGAATAAAGTATCTTGACATTAAAAGAAAAAAAAAATGTAATGTGTGATAAAAGATATCCTCAAAACCAGTATTAAACAATTTAGCAACCATGTTATGTGGTTGTGGTGGTGGTGGTGGTGTTTAGTCTCTGAGTCGTGTCCAACTCTTGTGACCCCATGGACTGTAGCTCACCAAGCTCCTCTGTCTGTGGGATTTCCAGGAAAATACTGGAGTGGGTTGCCATTTCCTTCTCTACCCAGGGGATTAAAGTCACATCTCCTGCATTGACATACCACTGAGCCACCAACCATGTAACTACTAATCAATATTCAGAAAAGTCTTCATGTTTCTGTAGAAATACCAAATTTAGTTCATATCTGACATTGTGCTTAATCTCCCACCATGGATACCATGGAAACATTTGAAAAGGTGACTAAATTGACATTATCTGTAACTAATCTAAAATTTGGGCTTCCCTGATAGCTCAGTTGGTAATTTATCTTTATGCTATCTTCCAAATTATTGGGCTTGATCATTTCATTCAAACTGGGAAAAAGTTGTAAAACCAAATCTATAACCAGATCTGGATATAAGACATGTAATACATTCCTAAGCAGAAACATTTACTAAAAATCACAGCTAAAGATTAGATAAGCTTATGGAAAAAATCTGAAGAAAAATTTTAAGGATCTGAAAAAGCTGATAAAGTAACATTTGCCTAAAAAATAAATTGGTTTGTAATCCCTATTTAATGGTTTCCAAAAAATTTTAAGAGTAATATTTTTCTCCTTCATTTAATTCACAATCTTATTCAAATTTTCAAATTTACATGTTGCCAGGTTCAAATGCAAATGTCTCATCAGCTGTCAGCTTAAAAAGAAAAGATCTTATAAATTCAAAGTGCGATTATTTGGCTGCTTCTGGAAACTTAAACTTTATTCTTTCAGTCTCAAATATATTAAAAATAGATAATACACACATAAAAAGATCAAGCTGAGGCTATTTTGACCAAAGTAATGAATAAAACCTAAAGCTAAACCATTAATATTTCTAAAAGAATTTATTCCCTTATTTCACATTATCCTCTTTTAATCTGTTACTAACATTGAAATGGCATATGAAAATAATTTGCTGGAGTCAAAGTATAATATTTCTGAATGATATAATAAGGCAGCTATAATACAATAATAGCCCCTAGAAGTTGGGCCTCACACAAATGACAAAGAAAGTTAACTATTCTAAAGGAATATAAGAAAAAATATATTATATCTGAAATTTCCAAGTTTAAAAAGAGAATTAAAAATCAAAAATAAAACACCTCAAATTACTCAGATTTATACAGAAAATAATTTTAAATTTAGCAACTGCCTTAAATTCTTAAATATGTAAAGAAACATCTAGTTACATAAAATTAAGGAGCCTAAAATACCTTAAAAATTAGAAATCACCTGGAAAATTTCAGTATATATTTTTGTCAAGTGAAATTTCAAAAAAGTGATTCATGGGGCAATTTCTACCACACCATCCCCTCTCTCCTTTCTTCCCTAGCAAGCTATAATCATATTCACTAAATAAAGTGAGAAGGGATCATTTGGCAAACTCCACACTGAATAAGCTGAACCTCTCAGTATATTTTCATTGTTTTCCTCATTTTTAATTACATAAAAATTTCAAAGGGGTTCAATGATTTTAATCAGTGGACATTAGTAACTGAACTTATGAACATTAGCATAAATTGGAGTTGCAAATTGGGTTACTGTTTTTCAATTCAGTTCACTAAATAGTTAATAAAGACCTGCAATGCATAAACCATTATTTACCAACATGGGAAGTAAAATGATAAATTCTTTACATTCCAGTCAGCCTCCAGGTATTTACACCTTCAGTTCAGTTCATTTCAGTCGCTCAGTCCTGTCTGATTTTTTGCAACCCCATGGACTGCAAAATGCCAGGCCTCCCTGTCCATCACCAATTCCCAGAGACTACTCAGCTCCTGTCCACTGAGTCAGTGATGCCATCATTACATCTCATCCTCTGCCGTCCCCTTCTCCTGCCACCTTTAATCTTTCCCAGCATCAGAGTCTCTTCAAATGAGTCAGTTTTTTGCATCAGGTGCCCAAAGTATTGGAGTTTCAGCTTTAGCATCAGTCCTTCCAATGAACATTCAGGACTGATTTTCTTTAGGACGGGATGGTTGTATCTCCTTCCAGTCCAAGGGACTCTCAAGAGTCTTCTCCAGCATCACAGTTCAAAAGCAACAATTCTTCAATGCTCAGCTTTCTTTATATTCCAACTCCAACCCATATATGACTACTGGAAAAACCACAGTTTTGACTAGATGCACCTTTGTTGGCAAAGTAATGTCTCTGCTTTTGAATATGCTATCTAGGTTGGTCATAACTTTCCTTCCAAGGAGTAAGCGTCTTTTAATTTCATGGCTGCAGTCACCATCTGCAGTGATTTTCAGTTCAGTTCAGTTCAGTCACTCAGTCGTGTCCAGCTCTTTGCGACCCCATGAATCGCAGCACTCCAGGCTTCCCTGCCCATCACCAACTCCCGGAGTTCACTCAGACTCACGTCTATTGAGTCAGTGATGCCATCAAGCCACCTCGTCCTTGGTCGTCCCCTTCTCCTCCTGCCCCCAATCCCTCCCAGCATCAGAGTCTTTTCCAATGAGTTAACTCTTCACATGAGGTGGCCAAAGTACTAGAGTTTCAGCTTCAGCATCATTCCTTCCAAAGAAATCCCAGGGCTGATCTCCTTTAGAATGGGCTGGTTTAAGAGCCCCCCCCAAAATAAAATCTGTCACTGTTTCTACTCTTTCCCCGTCTGTTGCTATGAAGTGGTGGAACCACATGCCATGATCTTAGTTTTCTGAATGCCAAGTTTTAAGCCAATTTTGCCACTCTCCTCTTTCACCTTCATCAAGAAGCTCTTTAGTTCTTCTTCGCTTTCTGCCATAAATGTGGTGTCACCTGCATATCTGAGATTCTTGATGTTTTTCCTGGTAATCTTGATTCCAGCTTGTGCTTCATCCAACCCAGCGTTTCTCATGCTGTACTCTGCTATAAATTAAATAAGCAGGGTGACAATATACAGCCTTGATGTACTTCTTTTCCTATTTGCAACCAGTCTGTTGTTCCATGTCCAGTTCTAACTGTTGCTTCTTGACTTGCATACAGATTTCTCAGGAGGAAGGTCAGGTGATCTGGTATTCCCATCTCCTGAAGAATTTTCCACAATTTATTGTGATCCACACAGTCAAAGGCTTTGGCATAGTCAACAAAGCAGAAGTAGATGTTTTTCTGGAACTCTCTTGCTTTTTCAATGATCCAACAGATGTTGGCAATTTGATCTCTGGTTCCTCTGCCTTTTCTAAAACCAGCTTGAACATCTGGAAGTTCACGGTTCATGTACTGTTGAAGCCTGGCTTGGAGAATTTTAAGCATTACTTTACTAGTGTGTGAGATGAGTGCAATTGTGTGGTACTTTGAGCATTCTTTGACATTGCCTTTCTTTGGAATTGGAATGAAAACTGACCTTTTCCAGTCCTGTGGCCACTGCTGAGTTTTCCAAATTTGCTGGCACATTGAGCGAAGCATTTTCACAGCATCATCTTTTAGGATTTCAAATAGCTCAACTGGAATTCCATCACCTCCACTAGCTTTGTTCGTAGTGATGCTTCCTAAGGCCCACTTGACTTCACATTCCAAGATACCTGGCTCTAGGTAAGTGATCACACCATTATGATTATCCGGGTCATGAAGATCTTTTTTGTATAGTTGTTCTGTGTATTCTTGCCACCTCTTCTTAATATCTTCTGCTTCTGTTAGGTCCATACCATTTCTGTCCTTTATCGAGCCCATCTTTGCATGAAAATTCCCTTGGTATCTCTAATTTTCTTGAAGAGATCTCTAGTCTTTCCCATTCTATTGTTTTCCTTTATTTCTTTGCACTGATTACTGAAGAAGGCTTTCTTATCTCTCCTTGATATTCTTTGGAAATCTGCGATCAAATGGGTCTATCTTTCCTTTTCTTCTTTGACTTTTGCTTCACTTATTTTCATAGCTATTTGTAAGGCCTCCTCAGACAACCATTTTTCCTTTTTGCATTTCTTTTTCTTGGATGGTCTTGATCCCTGTCTCCTGTACAATGTCATGAACCTCTGCCCATCCTTTTTCAGGTACTCTGTCTATCAGATCTAATCCCTTGAACCTATTTGTCACTTCTACCGTATAATCATAAGGGATTTAATTTATGTCATACCTGAATGGCTTAGTTGTTTTCCCTACTTTTTTCAATATAAGTCTCAATTTGGAAATAAGGAGTTCATGATCTGAGACACAGTCAGCTCCAGGTCTTGTTTTTCCTGACTGTATAGAGCTTCTCCATCTTTGGCTGCAAAGAATATAATCAATCTGATTTCAGTGTTGACCACCTGGTGATGTCCAATCCTTCTCTTGTGTTGTTGCAGGAGGGTGTTTGCTATGACCAGTGCATTCTCTTGGCAAAACTCTATTACCCTTTGCCCTGCTTCATTTTATACTCCAAGGCCAAATTTGCCTGTTACTCCAGGTACTTCTTGATGTCCTAGTTTTGCATTCCAGTCCCCTATAATAAAAAGGACATCTTTTTGGGGTGTTAGTTCTAGAAGGTCTTGTCAGTCTTCATAGAACCATTCAACTTCAGTGTCTTCAGCATTACTGATCAGGGCATAAGCTTGGATTACCTTGATATTGAATGGTTTGCCTTGGAAACGAATGGAAATCATTCTGTCATTTTTGAGATTACATCCAAGTACTGCATTTTGGACTCTTTTGTTCACTATGATGGCTACTTCATTTCTTCTAAGGCATTTGTGCCCACAGTAGTGGATATAATGGTCATCTGGCTTAAATTCACCCATTCCAGTCCATTTTAGTTTGCTGATTCCTAAAATGTCAGTGTTCACTCTTGCCATCTCCTGTTTGACCACTTGCAATTTGCCTTGATTCACGGACCTAACATTCCAGGTTCCTATGCAATATTGCTCTTTATAGCATTGGACTTTACTTCCATCACCAGTCACATCCACAACTGGGTGTTGCTTTTGCTTTGTCTCCATCTCTTCATTCTTTCTGGAGGTATTTCTCCACTGATCTCCAGTAGCATATTGGGCACCTACTGACCTGGGGAATTCATCTTTCAGTGTCCTATCTTTTTGTCTTTTCATGCTATTCATGGGGTTCTCAAGGCAAGAATACTGAAGTGGTTTGGCATTCCCTTCTCCAGTAGACCACGTTTTGTCAGAACTCTACACCATGACTTTATTCCTCAGTACACATTCCTGTAGCTTCTCAGGGCAACACAAATAATCATCTTCATATATCATCCTCTTAGTCAAATAACACCTAACTCCAACCTTCCTCACATCTAAGATATTTCTCCAAGCACATCTGCTTTCTTGCTCTCCAGCAATGTCATAAATCTGGGCAGTTGCAATATTACCCTGTGCACAGATCCCTGCCTTTACCACAGCCATTACTTGCCACAACTGGTAATACATGACATAGGGCTAATCTGTACATTTCAGCCAGTACAGGCCAGGTTTTCTTTGCTTGTATTCATTTGCCTGTTTTCAATATTTTATCTGTGAGGGAATAGCAAATAACTTGGCTATCAATCTAAATGATTTCTTTCCTAAGGTCTCTATGTACCAAAGGGATATTAATTCATGTTTGTTTGAACACTGTATATACCACAGTGGAATTTTGGAGAAATTTGAAGCATTGAATGTAACTTTTTTCCAATACAGAAGACTCTGCTCTTCTTTACAAGATCAATTTAATAAATTTTAAAGTATCTAAATCAGGATATTCATCATTTGATAATGTTTTCCTAAGACAAATTACCCTAAATATTTGCCCAAGAAAGACTAACAGCACAGGGTAATATTTATTAATTTATGTAATAGATTTATGGAATAATATTAAAATCAGTAGAAGCATAATGCAATAAAAATAATACTATATAAGTAGTATCTGTTAAGTATTTCGTAGGTGGCAGATGAGGAAATAACTGGGCTTCAAAGAATTTAAGTGACATGCCCAAAGATGTTCAATAAAGTCTTATTTCTGCCATGTATTAAGTCCAGAATCTGACTTCAAGGACTAGGATCTTAACTACTGCTCTATAATACGTAAGATCTGAACTTATAGAACACAATTCACAATAGAACTTTGTTCAGAACAAACTTTGAACATTTAGGGTCTTTAAAACACCACCAGTGGGATATCAAGGCAGACATTGCTAATTAATTAGTGGTGAAGTCATATTTGCTAATTTCGAGAACAATGTCTGTGATGTTTTTCCGTGGATGTGTTTGAAAGTGATTATCATGGAAATTTTTAAAGATTAGAATTAAAATATATATAATTCTTTATTAGGATACTCACAAGAATATATGACTCATTAGGCACTGTGCTTCTGGTTAAAAAAAAAATATATATATATATATATGAGTGAGTGAAGTTGCTCAGTCGTGTCCGACTCTTTGTGACCCCATGGACTGTAGCCTACCAGGCTCCTCTGTCCATGGGATTTTCCAGGCAATAGTACTGGAGTGGGTTGCCATTTCTTTCTCCAGGGGATCTTCCTGACCCAGGGATCAAACTTGGGCCTCCAGCATTGTAGACAGACACTTTACCAGCCACCAGGGAAGTCATATATATATATGTCTGCATGTATATATATATATATGCAAGATTCATTATTAAGAGCTCTCAGAGCTGGCACAGAGGTCCCAACTGAGGTGATAAATAGTTGTTGTTATTCAGTCGCAAAGCCAGGTCCAACTTTTTGCAACCCCATGGATTGCAGCATGCTGGCTTGCCTGTCCTTCACTATCTCCTGGAATTTACTCAAACTCATGTGCGTTGAGTTGATGATGCCATCCAACCATTTCATCCTCTGTTGCCCCATTTTCCTGCCCTCAATATTTCCTAGCATAAGGGTCTTTTCCAATGAGTCAGCTCTTTATATCAGGTGGCCAAAGTATTGAGCTCATCTTCAGCGTCAGTCCCTCCAAAGAATCAGTTCAGTTCAGTTCAGTCACTCAGTCGTGTCCAATTCTCTGCATCCCCATGGACTGCAGCATGCCAGGCTTCCCTGTCCATCACCAACTCCCAGAGCTTGCTCAAATTCATGTCCACCTAGTCGGTGATGCCATCCAACTATCTAATCCTCGGCCGTCCCCTTCTCCTTCTGCCTTAAATCTTTCCCAGCGTACAGGTCTTTTCTAAGGAGTCAGTTCTTCATGTCAGGTGACCAAAGTATTGGAGCTTCAGCTTCAACATCAGTCCTTCCAAAGAATATTCAGGACTGATTTCTTTAGTATTGACTGGTTTGATCTCCTTGCAGTCCAAAGGACTCTCAAGAGTCTTCTCCAGCACCACAATTTAAAATCATCAGTTCTTTGGTGCTCAGCCTTCTTTTTGGCCCAAATCTCACATGTACACATGACTACTGGAAAAATGGCAACCCACTCCAGTATTCTTGCCTGGAGAATCCCATGGAGGGAGGAGCCTGGTAGGCTACAGTCCATAGGGTTGCAAAGAGTCGGACACAACTGAGCAACTTCACTTTCACTTCCACTGGAAAAACTATATCTCTGACTATACATACCTTTGTCAGCAAAGCGATGTCTCTGCTTTTTAATACAGTGTCTAGGTTCGTCATAGCTTTCCTTCCAAGGAGCAAGTGTCTTTTAATTTTGTAGCTCCAGTCACCATCCATAGTGATTTTGGAGCTCAAGAAAGTAAAATTTGCCAGCTTCCACTTTTTCCCTATCTATTTGCCATGAAGTGATGGGATCAGATGCCATGATCTTAGTTTTTTGAATTTTGAGTTTTAAGCCAGTTTTTTCACTCTCCTCTTTTACCCTCATCAAGAGGTTCTTTAGTTCCTCTTTGCTTTCTGCCATTAGAGTGGTATCATCTGCATGTCTGAGGTTGTTGATATTTCTCCTGCAATTTTGATGCCAGCTTGAGCTTCATCCAGTCCAGCATTTCACATGATGTACTCTGCTTCCCTGGTGGCTCATACATTAAAGCGTCTGCCTGCAATGCTGGAGACCTGTGTTCCATCCCTGGGTTGGGAAGATCCCCTGGAGAAGGAAATGGCAACTCATTCCAGTATTCTTGCCTGGAAAATTCCATGAACTGAGGAGCCTGGCAGGCTACAGTCCATGAGATCACAAAGAGTCAGACACAACTGAGCAACTAACTTTACTTTATTCTACATAAGTTAAATAAGCAGGGTGGCTATACACAGCCTTGATGTACTCCTTTCCCAATTTGGAACCAATCTGTTGTTCTGTGTTCAGTTCTAACTGTTGCTTCTTGGCCTGCATACAGGTTTCTCAAGAGAGAGTTAAGGTGGTCTGGTATTCCCAACTCTAAGAATTTTCCACAGCTTGTTGTGTTCCACACAAAGGCTTTAATGTAGTCAATGAAGCAGAAGTATATTTTTTCTGGAATTCTATGTTTTTTTCTATGATCCAACAGATGTTGGCAATTTGGTCTCTGGTTCCTCTGCCTTTTCTAAATCCAGCTTGTACATCTGGCAGTTCTTGGTTCACATACTGCTGAAGCCTACCGTGAAGGATTTTGAATATAACCTTGCTAGCATGTGAAATGAGCACAATTGTGCGGTAGTTTAAGCTTTCTTTGGCATTGTCTTTCTTTGGGATTAGGATGAAAACTGACCTTTTCCCGTCCTATCTGCCCACAAAAAGAAGGTATTTCCTCAGATTCAAGGTCTCAGTTGTTGGCACCAGCCAAGGGCTGTGTCTCTCCCCATATCCTCCTTTCCAACACCTTGCCTGTCCTCCTCTTCCTTCAAAGTCTAGTTTCCTAAGTCTCTAGAGATTAAAAAAATAAACTTCTTCATTCATTTCATATTATGTAACACCTTTTTTTTCGAGCAAGAGTATAAAAAGTCAATAATGTTCATTCTCAAGGTGAATATTTCAGAGGGGGGAAGAGTCCAAAAAGTATCTTCTAGCATTTCTGTATCTGAAAGGTGTTCTATTACAGTTTATTGATGAAAATGGGACTAGATATCTTTCCCAGACCATCACACTCCTTCTAGCTCTTTCTTGGTATTTAAAATAGCTGGGTGAAATTTTTATTTTTAAAAAAAATCAAGAAATCAGATTCTGGACTATATCTTCTAATAATGAATATGAATTGGAAAGCCCACAGGCCAACACAAAGACCATATATATTGCACAATTCTCCTGGTGGGTGTTGAGGGTGGGGAGGAGAATCAGTAGCAGGTTTGGTTAAAAATATCTGCTTCTTCTGAGGGCTTCCCTGGTGGCTCCGAGGGTAAAGCATCTGCCTGCAATGCGGGAGACCTGAGTTTGATCCCTGGGTTGGGAAGATCCCCTGGAGAAGGAAATGACAACCCACTCTGGTACTCTTGTCTGGAAAATCCTATGTATGGAGACCGTGGTAGGCTACAGTCCATGGGGTTGCTAAAAGTCGGACACGACTGAAAGACTTCACTTTCACTTCACTAGGGTCTGAAGGATGGGTTGACTCTTGAATTTCAGCTGATAATTTGCTTTGCTGGTGACTGAACAATGACCACTTCGGGTCCTATTTGACACACGCTCTTCTCTTCAAACCATGGAGACATAAGAAATCTCTAAGGACTCCTGTGTCTGCAGTCACCACCATAAATTTATAGATGCCTCTATTGAGAGTTCTACTGACTTCCTTAAGAATCTGCCTATAGTTACAAGACAGATGAGCCATTTCCACCTGTCTCATAATGAAGTAGACTTCTGTGAGGGAGTAGCCTTATAGTTCAAAGGTCTCTGTCTTTGCTGCTGCTCTGCAGCCTGTCTGCTCAAGGAACAGAGGTGATTCCAAATGAGAGAACTCACCTCAGTCCAGGAGGAAGGAGCAGAAATAGCAACTGACATTTATAATAGTTGTTTTCTCCTTCTTTTTCCATCAAAGACATCTAACTGCTAATCAGAGCTTCTGATCAGCATGTGATAACATTACAGAATTATCAACTGAGTGGATATAATTCTATTACAGAGGAAATATTTGACAGATTAGTTAGCTCATGCCACTGTATCATGGAAAGCGATTTAATTTTTGTTAGGCTTTTAAAATTTTTGAAATGTTTCAAAGATTCCCTATTATCCTCCCAAATTCCAATAAGCCCCAAAATGCCAAACTGCCTCCACCAAGAGAGAACCAATTTCTCACCATTTAAAACTGCTGTTTAAGTTTTTTTTAATATAAAAGAAGTGACTTGCACATGGAAATTCAGAAACAACCAAGGCAACATTATCTAGAAGTCAGCCAAGGTCATTCTTCACTTTATGATTTCCTCTCACCCCCATCTCACGTCCAGGGAAAAGCCAATCCCTTAGAGAGAATTTTTGCCACAACTTGAAAGCTTGCATTTTATCACCTCTAAATATGATCTCTTCTCCAGCTCAGTGGTCACCATTAATTGTTTGACCCAACATATTTCTCCTCTTCTCTGCTCAGCACTATCTCAGACATATAGTCTTTTATTTTTCTAAATCTATTTATTTTTTAATTGAAGGATAGTTGCTTTACAAAATTTTGTTTTCTGTCAAACATCAACATGAATCAGCCATAGGTATACATATGTGCCCTCCCTCTTGAACAGTCTTTTTCTTTGATTTATCAAAAGACTATTCAGTCAAGAAATTTATGTATTCTATAATAATCTATATGGGAAAAGAATCTGGAAAAGAATGGATAATGTGTATGTATAACTGGATCACTTTGCTGTATATCTGAAACTAACACAACATTGTAAATTAACTATGTGTGCGTGTTCAGGCATGTCTGACTCTTTGTGACCCCATGGGTGTAGCCTTCCAGGCTTCTCAGTTTATGGAATCTTCCAAGCCAGTATACTGGGGTTGGTTGCCATTTCCACTTCCAGGGGATCTTCCTGACCCAAGGATCGAACCCACATTCCTTGCATCTCTTGCACTGGTAAGTGGATTGTTTACCACCAGGAAGGCAAAACAAACAAACAAACAAAAAGATACTCCAACATAAAATAAAAATTAAATTTAAAAAATAAAATACAATTATTTATAACATTTTAAAATTGCATATATAACAGACACTACTGAAGATGTGTATGATGAAGCAAGATACCAATGGTTATAGCTCCTGATAAGAAACAGCAAAAACTGAGTATACACTTTTAATCATCCCTCTGTCCTAGGAATTTCTCACTCTTGATATTTCTCTACTGTCCCCCACTTGCTATCATGTTTCTGACCTGCTCTTTTTCTCTCCTGAGTTCACTCCCACCTACAAGTAACTGTTTATGTCTGATGCTGAGCAGTCCAGCCATTAGTCTCGTTCAAAACCATACCCTGGAGGCTTCCTGCTTTCTAACATAGAGAGGTCTTTCAAGGTGTCTTGTTAAAAAACGTCCACGTACTGTAAGATAGAAATCATGCCACTCCTTTAGGGCACAGCAGTGACCTTCAGTTGTGTTTTTAAAATAGCTTTGTTTTTTACTCTCTCTGAAAAGGTCTTGTCATCCAAACAAAATGCTTATATTAACAAAAAGTTAACTGAAAGTTTTAATATAATACCTTGACAACTATACTCTTACAGTGTCTGTCTCAGGAGTATAATGCAAGCAACATCTGAAATTATCTATTCACTTGCAATATTATTATAAAGCACAACTAAAGAAGCAGAAATGTGACCTGCTTATTCATTTAACATCTTTAGGTCTCTACTCTTTTTAACTTCAAAAAATGGTATATTTGTCATGACCTTAATCAAACACAGATACCCATATTCAGTATTCAGGTTAAATGTGAGACTTAAGCCAGAGGTTAACTACAGGAAACCAATTTCTTTCATTATAATTATCATTACTTAACTAAACTATATTATACAATAATTGCAAAAGTAATAGCTGTATCAAGCTTGATTCCAGTAGCTGACAATATGGCTAAATATTATGGGCTTGTGTGTGTGTGTACATGTGTGTATGCACACATGAATGCATTTGTGTTTATTCATGTGTACACTGAGTTCATGGTTATAATGTACACTGTTAGCCAAAAGAAGATTGTTATAGTATTTCTTTTATTTTAGTAAAATAAAATAAAAAGACTATTTTGTAAAGGTTTGCTTACCACCTCTATCTAGTTTTGCTCAACAATATCCTCCTTTAGTAAAGATGCATTAAAAGATAATTGGACAATTAAATATGGTGCCCATCTCTAACCTAAACAAAAGAGCATTGTAGAGTATCTGTTTAGGAGAATTGAAATTTGACAAAATCATCACTGTTTCAGAACTGTAATATTTGCTCAAACCATGGAAATTGTAATTTTCTTGTACCAGCTTGTATTTTAATCAATATTTATACTGTTCTCCAAATGTGCCTCTTTACTAAGTGAAAATTTTCATTCAGAACAGCTTCTTGCAAAGGCCTTGGCTAATAATAATACAATACTATACGTCTCAGAATTTAAAGGCATTAATTTAAAATGACTACATTTTATAACATTCAAATAAAGTATACAGGTACAGCAGCACAGAGAGTTCTATCAAAATAGTTATTTGGCTATTCAGGGATTTAAAGTACAGAATCTATATAAGGGAGAAACAACTAAAGAGTGTTTTCCACTCAAAACCATTGGGAAAAGCACAATTCCTATAACCACACACGTGTTCTCTATTTTTTCTAAGTTACTCAGAGGAGAATTCAAGATTAGCTAACCTTTATTCCTTCCAGATATCCAGAACATTTGTTCTTTGCTCATTGTTACAATAAAATATTCTATTTTTTACAATATAATATTTCTATAGAATAAATATAAGGTATTTCCTACCTTATAAAACAGTGACCATTGCCTGCATCTAATTTTCCCTAGTAAGCAACCCAAAAGGCCTCACTATACAAGACCCAGGGCATAGGTGTACTGAGTAATATATACGGTAACATTTCTTCAATTATAATCATGTTTCTCTCAGCATACAGAACCGTTTGACACGAGGCCCCCAGAATTATCTCTTATTTGTTTTTTAGCTAAGATCCTCAAAAATACTAGCTAAATTCACATAGTACACAAGTTTCTTAAAAGACTGTGATAGTTAGAATGATATATTCTAAAATATTAGCAGAAAACTTTTGTAATATCCTCTGTGTTTTGTATTTTCCAAATTTTAAAAATTTATTTATTTCAATTGGAGGCTAATTGCTTTACAATATTGTGGTGGTTTTTGCCATACATTGACATCAATCAGCTACAGGTGTACATGTGTCTCCCCATCCTGAACCCCCCCTCCCACTTCCCTCCCCACCCCATCCCTCTGGGAGGTCCCAGTGCACCAGCTTTGAGTATCCTTCTTATACTAGGGAAAAAATTTCAACTGTAAAGTGTGATTATAGAGAGAAAAGACTGAATTCTAGAGTTCTAAAAGTTCAAAATAAACTATTGGCTTTTAGATTCTTTAAGTTCTTGAAGTTATATGTAGCAATGATTTAGACTGCAGCTAGCCCAAGTTCTTCTAGAAAAAAAAAAAAATGCTAGCCTTTCAAAACCTCATTCAACACTTTTCAGTATATCATTTCCCTTGATGGCAATTTTGACTTCTTCCAAATACCCTGGAAGTTGAAATTTTAAAAAAAAAAAAAACTGGGTTTAAAGAAAATTTGGTTTTGAAATAATACATTGTTCTATCTCTATTTAATTTCATCTTGCTAATTAAAAATAAAATGAAACTTAAAATATCATCCCAATTTTTAAAAAATATTATCCCAATTTTGGACTGCTAATTACTATGCTCTTAGAGAACTCATGAATAATTTTTAGTTTATATTGCTAAAAATGAATTTGCTCTCAACTACAAAAAGAGGATCAAGAACAAAAACTATTTTGTGACTCTGTGAATCATCAATAATTTTTCTTGCTAATCAAGATAATATTAGCACATTTTTCTCTTTTCAAATAATCTACTCTTTTTTTTACTATAGAACCCCCTTTTGTACTATAGAACCACTAAAGATATATGTAAGGCACTGGGAGGATGTTCATTTTAGTGGAGTTCAAAAAAGATTCTGCTTAAAAGCAAAGCAGCCATAAACAAAAAATAAAAATAAAGTAAAAAGACATCCTAGATTTGACATGACTGTGATAGTAAGAAACAAAGATCAAGCAGGATACATGTAGCACAAACTCTGAAAAACATCAATATGAGCATCCATGCTACTGCCCTCACCAAAGGTACACTGCTGGGCTTGAAGGAGATGCTTTAACCTAAAGGGCACTGAGTCGATCCCTTGGGCTCAGAAACCTTCAAGTATTGGCAGGTGGCATTTCTCATACACAAAAACACTGTAACACAAGAGTGCACTTCTACAGTGAGAAGGATCGGCTTTCAGAGTCAATGTTACCTCTGTTTCCCTTGCCATGAATAATCATTAGCGATTCCATGGAACTCTCAGCAGGATTGCAGATGTGCCTTGGTATGCTAGTCAGAGTGTCATATAATCAAAGAGCTGAAGGACCTTCAGGAGTAGCTAATATGGTGCTTCATTGTGCATGAGACCCAGGGAGATAGTTCCTTGTTCTTCAGAGGTTCTGTACAGAGAATCATTATCAGTGTATTAAGGTTGTTTGCCTCTTGAAAGAATTCCAGACATAATTTCTTCTTAAATGGAAAGTGTTAACAAACCTCACACAGATGTATATATAATTTTGTCAAAGCCAACTCAACTTTAACATAATAGTACCAACTCCAAAACCAATGCATATATTTGAAAGCTAAGACTATTTCAGAATTGCTTTGTGGAAGTGAAGTTATCAGTCAATATGAGAGCCAACTCATTTTTATATATCAAGGAAAATCCCCTCTCCCCAAATATTCACCTTCTTTATTTTGGAGTCAAATTTTAGATTGCAGACAGACAAAAACCGTCTGTCCACACAGTGCCCATTTCTTTTTAGTGGAGCAAATAAGAATGTCACAGATTGACCAGCATTGAAATTAGTAATTAATAAAGTGGTGTGAGAAGAGAAAACTGACATTTTTCTCAACATGATTTTACTAATAGTAAATGCTAAAATGGGGGTAGGTAAGTATTTCCATACCACCCTTTGTGGAGCAAAAACCTGGATACAGCCTAACAAGTTAGAATATGGTTCCAGGGAAGCATCTTTGTTTTTAAGATTCTTTTTTTTTTTTTCCCTTGGAAGTCTTTGTTGAATTTGTTACAATATTGCTTCTTTTTTTTTTTTTTTTTTTAACGTTTTGATTTTTTGGCTGCAAGGCATGTGAAATCTTGGGATCAAACCCATACCCCATGCATTGGACGGCAAAATCTTAACCACTGGATTGCCAGGGAGGTTCTTAAACATCTTTAAATTGGACTATAGGTGGAGGATAAAAAGCATACAGGCTTTGCATAAAAGACAGACTTGGGCCCTAGCACTTACTAGATGTATGACCCTAAGGAAAGAAGTTAACCTCTAACATATTTCCTTTTCTACAAAATAACAAGGATAATAATAATAATACGACCAAGAGGATCATTCTAAATGCGAATTTTATTCTAAAGTCCTTGACCCCCAAAAGTTACTCAATATTTGATACATATCCTGCCTACACAATCCAAATGATAGGGACATTTGCCCCAGTTTGAAAAGACAAACTATATTTATGTTATATATTTTTATAAGTTTTATTGGGATATAATCCACACATCATAAGGTTCACTCTTTTAAATTAGGTTTCAGTATATTTACAGAATTGTGAATCATCAATGTGATCTACTTTTAAAACATTTTCATCACCCCATAAAGAAATTCCATCCCCATTAGCAGTCACTCTCATTCTCTGTCCCCACCCACAAGGTCTAGGCATCCATTAATCTTTCTGGATCTATAGATTTGCCTATTCTGGACATAATATACCAATGGAATTATACACAATGTTGTCTTCTGTTGGCTTCTTTCACTTAGCATGATGTTTTCAAATTTCATCCATGCTGTACCATGTATCAGTATTTAATTCCTTTTATTGTTGATTAATATTTCACTACATTGATATGCTACATTTTAATTATCCATTCATTAGTTGATGGATGTTTAGGTTATTTAAACTTGGGGTATCATGAGTAATGCTGCTGAAACATCAGTATACAGGGTTTTATATTGACATATATTTTCATTTTTGGTTATACATTTAGGAGTGTAATTGCCGGATCCGCTTTAGGTAACTCAAGGATTGACATTTTGCTATATACCAATGAGTGAAATTTCTGAATCTAATAACAGCTCTATATTTACTCCAGGGAAATCCATCTTTAATTTTTTAAGACATTGTTTCCTTTAGTTCTTTAAACTTATTTATAACAGCTTTTTTAAAGTTTAAGCTCTATTAAGTTCAATGTCTGAGCTTTCTCAGACAATTTTCATTGATTGATTTCTCCCTCTTTATATGGACCATATTTCCCTGTTTCTCTGCTCACCTTGTTTTTTTGTCAAAAATTTGTGGCAACTCAAGGTGAGATTTCCCTTCCCAGGGTTTGCTTCCATGACTGTTTTTGTAGTTGTAGTTATAGTTACTGGTTTCTTGTGACTTTCCTGGACTGGAGATAGTCAAACTCATTCTTCTCCAGTGATCTCTTAACTGCTTAAATTCACAATTGTGGCTGCAGTGTTGCTGGATATCAAAGCTACCATGGTGCTTAGGAGAAGGGAATGGGGCTACAACAAATTATAATGCAACAGATATTACTGTTATTACCAACATTCAGTAATTTTTCTGATACAAACACTTTGCAGATCATTGCAATCTTTGGTTATCTCCTAGAGTTCTAAAAACATTGACTTTTACATTTTTATTTATTTTTTTGCTAGCATATTCATTGCCTTTATAGAGGAGTGGATTTTCAGAGATCCTTGGCTCCACTATTCCAGAAATGCTTGTCTGCATTCTTTTAAAGTTGAGAATATTTCATTAAAAAAAAAAAACAAAACTCTAAACATTTTTCCCTTAGAGAATATTTTGGAAGTTATCAATCTCATTCATTTGAAATTGTTCCTATGGAGTGAATATTTTTATTGTAATACCACAGATTCTGAACACAATTGTCATACAGGCTCTTTGAATCAGCCAAATCTAGATTATAATCCTGAGCCAGTCACTTGTTTGTTTTGTGAATACCAAGTTTCTTAAATTCTTTAAGCCTCAGTTTTTTCTTAAAACAACATCCACCTACAAGAATCACTGTGAGCATTAAGCATAGTTACAAGTATAAAAGAACCAACACCTAATAGACTCCAATATATCCTTTTCTACTTTCCTTCTTTCCTTCCTTTCCAAAAAGTGCATCTACTGAAGCAATGCTTGACTGTACTGCTTGATTCTTTAGTGTAATAATGCCATCTGCTGGAAATGCCATCAGGATGACCCACAAAGAAAATGGGTCTTGTTAGCAGACACCACAGTTGATGCTCCAGTATTCCTATCATATAGAAAAATAGGTCCAAATCTTGACATTTTCTTACTATATTTACTTTTAAATGTACTTCAGACACCCCTCACACCCACAACACATAACACACAGACACACACACCACAGTATTACTTAAAGAGTTTATAATTACTGTAAGTCCCATTTTTTTCAGTATCTTGAAGGGGAAGATTACCAGTAGAAACAAGTTACCATGAATTAAACTTGTTATTGCTTTCAAAAGTTTGTTACAGATCTGCGAATTTAGCCATAAAAGGTAGTTTTTTAATCATATAGGAGCCTAGTTACTAACAAAAGACATTTTTTTAAAAGCCATTAGATCTCAATTTTCTATTTCACAAGAAAATGACTCAAAGATAAGTCAACTGTTACTATTAGAAGTAATTAAAGAAGGTGTTTTTATAAAGTCATCTTTGAAAACTCTAATTGTGCACCAACAGATGACTGATTATACAAAGTAAGCCATAGCACATATCGTTATAGAATATCACACAGCCAAAAATGAAGTTCTCAACTATTTAATAACATGGCAGAATCACTGTGACTTATATATTTAAGTAATTGAGTTATGAAATGATTAATACAACTTTTTTTTTTTTTATGGTCGTGCCCTGCATGACTTGTAGGGTCTTAGTTCCCCATCCAGGGATTGAACCTGGGCCACCACAGTGAAAGCACAAAGTCCTAACCACTAGACAACCAGGGCGTTCCCGTGTTAATACAACTTGACCAAAAGTTTGTTCAGATAAGTAAATAGAAAATTATAGACAGGTTAGTAGACCCAAATGGTCACCAAAATATTGATAGTGGTTTTATATCTTCATGGTGAGATTCGTTTACATTTTCTTCTTTATGTGTCTAGGAACATAATTTTTTTAAGTGAGTGGCATTTTTCTTCCAATATTTTCTTCTTGCTTACAGAAACATTTTGGTGTCAGTTCTGATCTTTTTTCTTAATGTTTTCCGGTTATTGTCAGGAAAGTTTTAGTCTATTATTTCCTTTTAAAACATCCTTCCCGTTTCCTGGAAGTTGCTTGGATGAAAGATAATGACTCTTCACAGTCTGCTTTCATCTACAATAATCCAACATCTGACCTGACATAAAATTTTAAGAATTCCTAATAGCTCCAAGTTACAGTATAACTTTTGTGTAGTTAAGAAATGGTGATCATCATAGAGAAGTGTTACAATTTTTGATGCTATAATGACTCCTTATATTTATCTACTGGAAAGACTGAGGCTAAACACAGTAGGAGAAACAAGGAAAGTCTAACACTGCTTAGCATAAAGACATACAGAGGCATGTTCTCCCATTTGTTGAAGGCAGATTCTTCAGGATTATAACCACAGTGAGGAAAATGTTTCTATTTGTATTTTTTTTCTATTTGGTGAGGAATCACAAAAAAGGATTATAATTACATTGAGGAAATGTTTCTATTTGGATTTTGCTTTTACCCTTTGTATTTGTGTGTGCGTGTGTGTGTGTGTGTGTGTGTGTGTGTGTGTGTGTGTGTAACCCATTGGACACTGAAAAATAATGGAGAGGCATAGGTTTGCCTCATTGGAGGGACTCCTCCAAGAAAACTAGATTTGGTGGAGAGAACCCAGTCCCACAGCCTGCTGGGAAATTTGTATGTCCCATAATAGGAGCAAGGACAGGAGTGGGGTTTCCTAAAGGGGTGTGGAGATTTATATGCAAACATGTTGAAGAATGAAACACTTTGAAGTGGTTCTAAAAGCAGAAGAAGAAGGCTCTGAGGTACCTACCCCCATAAGATCTGAAATATATATAATCTTTTTGTTTTCTTGCCATGATTTGTAAGTGACATGATTCAAAATATATTTTTATGTCTCACACACGGTAATTTCTTTTAGATAATTCAATGACCCAGTAAAATCTGTTATAACTATCTAGAATTTGTAAACAGTAAATTAGAATTAGCAAAAATAACATAGATTAGAGGCTTTCCTACATTTCAGTCATTATGATCAAATGTGGTAACAGCTCCATAAAAGGAAAAATGGAAGAAAAGGAATTCTAAGAATTTTCCATCACTAATCCCTTTTTTTTGCGCGGGGTGGGGGGGTGCGGTGCTTCCCTGGTAGCTCAGACGGTAAAGCATCTGCCTGCAATGTGGGAGACCCAGGTTCAATTCCTGGGTCAGGAAGATTCCCTGGAGAAGGAAATGGCAATCCACTCCAGCACTTTTGCCTGAAAAATCCCATGGATGGAGGAGCCTGATAGGCTACAGTCCATGGGGTCGCAAAGAGTCGAACACAACTGAGCAACTTCACTTTCAATCCTCATTTTTAGCCTGGATCAGATCAAAGCACAACACAAAAAGGCAACTGTAGCACAGAAGTGACTTAAAACTGGATGTGATATAAACAGGTTTTTTCCCTGTTCACCTGAGTGAAAAGCTATCCTTGAAAGGCTGGCATAAGAGAGAGAAATGCTAAAATCAGGGTCACATACACACATTTGTAGGCTAAGTGGTCACTTGAAATTCAGCTCAACAGAAACACATTGAATTTCTTCAAGTGGTAACAAGCACTGTGTTTGCAAATGAGAGAAAATTCCTACCCAAGTTGAAAAATAGGTCAAATAAGCCCTTTGATATAAATCATCCAGATCATATCAAAGACATAAAGCTGAAGAGTCTAGGGGCCTGATTTCAACTTGGGCAGCCAAAATTGTTTACTTCTACTATTTTATGGTAATTAACAACTCAGTGGTTATCACTCTGTTATGTGCTTTTCACAATCAGCTTATTAAAATATCACAAAGAAGTAGGTTTTGTTTCCACTTGATAGAAGGAAGAAGGGATTAGAGAGAAGAAACATGGTCTCAGCTGTAAAAGACAGAAATTGGTTCTAAAGCTGGTCTGCATGACTTCAGATTTTCAAACATTTATCAAATTTTGTTGTTGTTTTATACTAGTGTGATACATTTTGGATGTGAGAACATGGGTAAATTTACTTTAAAGTTGTTTAATGTTTATCAAGGACATAGGGAAAGAGTCAATATACAAAAACTCCTTTCTAGTCAAATGTCTGATGTCACATACCATCTATACTTCCTGAGAAAATATATGTGTAAGATAGGTGTCACAGAGACAGCCAAAATATAAACCAACCTTCCAGGCCTACAAGGTCTTCAGGAGCCACTCAAAATCATTATTGGGTACTACAAATGAGTACTCATTAATTAAACAAAAATAACATTAAAATTGCAAGTAAATGACAAACTTAATTGCCAAATAAGCATTATAAATTCAAAAAAAAAGTAAAGCAGAGGTCCAAAGGAAAAGGGTAATAACGACAGGGTCGGAGAAGGAAATTTAGACCTAGAAGAAATTAATTATGTAAGTAAAAGGACATGTTAGAGCATGTAAGTTGAGCACTTAAGTACCACAAGCAAAGGAACTAGAATAACAAAGCTATATTAAAATGATAATTTTTACTTTACAATTCTGTATTGGTTTTGGCATAGATTGACATGAATCCACCACAGGTGTACATGCGTTCCCAAACATGAAAAAATTACAAATAAATAAATTAATTAAAAAAAAAAGATTAAAAAAAATAAAAATAAAAAAATAAAAAAATAAAATGATAAGACAGCTAGGAAACTGTTCTGGTGTCCATCTACAAAAGGCACTGATACCAACAAACTAGAGCATAAATAAGATGCCAACAGCTTAGTTCACAACTTTATGAATCAGTTCAGTTCAGTTGTTCAGTCATGTCCGACTCTTTGCAACCCCATGGACTGCAGCACGTCAGGCCTCCCTGTCAATCACCAACTCCCAGAGCTTACTCAAGCTCATGTCCATCAAGTTGGTAATGCCATCCAGCCATCTCATCCTCTGTCGTCCCTTTCTCCTCTTGCCCCCAAATCCCTCCCAGCATCAGAGTCTTTTCCAATGAGTCAACACTGTGCATGAGGTGGCCAAAGTATTGGAGCTTCAGCTTCAACATCAGTCCTTTCAATGAATATTCAGGACTGATTTCCTTTGGGATGGACTGGTTGGATCTCCTTGCAGTCCAAAGAACTCTCGAGAGACTTCTCCAACACCACAGTTCAAAAGCATCGGCGCTCAGCTTTCTTTATAGTCCAACTCTCACGTCCATACATGACTACTGGAAAAACCATAGCTTTGACTAGATAGACCTTTGTTGATAAAGTAACATCTCTGCTTTTTAACATGCTGTCTAGGTTGGTCATAACTTTTCTTCCAAGGAGCAAGCATCTTTTAATTTCATGGCTGCAGTCACCATCTGCAGCAATTTTGGAGCCCCCCAAAATAAAGTCTGTCACTGTTTCCACTGTTTCCCCATCTATTTGCCATGAAGTGATGGGACTGGATGCCATGATCTTAGTTTTCTAAATGTTGAGTTTTAAGCCAACTTTTTCACTCTCTGACTTTCATCAAGAGGCTCTTTAGTTATTCTTCATTTTCTGCCATAAGGGTGGTGTCACCTGAGTATCTGAAGTTATTTATTTTTCTCCCAGCAATCTTGATTCCAGCTTGTGCTTCATCCAGCCTGGCATTTCTCATGATGTACTATGCATATAAGTTAAATAAGCAGGGTGACAATATACAGCCTTGATGTACTCCTTTCCCAATTTTGGAACCAGTCTGTTGTCCCATGTCCAGTTCTAACTGTTGCTTCTTGACCTGCATACAGATTTCTCAGGAGGCAGATCAGGTGGTCTGGTATTCCTATCTGTTTAACAACATATAGACCAATTCTACTCCCATGAAAGAAGAAAATAACTGAAACAAAGCTAAAATAAACAAAAGTCTTTGTTGATACAGGTGCCACTCCCAATAAAATTTAACAAATACTTCAAGAATATTGGTTTTATGGATTGCTAAATTACTAGTCTGTATTGGGAGGTTTGGGCTTCCCTGGTGGCTCAAACGGTAAAGCATCTGCCTGCAATGCGGGAGATCTAGGTTCGATCCCTGAGTTGGGAAGATCCCCTGGAGAAGGAAATGGCAACCCACTCCAATACTCTTGCCTGGAAAATCCCATGGACAGAGGAGCCTTGTAGGCTACAGTCCGTGGGGTCACAAAGAGTCAGACACGACTGAATAACTTCACTTCACTTCATTGGGAGGTTTAATGAGCTTCCTAGGTGGTGCTAGTGGTAAAAAAAAAAAAAAAAAAAAAAAAATTGCCTGTCAATGCAAGAGACATGGGTTTCATCCCTGGGTCGGGAAGATCCTCTGGAGGAGGCCATAGCAACCCACTCCAGTATTCTTGCCTGGAAAACTCCATGGAGAGAGTAGCCTGGCAGGCTACAGTCCATGCGGTTGCAAAGAGTAGGACACGACAGAGCCCTGGGAGGTTCAGGAATTCGCTTACATTAAAAGTATTAAATACTTCCATTCAACCTGACCTGGGAGCATGAGTGAACAAATATGGCTGGAATAAAGAAAGTACTTAGAGTTTAGAGTCAGTTCGTGAAGGTTATTAAATAACTGACTAGTATCTTTAAACCAACAAAGCAACCTGTACCTATTATCCCAACTACTCAGAAACAAACCTCCAAAGTATTGTCAAGAGTGTTATCTCAACCTTATCTTCTTATGTTCACTCCTCAGTCTGTTCCACTCTGGCCTTTGTCCCTCACAGACATGGAATTGTTCTTACTAAGGTCACTGATGGCTTCCATGTTGCCATTTTAATGACCCCATCTTCTTGTCCACATTGCACTTCTTGGCAATTCCTGACAGTTAGTAGCTCCTTCTCTCATGAAACACTGCTCTTTGGTTATCCCTATTCAGGCTTTCTTCCTAACTCTCTGCCCTTACCAGACATCCTCTGGATGCTCCACAAACATCCCTATTTTCTCCCTCTACACATTCTGTCTGGCTAATCTCATCTTTCCCATGCCTTAAATACAGTCCATATGAAACTGTCTCTTCCATGTACATCTCTGGCTTACACCTGTCCTTTGTATTCCAGTCTTTTCTATTCTGCATTTTATTTGACATCTTTACTTGGATGTCTCACAAGAGGCCAAAGTTAGCTTGTCTGATATTAAATTCTTGATTTTACCTCAAAATATATTCCGTAACGAGTCTTCTTTTCTCAGCAAAAGGTAAGCTAAGAACCTGAGAGAATGTCCTTATATTTCCTTCTCCTTCACCTCCCAAACCAATCTATTCAATTCCTATTGATTCTGTCTGAAAATTATCTGTTGTCTCTTTCTCTCCAATTCCAAGATCACCACACTAGTCCAAGAGAGCACTTTCTCATAGAATGCCTCAGTCTTCTCCTCCTCCTGTTTCTGTATTCTAATCCATTCTACCCAGAGCAGCAGAATAAATTCCTAAAAATTAAAAATGTAAACCAAATCTTGTTAACATCTGCTTAATACCCTGCAGAGTTTCTCATTTTAATTGGAATGCAATCCAAAGGATTTACATGGCTTAGCCTCTGATTATACCTTCTCTTAGACCTATCTCCCCCTGTTCACCACACACCAGCTGCACTGGCCTTCTTTCAGTTCCTCAAACAGGCCAACTTCTGTTTCAGAGGCTCTTCTCAAGAGTATTTACAGGCTGGCTGCTTTCAATCCTACTGGTTTTGGCTTAAACTACACTAGCTTTCTGAGTCGAATTCTTTTCTCACATTATCATTATTTTCTATGATAGCATATGACTGGTTTCCTTCATGGTGGTGGTGGATTAGTCACTAAGCCATGTCTGACTCTTGTGATCCCGTAAACTATAGCCCACCAGGCTTCTCAGTCCATGGGATTCTCTAGGCAAGAATGCTGGAGTGGGTTGCCATTTCCTTCTCCAGGTTTCCTTCATAGCACTTTGTAGTTGCAAATGCTTCTTAACATTCAGAACCTTTAACCAGTTCATTTTCCTAATCTCTATATTCTTTTCTTCTTGGAAGTGATTATTTCCTTTTATCTCTCAAAGGAAACTCACAATTTATATTTTATTTTGTAGTCTGTGTAAAGCTTTCTCATTTTTTAAACTAACTTTCCTCCCTCCAAAGTTCATCTCCATTCACTGCTCCATCACCAACCATTCTAAGGTTTTTGGTAATTATCTCTTTAATTATATATGCCACTTAAAATATGCCATGCTAATTTCCTGGGCATGGGTATGTAATTTACATAAATACTATTGGCTTGTAAATTTCATTCTATTTCTTGCTATTTTTACTCAGCGACATGTTTTAGAAATGTATGTTGTTCTATGTTTGTTTAACCCTAGTTTCCAAGTACTACTTACTTTTCCATTGCATTTGTCTGTTGCGTTAAGCTCCCCACTACCATCAACGAGCCTACAACAAATATCTTTGCACACACTCTTTATGGAACTGTTGCTCTGGGGGGAAAAAATCCTGTCATTTACAGGCTATAGGAAATGTCAGAATTTAATTTGACCAAGTGTTACAAAATTGCCCTCCAGAATGCCTGCTCCAATCTGCATTCCCATCAGGGTTCTTATAGTCTCATGTCCCAACTAATATTTGGTACTTACCCTATTTTCTATTTTGGCTGGCTGATGAGATAAGTATAAAGTGATATTCCATTGTGTTTTTTAATTTGCAATTTTCCAATTAACATGTGTGTTTGAGCACCTCTTCCCACATTTGTTAGCTCTATGGAATTTCCTTTCTTCTGTATTCCTAGCCCTTGTTCATTTTTTAAATTGAATTTCAAGGATAGGTTCTAAACTTTCATTGTTTTCTTAGGCCCAGGATTTCTATTTTTAGATTCTGTAATACACTTTTTGGCATCAGTCTTATACATTTATTTGATGATTTGGGATTGTGAACTCATTTTCTACAACACATCTTTCCTGAGTATGTTCTAAACATCAGTGTCTCACCATGGGGCTTGGCAGGGTTGGCTTTTCATGGAGCAGATTCCTGAAGTGTTTTCCTTAGATTACTGCTTTATTATTACACCTGCCTGCTTTATTCCACATTGGCTGCTTCACAGTATTCAGTGCAAGGAAAATCCACTTTCTCATTTTGTAGAATAGCTTTGTATTAATTAACTTTCCAAGAATATTGTTACGATAAGAAAAAGAGTTTTAAGCATACACTCACACCAGTCTCATAACTGGCCTTGTTTGGGGGAAGAGCCTTTTTGTTTGTTTACTTGTGCATTGTCTCTCATCTACTAAATTATTAGCTCTGTGAAGGCAGAAATTATGTATGTTACACACAACACATCCTAGTGTCATTAGTACCTGGAATAATGACTGCCTCTGGTAATTACTAAAGAAAAAAACCTCTGAATGAAATACTGAATAAAACACATAGCCCAGAGTTTCCTCCAGATTTGGGATCACAATGAATATTAAATCCTTGGTCTTCCCTCTTGCCCCTGATATTTAGTAAAATTACTGCAGTGATAGACAGAATCTATTAGAGGTGTGAGAAACAAAAATGAGGATGAAAAAGCAAAAACTGTCTTCAGAAAGGCAACAATACAAGTACATAAAAGTTTTTTATTAAAACATTGAAAATAAAGGGACAAAACTTAAGATTATGATAGAAGTTGTCTCAGTGAAAAGAGAACATAAAGCGAAAAATAATTGTAGGATAATTAGCTTCAGTGACAGGATTATCTAAACAAGAAATAAGATAGGAAGTGTTCTCCATGTTGAATGTGATTTACTTAGAGAATATGCAAGATAGTAGTTGTTGAGCAGACACTGCATATGTAGATAAGAGTCGTTATAAATGTACGCCTATAAATTCCAGAGTTATCTGCCTGCTGAACCTAATTCAAATCATGAAGGTAGCAACATTCTCCTCAGGAAAAAGATATATGTAGACTAAACTAGATGGCTGATGATCAAATCCAATAAACCACCACGTGGATGAGGCAGGATTACAAAGATAATTAAAAGGAAACACACCTCCAAAATTGGTCATACAGGAACATTTTGTCAAGAAAGAGAAATTCTAAGTGTAATGATCTATAAGGCCAAAATAATACTGTAGATTTATCAAGAATTGTAAACGTAGCACAAACAGTTCTGTTTCGGGTTTGACCAGCTAAGACTAATCCAGAATGGCCTCAGATGAAAAACAACAACAACAACAACAACTGAATTCTCTTCCACATGCTATTTCTTCATTAAGAATATTTGCAGAGGAGCAGTTTTAGGTCCACAGAAGAATCAAGAAAGGAACAGAGATTTCCTGTACATTCCCCACCACTACATATGCACAGCCTCCCCATTATCAACTTTTACCATTCACACTTGGTATTACACACTCTCCAGATTCGCACTAAATGTGCAATGACATATATGCACTGCTGCCCTATCATACAGCATTTTCACTTCCCTAAAACTCCCCTGTGTTGTGTTCCACCTATTCATCTCCCCTGACCTTCCTGGAAGCCACTGACTTTTTATTACCTTTACAGTGTTACCTTCTCAGAATATCACTTAGTTGGAATCATACATTATGTAGTCTTTTCAGATTGCTTCTTTTGCTTGGTAATAAACATCTAAGGTTCTTCCATGTCTTTTCATGGCTTGCTAAACTCATTTCTTTTACCACTATTAATTTTCCATTGTCTGGATGCACCACGGTTTGTTTATCCATTCATCTAATAAAGGACATCCTTGCTGCTTCCATGTTTTGGCAATTACGAATAAAGTTTCTATAAACATCTTTGTGTGGATTTTTTTGTGGAATTAAGTTTTCAACTCCTTTAGGTAAATATGCAGGTGCATGACTGCCGAACGGTATGAGAATATGTTCAGTTTTTGTAAGAAGTTACCAAACTGTCTTCCAAATTACCTATACCATCTTGCAGGCCCACCAGTAACAAATGATGTTCTGTATCTTTGCTAGCATTAAGTGTTGTCAGCGTTCTAGATTTGGCCATTTTAATAGGTGTGTAAGTATATTTCATTGTTATTCTCATTTGCATTTCCCTGATGACATGTATCTTCTTTGATGAAGTGTCTGTTAAGTTATACCCATTTTTAATTGGGCTACCTTCTTACTGTTGAGTTTTAAGAGTTCTTTGTGTATTTTGGGTAATGGCCCTTTATCAGATATGTCTTTTGCAAATATTTTCATATGGTCTGTGGCTTGTTTCTTCCTTCTCTTGATATTGTCTTTTCATAGTTTTTAATTTTAACAAAGTCCAGACTTTCAATTATTTCTTTCATGGATTATGCCTTTGGTGATGTATATAAAGGGGCTTCCCTGGTGGCTCAGCAGTAAAGAATCTGCCTGCAAGGCAGGTGACCTGGGTTTGATACCTGGGCAGCGATGATCCCCTGAAAAAAGCATGGCAACTCACTCCAGTATTCTTGCCTGAGGATTCCATGGACAGAGCCTGGTGGGCTACAGTTCATGGGGTCACAAAGAGTCAGATAGAACTGAGCAACTAATGCTTTCACTTTCAAAGACAGTCCAAATTACTATGCCTTGAAAGTACTAATAGTCGCTTCAAATTCGATGACCCCACCAAAAAGAAAATAAAAATTGCTAAAAATGAATGCAAAATTAATAGCAGAAAATGCTAAAAAAATCCACAGGATATAATTCATATTGCTACTCTTTAAATGAAGGAGTCATATAAAGGACTTTAGCCAAATGGCTTTTGATAACATAAATGAATAAAACCATGTAAATACATGGCATGAAAATACTTATAGGTGTCTCTAGTATTTTTTTTTTTTTTGGTCTGTAAAGTTACATAATGAGACACATATTCATTAGGGATCTATTAAACTAGCAGGACTCTAATACACAAATGGAATAATTATCTTCATCAACAGCAGGAGAACAATTTACCAGAAAAAGAAACCATTTAGATGGCACAATTAAGTTATATTTCTTCTCCTTTTCCTCCAGATAAATCAAGAAGATAAACATTAATGCTGTTTATGAGTTTATTTCAGAGTAATCTCTTAGTTTTCCCTTCTTGCCTAGTTTTACCATCATTTACCATCAAACTCCTTGTGTATACATCAGACAGTCTTGGTTTCCTATCCAACAGCAATGGCCCCTTTCTTCCTTCCTCATGAACATTAGTCCCAGTCCCAGCCCAGAAGTGGAACCTTAATGATTTAGCCAATCAGCATAGTTTGAGTCCCCATAACAACCCATGCTTTGATTTTATCTAGTGAAATGGAAGAGCAAATCTACTAGAAGGCTTCTGTGAGAAGTTTCTATTGTCATAAAAAGAGATAAGGAAAACTGGTCACAGTTCTGTTGGATGTCATTGTGTCTCCATGTGATACTTGGGAGTGTAGGAACAGTTTTGTAGTCATATGGAAAAGAAGTCACTGTAACAAAAATAGCAGAGAGATAAGATAGAAAGAACCTGAGGCCTTGATGACTTCATTATATCCCCTTATTAATCAGCCTTGGAGCATCCCCACTGTACATGACAAAATAAATTTATTATGTGCAAACTTTTGAGGGTTGGGGTTTTTCTGTTACATAATCCATGCTAAGTACAATTATTTACCGTGAAATCTTGTAAGACATAATTTGGACAGAGTGGTTATACATCAAACTGTTCAGTATTTATTTAATAGAAGAACCTGAGCACTACGGAATTATAAGTTCTCCATAACTAAATTAGCTTAGCAGTTTTCATGAAGCAATCCAGATAAACCAAAACCATAAGACAGAGGTATAAACTTGTCTTCAAAATACTGATACTACTATACTGAAATGTTTCAAATTTTGTGGCTATAGAGATAAATAATGATGCAAGGTTGTAATAAATTAATGATTTCTAGAGTCAATAAAATTATTTTTCTTTTTAAAATGGAGACAGGTATTTCTTTGTTAATATTGTGCATACAAATTTACAGATAACAAGTAAAGAGTAAAACATATGTTTCACTAGCCTCATATCAGAATTAGGCTGAGGATTCTGGACTCATTCCCCAGTCCCTAAAGTTGCTATTGATTTTTGGAGAAGAGAACTTTCAGGCCAACAGGGATTAAATTCCAGATTTTCACTGAAAAAAAAAAATGGAGCAGCAAAGACAGTTGCTCTTTGAAATTATCACTTGTTCTTGCTGGTTATGATGAAAAATGTTGTAGCCGTGGCTATTTCCATTCATAAGGTAATCATGAAATACCAACACTGTCTATGATGACAAACCACGGGATTCTGAATTGCCTGCAGAAATTCTGCAGAATAAGAGAGCAAAACATTATGAGTAGTGATCTAAAAGACTTAGCAATGCTCAGCCATAAAGGTGTGTGACCCTGGCCATCCCATCTCTGATCTTCCTATAAAATAAAGGAATTGGAACAGACGATCCTCGCAGTCCTTTTCACTTCTCACATTTCGTCACCATTATCATCATCACAGATATAGGAAAGATGGCATGTTTTGATTACATTCTAGGAACTGGATGAAGTTCTTTATGTGCTAGGTTTCATTTAATTATCCCAATAGCATTATGAAGCGAGTATTCATTTCCCATTCTAAAAATTAGAAAACTCAGACTCTGAGAGGTTAAGTGATTTTCTCAGCACATCAGCTGAAATGTCTTTGATTTCCTACTCTAGATTGATTCTTTGTAGTCATCAAGCATAGAACAAATCTAAAACACTCCTAGTGTGGTGCTTAGCTCTCAAAATTAGACACCTAAACCAAGTCAACACATTTTAAAAGGGAATACAAATTAGGGGGGGAAAGCCATTACTAGGAAGTGGTAAAATCAATTTTCAATTTTAAATACTCCATCTTATCAATAAATACTGCTGCTGCTGCTGCTAAGTCGCTTCGGTCATGTCTGACTCTGTGCGACCCCAGAGACGGCAGCCTACCAGGCTCCCACATCCCTGGGATTCTCCAGACAAGAACACTGGAGTGGGTTGCCATTTCCTTCTCCAATATCAATAAATACTAGGTTTGCCAAAAGAGAAATTTTCATAATTTTTTCATCATACTTTAAATGTGCATCCATCTTTCTAAATAGTCTCATCATAAATTCCACGTATGGCTCTTTATGGTCAACAACAAAAAGAAACTTTTGAAATAAGGAATATATCATTTTATTTTCTGACTATTTTTTAAGTTTCTAGTTCAATTAACTAGAAACTTGGGCTTCCCTGGTGGTGGCTCAGCTGCTAAAGAATCCACCTGCAATGCAGGAGACCTGGGTTTGATTCCTGGGTTGGGAAAATCCCCTGGAGAAGGGAATATCAACTCACTCCAGTATTCTGGCCTGGAAAATTCCACGGACTGTATAGTCTGTGTGTTCACAAAGAGTCTAACTTTCATAGTTCAGTTAACAGTTGGACATCCAGCACAAATATCATTTTATTTTGAAAAATGAGTCTGCTCTAGACACCACCCACTTGCCATCGTAATAGATAGAATCAATGATTATATACATGCCTCTCAAAAGAAAGAGACACACAATTTCCTCCCACCATTGTGATAGCACACAGCAGTTACAATTGGCACCTAGAAAAACAGTATATAATTGCCATCCCCTAAACTAACAGAGAGAGCGAGAGAGATTATAGACACAATAGCCAAAGAAATAGAGAGAATGAACAACCCTCAGTCCTTACTTTGAGCCGGAGAGAAAGAAGGCAATTTACTCTCAGAAGCACCATCTCAAGAGAAATCTTTTGTAGAAGGATGACTCATATTATGTCTTTTACAAGTTCTTTTTGCTTACTCTCCAGAAGAAACAGGAAAAGGTGAATATAAAATCGAAAAACAGAAGGGGTTTAGCCACCCCACAGGTACCAGGAAAACAAATTATGATGACTTCACCATGACAATTATAAATGACTTTATATACAGTGAAGTTTTAGAAACCAAGACATGAAATCGATATTTCCTTTGGAAGTTTATCTTTTCCTAGGTAATTAGACTTATCCCCATAATTAGTTATCACATGTTGGTTGAAGTTATAAAACATATATAGTCTCATAATAATATGAGTGTTTAGCTATAAGCTATTTCAATGTACAGATTTTAAAGACACTTTTCACCTTCACATGACTTGCTAAATTTTTTATGCTTAATACAATGCTTCACCAGACATAGAAGTCCTTCCTCCTAATTTGTTAGTAACTGAGAAGAAAAGGCAAGCTGATTTTTCCATTTTACTAGGAGAAATTTATGGTGATAAAAATCTGTGCTCTTAAAGAGACAGACTAAGGCTGATTTGTGCACTGCTGATTGACAGCTGTGGGCCTAGTTGAGCTGGGTTTATATAGACATTTTTACAGAAACAAATACCCACATTTGTAATACTTCTGCTATTTTTTGAAACAATGTCCCCTCCCCCCAATTTCTGAATCCCTGGAACACAAAACCCAGCCAATACATGAGCAGAATTTGTATTAGTCTTGTGGAACTATGGGATGTTTAACCACATATGTGCTGTCTCAGCAGTATAATCCATAAAGGGTACAGTCTGCATAATGTGCAGAAGCGTGAATTATGCTATAAAGGAATATTTATGAAGTTACAATATTGTGATGTTTGCAGTAGGGCTGGTAGATTAAAAAGCCCATGAATAGAAAGTAATGTTTCTTTTTCACAATAAAGAAAAGCAATAACAATATATGTAAACATTTTTATATCAAAAAATTATCAATGATATGAACCATCATGTCTTTGAATGTCTCTTAGATGAAGACTCATACAATCAATGCCTTCTATATGGAGAAGTTTTAACCCTGAACTATTAATGTGTCCTTTATTACATAGTGAAAGCTGTGTTATACAATGTTTCCCTTTTTGCTTGACTACCTGAAAGCTAAAAACTTAAGCTCCTTAATTCAACCATCTTCCCTTCTTCAGTTTAGGTTTTCTAGTTTATTATCTTATTCTGAGATTGTGAGATTGTAATGAGCTAATAGAATGTTCATCCATCTTCACTTGGCTCAGATGGTAAAGAATCTGCCTGCAATGTGGGAGACCGGGTTTGATCCCTGGGTTGGGAAGATTTCCTGGAGAAGGAAATTGCAACCCACTCCAGTATTCTTACCTAGAGAATTCCATGGACAGAGAAGCCTGGTAGGCTATAGTACATGTGGGCACAAACAGTTGGATATGACTGAGAAACTAACTCTTTCACTTTTCATTTTCATTTATTTTCACTAGGCTTCCCTCTAGCCCACTGGTTTAAAAATGCTATGCTGGGAAAATACCCATACCCCAAAATACTGGCATATTAGTTTGGGATGGACACTGAGGAGTTAGTTTCTGAATGCTTCCAGGTGAGACTAAGGTTCAGCCAGGACCTAGAACTATAAACACAGTCCTCTTGGCTCAGATCCAGAGTTAAATGGAATGCACTAGGATTGCTACAGAAGAGTTTCAATTGAGGTGAAAAAGGTGGGGAGGGAAGCCATCAAAAGCCCACTATGTAGCAAACTGTCTTCTCTTGCTTAAAAAAAAAAAAAAAAATTTGTGTTCCATAAAATTCTAAAAATCAGCCTACACACCATGATGCTTTTATATAGTATGGTGTATACACTTTTATATATGTGTGTATATATGCTGTATATGTTTTTATATACAGCACCTAGTTGGCATAAAGGATGCTACATTTTGGTACAGCAGAGTGTAAAGCATCATCAACTGCTATGGAGGAGGAGGGAGTCATTCGACTCACTCCCTCAGTGAGGGGCAGAGTAGAGGCCCTTGCATGCTTCCCTACTATCCACTATGACAGAAATGGTGGCACTCTTCTTGATTTGCTAAGTCACTAAAGCAGCCGGGAGTGGGGAACCACATAAGTGAAAGCAAGCAAAGCTGAGAGCAGGCATGGATAAGATTGATGAGAGTCTCTTCAATCAAGAGGAAGTAGTGTGGGTGCTCAACAGAGCATGAGGACCCTGAAAGCCAAAGGACTCATCTTTCTAACATTTGGTAGTCAGACAACTGAAGATGTGAACACAGAGCTGAGCAGAGACCCCAGGGGATCAATGACTACACTGCAGAATCAGAACACAGACTCTGGTCACTCAGAAAATCAAAGCCAGTTTCATACAAGTGCAGCAGGGACCAAGAGGGGCTGGATAGCAAACTCACCTCCTACTGATTTATGCCCACATGTATGCAGATATATCCAGTCACCACCCCAACAGTGGACAGTGACAGTCTGGACACACAATCACACATCCTCAGTCTAGGGCAAGGATGGGAAAGCAGGCCCAGGAGGAGAGTGTGAGAAAGTAAGTGTGAACTTTGCAAATTTACAATTTCCAGAAACTCCCCCTTACATCCATTTACACTGATGAAACTGAGACTGATCTTATAAATTAGGAAGTGGCTACGATTTGGCTATCAAAAAGGAAAAAAAAAAATCACAAGATTGGGCTGATATTTAAATTGAAATGTGAGCTGTCTTCTTAGGGAAGCTTAGGTGTTTCAAGGTCAAGTAAAGTTTGGGGAGAGTTTTGAATAAGAACACTTCACATTTGCACATATCTAGGTTGTGACCATTTAACCAAGAATAGATTCAAGGGATTAGACCTAGTAAACAGGGTGCCTGAAGAAGAATGGGAAAAGGTTTGTAATACTGTACAGGAGGTAGTGAACAAAACCATCCCAAAGAAAAAGAAAAGCAAGAAGGCAAAGTGGTTATCTGAGGAGTGTTTACAAATAGCTGAAGAAAGAAGAGAAGCAAAAAGCAAGGGAGAAAGAATGGTACCACCAACTAAACATGGTGTTCCGAACAACAAGAAGAGACAAGAAGGCCTCCTTCAGTGAACAGTGCATAAAGCTAGAAGAAGAAGTGACAGAAGTGGAAAGACTAGAATTTTCAGGAAAATTGGAAATATCAAACACTTTGCCCAAAGATGGGCACAATAAAGGACAGACATGGTAGAGACCTAGTAGACACTGAAGAGATCAAGAAGAGATGGAAAGAATACACAGAAAAACTGTATAAAAAAGATCTTAATGAGCTGGACTACTATGATGGTGTGGTCAGCCACCCACAGCCAGACATTCTGGAGTCTGAAGTCAAGTGGGCCTTAGGAAACACTGCTGTTAATAAAGCTAGTGGAGGTTGGCAGTCCAAGATGGCAGAGGAATAGGACAGGGAGACCACTTTCTCCCCCACAGATTCATCAAAAGATCATTTGAATGCTGAGAAACTTCCACCAAATAACTTATAAATGCTGGCAGAGGACACCAGAGGTACCCAGAAAGGCAGCCCATTCTCTTCGAAAGGAGGTAGGACAAAATATAAAAGACAGAAAGAGAGAAAAAAGAGTTAGGGATGGAGTCCCATTCTGGGGAGGGAGTCGTGAAGGAGAAGTTTCTAAACAGCAGGAAACCCTCTCACAGCAGGAAATTCTGTGGGGAGTTTTGGAATTTCAGAGGACAACATAACCGGGGTGGGGCGGGGGGGGGGAACAACCCACAGAATACATGCCTAACTGCAACTCCCAGCAGAGAAGTAGCCCAGAAACTCAAGTCCACCATCAGCGAGCAGGGGCTGGACAGGGAGGCATGAGTTGAATGCTTAGGGTAAGGACCAGGCCTGAATGCCCTGAGAACAATCTGAGCGAGTTCACATGAAATAGCAACCCAAACTGTGGGATGACCAGAGAGGAAAAAGAGAGAGAGAAAGAGAACTTTCCCATGAAAAGCTCTAACCTAAGGTGCAACCTGGCCCCTTCACAGAACAAAGAATTGATCAAACACGAAAGGAGAACCAGCCAGCTGTGGACTGGCTGCTCCCCCCAGCAGAGGGAGAGAGGCAGGCAAGCAACAGCCAGGGCCAGAAGACAAGGGGCAATCTCAGCCCCAGAGATGGCATCCTTCACCAAACTATGAGTAGGCTTTCAGTTGCTAACCAAGTCTTCCTGGGACCCTGGATGGTTGACATCTGCCAGGAGGGTCACAGACTGAGATCAACTCCCCAGAGGAGACACACAGAACACCTGAGACAGTGCTCTCATGGTGCACCCGGGAAACCGAGCAGCAGGGACTAGGGAGGTGATTAAGACACAGCCCACCTGGGACAGTGCTCTTGCCAAGCACCTGGACATGTGAGATGCTCGGACCTGGGAAGGGGATAAAACACACAACCAACTGAGTCTGTGCCTTTGTGGAGTACCCGAGAACCTGAACCTGAGCAGCTTAGACCTGGGACGTGCACAAAATGCACCACCTGCTTTGGAGAGATCCCCTGCAGAGCAACCTGGAACCTGGGCAGTGTAGACCAGGAAAGCACACACCCGCAGTGAGCTGGGGCAAACCCAGTGTGGTCCATAAACTGCAAGCACTCTCCACACACGCCAGTAATATTTGTTTGCAATGTTCCTCCCTGTGCACAACATAACAGAACAAGTGAGCGTAAATAAGTGACCATCTTCACCCCCTTGTGTCAGGGTAGAAATTAGACACTGAAGAGACTTGCAAACAGAGTAGGCCAAAATAAACAAACAAGAGGGAACATCTCCGGAAGTGACAGGTGCAACAGATTAAAACCCTTTAGTTAACAATGACTAAGCATTGGAAGGGGCCTATACTTGTAGAAAAAGTACAAGCTGGAACAAGGAATTATTTGAAAATGAACTGCCCTGCACCAACTCCAAGAAATTCCTAGATATATTTTTCACTTCAATTCAGTTCAGTCACTCAGTCGTGTCTGACTCTTTGTGACCCCATGGACTGCAGAATGCCAGGCCTCACTGTCCATCACCAACTCCCAGAGTTTACTCAAACTCATGTCCATTGAGGCAGTGATGCCATTCAACCATCTCATCCTCTGTCGTCCCCTTCTCCTCCTGCCTTCAATTATTCCTAACATCAGGTTCTTTTCAAATGAGTCAGCTCTTTGCATCAGGTGGCCAAAGTATTGGAGTTTCAGCCTCAACATCAGTCCTTCCAACAAATACCCAGGACTGGTCTCTTTTAGGATGGACTAGGTGGATCTCCTTGCAGTCCAAGGGACTCTCAAGAGTCTTCTCCAACACCACAGTGCAAAAGCATTAATTCTTCGATGCTCAGCTTTCTTTATGGTCCAACTCTCACATCCATACATGACCACTGGAAAAACCATAGCCTTGACTAGATGGACCTTTTTTGAATATGCTATCTAGGTTGGTCATAACTTTCCTTCCAAGGAGTAAGCGTCTTTTAATTTCATGGCTGAAGTCACCATCTGCAGTGATTTTGGAGCCCCCAAAAATAAAGTCTGACACTGTTTCCACTGTTTCCCCATCTATTTCCCATGAAGTGATGGAACCAGATGCCATTATCTTTGTTTTCTGAATGTTGAGTTTTAAGCCAACTTTTCACTGTCCTCTTTGACTTTCATCAAGAGGCTCTTTAGTTCTTCTTCACTTTCTGCCATAAGTGTGGTGTCATCTGCATATCTGAGGTTACTGAAATTTCTCCCAGCAATTTTGATTCCAGCTTGTACTTCATCCAGTCCATCATTTCTCATGATGTGCTCTGCATATAAGTTAAATGATAAAGGTGACAATATACAGCCTCGACATTCTCCTTTTCCAATTTGGAACCAGTCTGTTGTTCCATGTCCAGTTCTAACTGTTGCTTCCTGTCCTGCCTACAGATTTCTCAAGAGGCAGGTCAGGTGCTCTGGTATTCCCATTTCCTTCAGAATTTTCCACAGTTTATTGAGATCCACACAGTCAAATGCTTTGTCAGTCAATGAAGCAGAAATAGATGTTTTTCTGGAACTCTCTTGCTTTTTTGATGATCCAATGGATGTTGGCAATTGGATCTTTAGTTCCTCTACCTTTTCCAAAACCAGCTTGAACATCAGGAAATCCACAGATCACGTAGTGTTGAAGCCTGGCTTGGAGAATTTTGAGCATTGCTTTGCTAGTGTGTGAGACAAGTGCAATTATGTGGTAGTTTGAGCATTCCTTGGCATTGCCTTTCTTTGGGATTGGAATGAAAACTGACATTTTCTAGTCCTGTGGCCACTGCTGAGTTTTCCAAATTTGCTGGCATATTAACTATAGCACTTTCATAGCATCACCTTTTAGGATTTAAAATAGCTCAACTGGAATTCCATCACTTCCACTAGCTCTTCCTAAGGCCCACTTGACTTCACATTCCAGGATGTCTGGATCTAGGTAAGTGATTACACCATCAAGATTATCTGGGTCATGAAGATCTTTTTTGTATAGTTCTGTGTATGCTTGCCACCTCTTCTTAATATCTTCTGCTTCTGTTAGGTCCATACCATTTCTGTCCTTTATTGTGCCCATCTTTGCATGAGATGTTCCCTTGGTATCTCTAATTTTCTTGAAGAGATCTCTAGTCTTTCCCATTCTGTTCTTTTCCTCTATTTCTTTGCATTGATCACTGAAGAAGGCTTTTTATCTCTCCTTGCTATTCTTTGGAACTCTGCATTCAGATGCTTATATCTTTCCTTTTCTCCTTTGCTTTTCACTTCTCTTCTTTTCACAGCTATTTGTAAGGCCTCCTCAGACAATCATTTTGCCTTTTTGCATTTCTCTTTCTAGGGGATGGTCTTGATCCCTGTCTCCTGTACAATGTCATGAATCCAAGTTCATAATTCATCAGGCACACTGTCTATTAGTTTTAGGCCCTTAAATCTATTTCACACTTCCACTGTATAATTGTAAAGGATTTGATTTAGGTCATACCTGAATAGTTTAGTGGCTTTCCCTATATTCTTCAATTTAAGTCTGAATTTGGCAATAAGAAGTTTATGACCTGAGCCACAGTCAACTCCCAGTCTTGTTTTTGCTGACTGTATACATTTTTACATTTACTGTATATATTTTTACATATAGATTTTTACTATTATCCTTTTTAAGTTTTTAAATTTTTTTAATTTTTACTTTATTACACCTTTAATTTTCATTTTTATAACCTAATATTACCTTGAAAAAACCCACTATTTTTAAAGCAAATTTCATATATTTTTTTTTGTGATTAATTTTGTTTTGTATTTTTAATATTATATTTTTGAGAGTCTAACCTCCTCTGTAGATTTTTAATCTTTGCTTTTTGGTATTTGTTATCAAATTTGTACCTTTAAGAATCTAATCTTCAGTACCCATTTTTACTTAGAGGTGTGATTACTGGCTTGATTGCTCTCTCCTCTTTTGTCTTTTCCTTTTCTCCCCCAGGTCACCTCTATCTCCTCCTTCCCATTCTCTTCTCTACTTAAATCTGTGAATCTCTCTGGGTGTTCTGGGCTGTGAAGAACACTTAGGGAACTGCTTACTGGCTATATTGGTCTCTTCCCTCTTGACTCCCCCTCTTCTCCTCCTGGTCAGCTCTATCTTCCTCCTCTGTCTTCTCTTCTGTATGTAACTCTGAGAACCCCTCTGGATGTCCCTCACTGTGGAGAATCTTTTCACCATTAACCTACATGTTTTATCATCTGTGCTGTATGGATGGAAAATCTTGAGGCTACTGTAAGAATAAGACAAAGCCAGAGGCAGAAGGCTTAAATCCAAAACTTGAGAATACCAGAAAACTCCTGACTCCAGGGACCATTAATTGACAAGGGCTTATCCAAAAGTCTTCATACCTACACTGAAACTAAGCTCCACTCAAGGGCCAACAATTTCCAGAGCAAGACATACCATGCTAATTCTCCAGAAATGCCAGAACACAGCCCTGAGCCCTAAAATACAGGCTGCCCAAAGTCACAGCAAACCCACAGAACCCCAAAACTCACTACTAGACACTTCATTGCACTCCAGAGAGAAGAGATCCAACTCCATCCACCAGAATACAGACACAGCTTCTCAACCAGGAAATCTTGACAAGCCACTAGTCCAACCCCACCCACAGGGAGCAATCTCCACAATAAAGAAAAACCATAAACATCCAGCCTACAGAAAGCCCACCCCAAATACATCAATCTAAACAAAATTATAAGGCAGAGAAATATTCAGCTGGTAAAGGAACATGATAAATGCCCACCAAACCAAACAAAAGAGGAGAAGATAGGAAGTATACCTGAAAAAGAATTCAAATAATGATAGTAAAGATGATCCAAAATCTTGAAAACAAAATGGAGTTACAGATAAATTGACTAGAGACAAGGATTGAGAAGATGCAAGAAATGTTTAACAAGGGCATGAAGAAATAAAAAAAGTCAATCAAAAATGAATAATGCAATAACTGAGATCAAAAGCACTCTAGAGGAAACCAACAGTAGAATAATTGAGGCAGAAGATAGGATAAGTGAAGTGGAAGGTAGAATGGTAGAAATAAATGAAACAAAGGGAAAAAAAGAATTAAAAGAAATAAGGACAACCTCAGAGACCTCTGGGACAATGTTAAATGCCCCAACATTTGAATCATAGGAGTCCCAGAAGAAGAAGACAAAAAGAAAGGGCATGAGAAAATACTTGAGGAGATAATAGTTGAAAACTTCCCTAAAATGAGGAAGGATATAGCCACCCAAATCCAAGAAAACCAGAGAGTCCCAAACAGGATAAACACAAGGCAAAACACCCAAGACACATATTAATCAAATTAATGAAGATCAAACACAAAGAGCAAATATTAAAAAGCAGCAAGGGAAAAGAAACAAATAACACACAAGGGGATTCCCATAAGGATAACAGCTGTTCTTTTAATTGAAACTCTTCAGGCCAGAAGGGAAAGGCAGGACCTACTTAAAATGATGAAAGAGAAAACCCACAATCCAGTTTACTATACCCAGCAAGGATCTCACTCAAATATGAAGGAGAAATCAAAAGCTTTACAGACAAGCAAAAGCTGACAGAATTCAGCACCACCAAACCAGCTCTTCAACAAATGCTAAAGAATCTTATCTAGACAGAAAACACAGAAAAGGTGTACAAACTCAAATCCAAAACAACAAAGAAGTTAATGGCAATGGGAACATACTTATCAATAATTAACTTAAATGTAAATGGGTTGACTGCCCCAACCAAAAGACAAAGACTGGCTGAATGGATACAAAAAGAAGACCCCTATATATGCTGTCTACAAGATACCCACCTCAACAAGGCACACATACAGACTGAAAGTGAAGGGCTGGAAAAAGATATTTCATGCAAATGGATACCAAAAGAAAGAAGGAGTAGCAATACTCATATCAGATAAAATAGACTTTGAAATAAAGACAATAAGAGACAAAGGACACTACATATAATCAAAGGATCAATCCAAGAAGATATAGCAATTATAAATATATATACACCCAACATAAGAGCACTACAATATGTAAGGCAAATGCTAACAAGTATGAAAGGGAAATTAACAGTAACACAATAATAGTGGGAGACTTTAATACCCCCACTGACACCTATGGATAGATCAACCAAAGAGAAAATTAGCAAGGAAACACAAAATCGAAATGATACAATGGACCAGTTAGACCTAGTTGATATCTATAGGACATCTCACCCCAAAACAATGAATTTCACCTTTTTTTCAATGCACACAGAACCTTCTCCAGGATAGATCACATCCTGGGCCATAAACCTAGCCTTGGTAAATTCAAACAAAATGAAATCATTTCAAGCATCTTTTCTGATCACAATGCAGTAAGATTAGATGTCAGCTACAGGGAAAAGAAACTATTAAAAATACAAACATATGAAGGCTAAACAACACACTTCTGAATAGTCAACAAATAACAGAAGAAATAAAAAAAGAAATCAAAATATGCATAGAAACAATGAACATGAAAACATAACAACCGAAAACCTATGGGATTCAATAAAAGCAGTGCTAAGGGGAAGTTTCATAGCAATACAAGCTTACCTCAAGAAGCAAGAGAAAAAGTAAAGAAATAACCTAACTTTACACCTAAAGCAAATAGGAAAAGAAGAAATGAAGAACCCCAGGTTAGTAGAAGGAAAGAAATCATAAAAATTAGGGCAGAAATAAATGAAAAACAAAAAGGACTATAGCAAAAATCAACAAAACTAAAGCTAGTCCTTTGAGAAGATAAGTAAAATAGACAAACCACTAGCCAGACTCATCAAGGAAAAAAGGAAGCAGAATCAAATCAACAAAATTAGAAATGAAAATAGAGAAATCACAACAGACAACACAGAAATACAAAGGATCATAAGAGCCTACTATCAGCAACTATATGACAATAAAATGGACAACTTGGAAGAAATGGACGAATCCTTAGAAAAGTATAACCTACTAAAATGGAACCAGGATGAAATAGAAAATCTTAACAGACCCATCACAAGCACGGAAGTTGAAACTGTAATCAAAAATCTTCCAACAAACAAAAGCACAGGATCAGATGGCTTCACAGGTGAATTCTACCAAAAATTTAGAGAAGAGCTAACACCTATCCCACTCAAACTCTTCCGGAAAATTACAGAGGAAGGTAAACTTCCAAACTCATTCTATGAGGCCGCCATCACCCTAATATCAAAATCAGACAAAGATGCCACAAAAAGAAAGCTACAGGCCAATATTGCTGATGAACATAGATGCAAAAATCCTCAACAAAATTCTAATAAACAGAATCCAACAGCATATTAAAAAGATCATACATCATGACCAAGTGGGCTTTATCCAGGGGATGCAAGGATTCTTAAATATTCACAAATCAATCAATGTGATATACCACATTAACAAACTGAAAGATAAAAACCATATGATTATCTAAATAGATGCAGAGTAAGCCTTTGACAAAATTCAACATCCATTTATGATTAAAAATCCTCCAGAAAGCAAGCATAGAAGGAACATACCTCAACATAATAAAAGCCATATATGATAAACCCACAGCAAACATTATCCTCAATGGTGAAAAATTGAAAGCATTTCCCCTAATGTCAGGAACAAGACAAAGGTGCCCACTCTCACGACTACTATTCAACATAGTTTTGGAAGTTTTGCCTTAGCAATCAGAGAAAAAAAGCAATAAAAGGAATCCAGATTAGAAACGAAGAAGCAAAACTCTGTTTCCAGATGACAGGATCTGCTACATAGAAAATCCTAAAGATACCACCTGAAAATTACTAGAGCTAATCAATGAATATAGTAAAGTTGCAGGATATAAAATTAACACACAGAAATCCCTTGCATTCCTATGCACTAACAATGAGAAAACAGAAAGAGAAATTAAGGAAACAATTCCATTCACCATTGCAACAAAAAGAACAAAATACTTAGGAATAAAACTACCTAAAGAAACAAAAGACCTATATATAGAAAACTGTAAAACATTGATGAAAGAAATCAAAGAGGACACAAATAGATGGAGAAATATACCATGTTCATGGATCGGAAGCAACAATACAGTGAAAATGAGTAACCTACCCAAAGCAATCTATAGATTCAATGCAATCCCTATCAAGCTACCAACAGTATTTTTCACAGAACTAGAACAAATAATTTCACAACTTGTATGGTAATACAAAAAACCTTGAATAGCCAAAGCAATCTTGAGAAAGAAGAATGGAACTGGAGGAATCAACCTGCCTGACTTCAGGCTCTACTACAAAGCCACAGTCATCAAGACAGTATGGTACTGGCACAAAGACAGAAATATAGATCAATGGAACAAAATAGAAAGACCAGAGATAAATCCACGCACCTATGGACACCTTATCTCTGAAAAAGGAGCCAAGAACATACAATGGAGAAAAGACAATTTCTTTAACAAGTGGTGCTGGGAAAACTGGTCAACCACCTTTAAAAGAATGAAACTGTAACACTTTCTAACACCATACAAAAAAATAAACTCAAAGTGGATTGAAGATCTAAATGTAAGACCAGAAACTATAAAACTCCTAGAGGGAAACATAGGCAAAACACTCTCTGACATAAATCACAACAGGATCCTCTATGACCCACCTCCCAGAATATTGAAAATAAACAAATCGAACCTAATTAAACTTAAAAGCTTCTGCACAATGAAGGAAACTATAAGCAAGGTGAAAAGACAGCCTTCAGAATGGGAGAAAATAATAGCAAATGAAGCAACTGACAAAGAATTAATCTCAAAAATATACAAGCAGCTCATGCAGCTCAATACCAGAAAAATAAATGACCCAATCAAAAAATGGGCCAAAGAACTAAACAGACATTTCTCCAAAGGAGATATAGAGATGGCTAACAAACACATGAAAAGATGCTCAACATCACTCATTATCAGAGAAATGCAAATCAAAACCACAATGAGGTACCATCTCACGGCCAGTCAGAATGGCTGCTATCAAAAAGCCACAAACAATAAATGCTGGAGAGGATGCAAAGAAAAGGGAACACTCTTACACTGTTGGTGGAAATGCAAACTAGTACAGCCACTATGGAGAACAGTGTGGAAATTCCTTTAAAACTTGGAAACAGAACTTTCATATGACCCAGCAATCCCACTGCTGGGCATACATACCAAGAAAACCAGAATTGAAAGGGACACGTGTACCCCAATGTTCATCGCAGCACTGTTTACAATAGTTAGGACATGGAAGCAACTTAAATGTCCATAGGCAGATGAATGGATAAGAAAGCTGTGGTACATTACACAATGGAATATTACTCAGCTATTAAAAAGAATGCATTTGAATCAGTCTAATGAGGTGGATGAAACTGGAGGCTCTTATACAGAGTGAAGTAAATCAGAAAGAAAAACACCAGTACAGTATATTAATGCATATATGTGGAATTTAGAAAGATGGTAATGATGACCCTATATGCAAGACAGCAAAAGAGACACAGATGTAAACAGACTTTTGGACTCTGTGGGAGAAGGCGAGTGGGATGATTCGAGAGAATAGCACTGAAACACATATATTACCATATATGAAATAGATCGCCAGTCCAGGTTCGATGCATGAGGCAGGACACTCAGGGCCAGTGCCCTGGGATGACCCTGAGGGATGTAATGGGGAAAGAGGTGGGAGGGGGCTTCAGGAGGGGGCTTCAGGATGGGGGATACATGTACACCCATGGCTGATTCATATCAATGTATGGCAAAAACCACTACAATATTATAAAGTAATTAGCCTCCAATTAAAATAAATTAATTAACTAAAGAAAATAAAATAAAGCTAGTGGATGTGATGGAATTTCAGCAGAACTATTCAAAATCCTAAAGAATGATTCCATCAAGGTGTTGCATTCAATATGTCAGCAAGTCTGGAAGACTCAGCCATGACCACGGGACTGGAAAATGTCAATCCTCATCCCAATTCCCAAGAAGGGTAGTTCCAAAGAATGTTCTAACCACGTGACAATTGTACTCATCTCCTATGCTAGTAAGGTCATGCTTAAAATCTTGCATGCTAGGCTTCAGCATTATGCAAACCAAGAACTTCCAGATGTCCAAGCTGGGTTTAGACAAAGCAGAGGAACCAGAGATCAAATTGCCAACATTCACTGGATCATAGAGAAAGCAAGAGAATTCCAGAAAACCATCTCCGTCTGTTTCATCAACAATGGTAAAGCCTTTGACTGCGTGGATCAAACTGTGGAAATCTCTTAAAGAGATGGGAATAGCAGGCCATCTTACCTGTCTCCTGAGAAATCTGTATGCAGGTCAAGAAGCAACAGTTAGAACCCTGTATGGAACAACTGATCGGTTCAAGATTGAGAAAGGAGTATGATAGGGCTGTCTGCTGTCACCCTGTTTGTTTAACCTATATGCTGAGCACATCATGAGAAATGCCAACCTGGGTGAGTTACAAGCTAGAGTCAAGGTAGGTGGGAGAAACTTCAACAACCTCAGATATGCAAATGATACCACTCTAATGGCAGAAAATGAAGAGGAACTAAAGAGCCTCTTGATGAGGGTGAAGGAGGAGAGTGAAAGAGCTGGCTTAAAACTAAATATCAAAAAAACTAAGATCATAGCATCCAGCCTCATTACTTCATGGCAGATAGAAGGGGAAAATCTGGAAGTAGTTACAGAGTTCCTCTTCTTGGGCTCTAAAATCACTGCAGATGGTGACTACAGCTATGAAATCAGAAGACAATTTTTTCTTGGTGGGAAACTTATGACAAACCTAGACAGTGAGTTGAAAAGCAGAGAAATTACCCTGTCAACAAAGATCTGTATAGTCAGGGCCATCCCAATGGTCACATACAGTTGTGAGAGCTGGACTCTAAGCAAGGCAAAGCACCAAAGAATTGATGCCTTTGAACTGTGGTTCTGGAGAAGACTTCTGAAAGTCCCTGGGACAGCAAGGATATCAAATAAGTCAATCTTAAAGGAAATCAACCCTGAATACTCATTGGAAGGACTGATGCTAAAGTTGAAACTCTGGAATTTTGGTCATCTGATGCAAACAGCTGACTCATTGGAAAAGTGAGATTGAGGGCAGAAGGAGAAGGCATCAGAGGATGAGATGGTTGGATGATATCACCAATGCAATGGACATGAACTCAGGCAATCTTTGGGAGATGGTGAGGGATCAGGAGGCCTGGCCTACTGCAATCCATGAGGTCACATAGAGTTGGACACAACTGGGTGACTGATTAGCAACAACAGGTTGTGACCATTTAACCAAGCTTCAGCACACTTAACATTCTCCATTCCCATTTGTGCTTGTTAAGAGGTAAACTAAGGCATATTAAAATCTTTAAATTTGGGCAAAAATCAATTTTAATAAGTCAACATCTAATCTAACAGATAGAAAGGAGCCTGAGGAACTACACAAAATGAAAGACTTTTACGAGCAGAAAAGAGCAGGAACAAGGAAGTTATACGAGGCCAAACAGCAGTAACATCACAAAGTTACTACACTTGCCATCCCCTGATGGCAAGGGTCTGTTAGGCAGATTATTAGTACTGATCTGCTGATTCCTGAATGACTGATTTAAGATTCCATTTCTGGAAGAACCAAAACTGTAATTAAGCTAACTCTCAATTTGGTGATGTGAAGCTTAACATAAGCCAACTCCATTTTGGACCTGTGATCTTATTCCTAACATGCTTTAAAATTTGGGGGTCTATTCTTATTACTCCTATTTCTGGAGTTTGGATTTAATTTTTAATTACCTTTTAACTGAAAGTTGTTTCAAATGACTTTCAGAGGTCATGATATATAAAAATCACTCTGATATTTATTTTGATCAACAACGATTAAAACATATATGACCAGGAAGTATCTTTTGAACATATACATTTAAGTACTACAGAGTTCCCTGAGGAATCAGCAGTAAAGACTTCAACTGCAACACAGAAGACTTGGGTTTGATTACTGGGTCAGAAAGACCCCTTGGAGGAGGAAATGGCAACCCACTCCGGTATTCTTGCCTGAAAAATCCCATGGACAGAAGATGTAGAAGGCTACAATCCATGGAATCACAAAGAGTTGGACATGTTTGAGTGTAACTATAAAGTTACACTATTTTGCTCTAACTTGGAGTCTTGCATGTACTAAGAGACTGTACTAATCTTTGATGACTTGAGTTATTGTACTCCTCTAAGTAGTTAAGGACTCATTCTCTGTATTTAGACATATCTGGATTCAAATACATGTGCTACATCAAAATAGCTGTGTATTTTGAGATAAGATATTCAACTTAAGATTTAGTTTCTTCATCTGTACTCAAACAACCTGTAGCCACCTAATAAGGCTACTATAAAAACCATACATGATAACAAAAGCAGAGTCTAGCACTCTAGACAGTAGTAAGAACTCAGTTAAGTTAACTGTGAGTTACTCTTATTTCTATCATTGAGAAAAACAGAAGAAAAGAGGTTGAGAAAACTTGCCTGTTCAGGCTTTAACAGTAGATACTATAAAATCAAAAACATATCTTGGAAATATCTTGGGTTTCCCAGTCTATACTGTAGTTCTGTAAACCACATGAGTTTGTTTGAATCTCCTGCTATCTGTGTTCTAGTTTGCAAATTGGGGATGAAATAAAGATTTTTGTGGGGATTCAACTGATAGCTACAGAAAAACTATCCTGATGCTTGGCACACAGTAGGTGCAGAGAGCATGATAGCTACAGTTGTCACCTGTCAGGAAAAATGTCTTCCCCCCAAAGTTAGGGGAAATAGGGCTAGAAAATATCTAGATTAAAATGTAAATGTGAGGTCTTAATTATTTAAATGTTGAGTGGAAGTCAATTATATATCCATTAAAATGCAAATATGCATTGAGTTCCTGCAGGGGTATATTACAAAAAGAAATGGGCTGCAGAGTGTGGAGAGGAGCAGTAAGATGACAGGAATGAGGCCAAAGAGTAGGAGTGGGTGCTGTACTAAGCTGGTGCGTGTTTTGAGAAGAAAGAGAAAGTGAAAGTAGAAGCTACCCAAGAGGTGCCCTAACAACTTGGGAATGGACAGGGATAGAGAGGGAGAGAAAATGTGTCCTCCTACAGGGAATTATCTCCTCCAGGGATGTCAGGAGGTGTTGGCTGACTTAAGGGGAGGGCAAGAAGTTGGCCTGGTTGTCACCAGGACCCAAAGGGATAAATTAGAACCATGGCCAGGAAAGTTTCAGTTCACCAGACAAAGCAGCTTGAAGGTGAAATATTGTTAGTTTCTGAGGAATGCCATAACAAATTACCACAAACTTGGAGACTTAAAACAAGAGAAATTTATTCTGATGGTTTTGGACACGAGAAATGCAAAATTAAGGTGTCAGCAGAGCTGCACTATCTCTGGAGACTCTAGGGGAGAATGCTTCCTTGGCTGTTTCAGCTCCTGGTGGATGTTGACTTCCCTTACCCCTGGTGGCTCAGAGGTTAAAGTGTCTGCCTCCAATGGGGGAGACCCGGGTTCGATCCCTGGGTCGGGAAGATCCCCTGGAGAAGGAAATGGCAATCCACTCCAGTATTCTTGCCTGGAGAATCCCATGATCGGAGAAGCCTAGTAGGTTACAGTCCATGGGGTCGCAAAGAGTTGGACACGACTGAGCGACTTCACCTCTGGCCACATCCCTCCAAACTCTGTTTCTGTCTTCACAGTGCTTTCTGCTCTATCCCTGTCTTCTCTTCTGTCTCTTATAGAGACCCCTGTAAATGGATTTAGTTTCCATCTGAGTAATCAGGATAATCTCATCTCCAGATCCTCCAAAGACTCTTTTTCCAAATAAAAGACTATTCACAGGTTCTAGGGATTTGGATATGGATGTATGTGTTGGAGAGCCAGAATTTAAACTGCTATACTCCGTCCTCTGAGCTCCAAACTCATCTCTGTCCCATGCAAAAAATGCACCCAATGCTTCCTAATATCCCCCACCCCACCTATTACAGCATCAACTGTAAATACAAAATTGCATCTAAATATGGTAACATCATGGCATCTGGTCCTATCACTTCATGGTAAATAGATGGGAAAACAGTGACAAACTATATTTTGGGGGGCTCCAAAATCACAGCAGATGGTGACTACAGTTATGAAATTAAAACACGCTTGCTCCTTGGAAGAAAAGCTATGACCAACCTAGACAGCATATTAAAAAGCAGAGACATAACTTTACCAACAAAGGTCCATCCAGTCAAAGATATGGTTTTTCCAGTACTCATGTATGGATGTGAGAGTTGGACTATAAAGAAAGCTGAGCACCGAAAAATTGATACTTTTGAACTGTGGTGTTAGAGAAGACTCTTGAGAGCCCCTTGGACAGCAAGGAGATCCAACCAGTCCATCCTAAAGGAAATCAGTCCTGAATATTCATTGAAAGGACTGATGCTGAAGCTGAAACTCCAATACTCTGGCCACCTGATGCAAAGAACTGACTCATTGGAAAGGATCCTGATGCTGGGAAAGATTGAAGGCAGGAGGAGAAGGGGACGACAGAGGATGAAATGGTTAGATGGCATCACTGACTCAATGGACATGAGTTTGAGTAAACTCCAGGAGTTGGTGATGAACAGGGAGGCCTAGCGTGCTGCAATCCATGGGGTCGCAAAGAGTCAGACTGAACTAAACTGAACTGATGATAAGTTCAGAAGTCCCAAATCTCATCATCTAACTAAGTATAGGTAAGACTCTCAGACTCTGTGATTTATCCTGAGGGAAAATCCTCCCCCAACAGTGGATTTGTGAAACTCAAAAGCAAGTTATCTGCTTTCAAAATACAATGATAGAAAAGACATAGGATAAGAGTGTTAGATATTTCCATTCAAGCAAGGAGAAATTGAGAGGAATAAAGGGGTTACTTATTCCCCCCAAAAATGTGAAATGCAACAGGGGAAATTTCATGAGGGTTCACAGCCTGAAAATAATCCCTCAAGGTCCTACCTGGCATCCATTCAAAGCCTACAGCTTTGCCCTTTGGGCCCGCAGCTTCTAGGTAGGACTCTGTGGCAGCTTTGTAGATCTCTGCTGCCTGAAGCTCTGTAAGCCTCTGCCTGTAGGATCACCACTCCGCCCTTGGAATCATGCTCCTGTTTCTTGCAGGGTACCACAATGTTTGCAGACAAGTAGCTCTATCAGCTCATTCCTTGCCTGTCAAGTCCTGGGATGGGGTGGGGGAAGAGGCAGTCCAATGTCTTTCTTTCATTTTATCCTGTCCCTGTCCCTTTTAGTTCAGGCCTGTAATGGGTCTGCTGATATATTACTCTCATAAAGCTGGTGGATCTCCTGTGTATATCAAGGGAATTCTTATCATTAGGAATGGAGCCTCCATAGATCTTTCCCAGACAACTCCATCTTTATTCCTAGCTTCTGCTGAGACTGCTGTGCGAATCCACATGCAATCTCTTCAAACAAAATGTTGTCCAGCCCACCTCTGCTTTCTCTCCAGAGACTGCTTTCATAACAGTGAAACTCCCAACATTAGCAATTTTTGTAACCTGGATAGACTACAAATTTCTCAAAACATCAAGTGCTGGTTTCTCTTCCCTTAACAGTTCCTTCCTTAATTTATCTCTTTCCTCTTGCATTGAACTATAATCAGAAAAAAAGAACCCAGGCCGCATATTCAACTGTTGACTTGGAAATCTCCTCAGCTAAATACCTGAGGCCTCCACTTATAAGGTCTATTTTCAGCCTATACAATAAGAATTATGCTTGCTCTATTTTAGAATAAAATGTTCTTCACTGTCTTCTGAGTCCTCACAAGAAACACCTATAACATTCATATTTCTATCAACATACTGCTCATGACAATATATATGTATTCTCTAAGATGACAGAATTGTTCTTATTCATACTCCTCACTTCATTCCAAGCACTTACTAGAATCCAGGCTTTTTCCATCATGCACCTCAAAATTCTCTCAGCCTCTATCCATTATCTCATTTTAAAACCTCTTCCATGCTTTTAAACATTTTCCTACAGCAACACCCACTTCCCAGGACCAAAATCTATCTTACTTTCTTATGGATGCTACAACAAACTGACACCAATTTGATGGATTAAAGCAAAATAATTGCATACTCTCATAGCTTTGGAGGCCAAGTCCAAAGTTAAGCTTACAGCAGGAGCATGCTCCCTCTGGAAGCACTGTGCAAGAATACTTCTTGCCTTGTCCAGCTTATTGTATCTTTCAGAATCCAAGCTTTCCTTAGCTGGCAGCCACATCATTCTTATTTTTGAACCATCTTCACGTTGCCTCTTCCTCTTCTGTCAAATCTCCCTCGTGTGTCTTTAAGTATAATTATATACATAAAAGTATACTGATTGGAATATCCAGAAAAACCACAATCCTAAGATCAGGTCCAAAAAAAAAAAAAAGAAAGAAAACAGGAGGGGGATGGAGTGGGACCTATAAATGGCGCAGCAAATGCCTTTCTAAGATGGGCCACTGTTCAGCAACTTAAACACATGAGCAGTGGAGAGAGCACTTGTGCTTTACTGTACCCTATCTTCATTTGATTATCTGCTGGTACCGCAGACCCTATAGCACAACTGTGGACTTCAGCTAACATGGATCTAGAAAAGGTGAGAGGGAAAAGAAGACCACAAAGAAGTGAGATGGAACAGAAGAAAGGTACACAACTTGGAAGAATGCATATAATGAGACAACGCACCCACTAGCATCATGCCCTGAAACCGTGGCAAAAAACAAAACCAAACAAACAAAAAGACAAAGTGATACAAGATTTTCAAAGAAGCAAAGAAGGGAATCCACCTGTGTTGACATTATGCTTTCCTTTCATCAAGCTATCTTCAGTTCCTAGCTTGGCAACTTTCATAATTTTCACTTAATTATGACATTTTCACTTATGCTGAACTGGAACTGTATCCAAACATATTAGATACCCCATGAAAGCCCAATCTCCTGGCAGATTGCTATACTTCTCAGGCTCTCAAGCCACTACTTCTCTCCAGGGTTTCTGAAATCAGACTTCTGTGGTTCTTATACTATTATATATCTCATGCTTATCTAACCTATGACCTGTGTTCTTTCATTGAAAGTTGGAGAATATTAGTTTTCTGAAAGAAAAACTAATAAACTAGAAGAGTTAACAAGAAAATTAATACTTGAATGACCTTGAATCTTATATAAATAAATGACTTTTTAAATAAAAGAAATAGTTTTCTCCTAGGTCCCTGAAATTTCAGTCTAGGGGAGGTTTTTATGGTCAATTTATAAAGCTCCTAAAATAGACTTTACCAAGTAAGCAATAGAACACAAACTCAATTAAGGAAACACAGTCATCTCCCTTAGTATGTAAAGCAAGTACGTCAAAAGGCAACTCTACAGCAAAATGTAGGCGCAAGGTCATATCTTTCTAAGGCTAAATTAAGATAAATTTCAAAGCTCTCTCCTTAACACCTTGCTAAAGAAAATTGCATTTCTTTCTACTATATTTACTAGAGTTGCTGTGCTTCCTGCCTTTAATGACCAACCTCTTTGACCAGGCTCTGCTGAAATCTCATAAAGATGAACTTCAATTACAAGCACAGCACAGCACCAAGGTTGCATAAGCTGACTGCAAACAGCTGCTCTGGGTCCAATGCCTACATGAGGGAGCCACCTCTCTAATTTAGCTCTGTTTTAGAACTGCCTTTGATTTAACTGACCAAAGAGCATTATTTTCTTTAATATCCTTCTCTTCATCATATATACGTGTGTATATATATATATATATATCTTTTTTTCAAAGCATATAGAAAGAAGATCAAAAGGGCTGAGGCTTCTCATCTGTCTGAATTACCCTAAGCACATGGAATAACCTTAACTAACTGGTTTCTAATGTTTCTGCTGGCTTAGCACAAAGCCAGCACTTCCTCTCTGTAGAAGCAGTCCCACAGCGCCCGAGGAAAGTGAATGGGTATCCTGGTGGGTATTTTATCCTCTGAACACTTAACAAGATTCATCAGTTTTCAAGGATCTTATGTGCTGCACAAGGTTAAGATAGGTGTCATTATAGAAGTAGACTCAGATTCTAAAAAGTCTCTGAGTATAGAATCAAAGGTCTTTGAGTCATTATAGTTAAACACACAAACAAATATCCTGAGCCAATAAACATGCTAAAAAACTGTCATATTTGCTATCAGTTTAAATCTGCTGGATTATTTCAAATATGTCCCAGCATTGCTTGCCTGTTACTGAACTGCTATTTCAGACTTAACTCTTTTTGGTTCACCTTTCACCCTGTTCCAGTAGCCCCTGCAACAGATCTTACCAAGTCCTTGCATTAACATCTTCACACTGTTCACTTTTAAAGCACCGCTCAAGTAAAAATAACACAAACCTACCACCAATTAAAAAAAATGATAAATTATAAACAGTGACAGGGTAACAGAGGCACTCAGGAGATCCATTTTGAAATTTCCTTAGGTACAATTTTTAAACATATCTTTTTTTAAAGTTAGTTATTATAATTCAATTTTCTAATAGTTTGTATCAGAATAAGTTTTCAAAGTGTCCTGCTGCCAGCCTGCCTTCTCATATCAACCTGTGTTCCTTTGGGTGCTGCTTCCACTGAACTCGACCCATCTCACACAAAAACACATTTAAAGTGTTTTTATTTTAAGTGCTCCGTTACTATAGAAAAAAGATTTATAATGAACTACCTAGATTTTCTAAATATATTTCATAAAATGTTGACCAAGTGGCTGTATTAGAGTTGTGTCATTGTTGGCCAAGATAAGAACAGTTTTGTTTTCATGAATGGACACTGAAGAAATAGTAAAGGATTAAACTTAGTCAAGAAAACAAGGATGTTTCTGTACCCCTGTCCTATCATCTTCCTTGCTCTTAAATAATTTGAGAATCTTGTTAGGATACTGTAAAGCATATGGTTGTTTTTAGCTGAAATGTGGATAACTGTTGAAATGCAAAGACTTGAAGAAATATGTAGGTTCATCATTGCTTGATGGCAAAACAACATTATGGAGAACATCAAAATGCTCAGCTTTTTGCCCTTCTATTCTTTCTTCCTATGGTTGGATTTAAATGAGTACAAGTATTTTCAGTCACGTGTGACTGTACTAATACACAAAGAAATCAGAAAATGTATTTTTTACAACTCTTTATCAGAGTAATCATTGTAACCCCAAAACTAGAAGAATTTCCTTGAATTTATTCTATGGATAAAGACCATGCCATATATTTATAATTCTGAATTCTTCTTGGTGATAAGACTCAAGTGATAGTTAACATGTATCTCCAACATAATCTTATACTAAAGTACAGTATTATCTAAACTCCAAGTTAGATTTCACTGCTTCACAAGAAGAACATATCCTTTGAATTCATATTTAAGCCAGGGACTGTATATTTAATCAGTCAGTTTAATACTGTTGCTCAAAATCAACTTTTGAGCAACAGCAAAGTTGAAAATGGAACCTTAGGCTCTAGGTCACAATTTGTATTTTGAAGATCCACTTGACAATAATTACCAAGTCCAACCAAGTAGTTCTTATAAACTTTGAGGGGATAAAGATAATATCTAACATATTTGGCCTCTAGCAAATTGCTGCAACAAACAGCAAATTGCTGAGACAAAATTCCCCCTGAAGCAGAATTCATATTCTATTCCAGGGTTTCTTCTGTGTCTACACAATGAAGTATTTGTGTGGCCTCCTAGAAAGTCACACAGTTTCTTCAAGGGCTAAAAGAATTTTCTGAGCTGCCCCAGGAAAAGCAATGTGCCCATAATCCATTTGTGAAGTGATGTGAAGTCGCTCAGTCATGCCCGACTCTTTGCAACCCTATGGATAGTAGGGGGTTGCACCAAGCTCCTCCGTCCATGGAATTCTCAAGGCAAGAAGTACTGGAGTGGGTTGCCATTAATTCTCCCCAAATCACAGCCTAAGAATCCTGCTTAATTGATGTGTTTACCTCTTTTGCTAACTTTCTGGATAAAATACAAATGCTTTTCAAAAAACTGAACCACAAATCTGAAACATAAAATCTCAAGAGTTATTGGTTTCTAAGTATTTAACTAATATCTTCTAATTTGTTATAAATGTAGACAAGAGGAAATGGGAAGATTAATTACATTTCCATTACATGAAATTCTCTGAAGAACAGTCAACATTTAAAACAAAGAACAAGGCTAAATAAATTTCTATAATCTAGGCAAGACTGTATTTCATAAGCAAAGCATGGAAGATATGGAATATTTTGAATATATGTTTTGGACCAGATAGCATTGATTAGGCAGTCCAAAATATGATTTAATGTCAGTGGAGCTCGTTTTAATTCTGTACTTCTTCACCAAGAGAGATTTTAATATATAAATAAATATATCAATCAAGGAAGGAGCCAGAAGGCTTAATCTCTTATTCAAAAAAGACCCATTTTGCACAAAGATGACATTTCATGCTTTCCTAAGAAATGTCCATTGAATTTACTTTTTTAAATACTGACTTTTTCCTGTATTAAACAGTAATTATCATTGTTGTTTAGTCTCTAAGTCATGTCTGACTCTTTGCAACCCCTTGGACTGTAGAGTGTCAGGCTCTTCTGTCCATAGGATTTCCCAGGCAAGAATTCTGGAGTGGGTTGCCTTTTCCTTCTCCAGGGGATCTTCCCAACCCAGGGACTGAACCCAAATCTCCTGCTTAGCAGGAGAATTCTTTATCACTGAGCCACCTGGGAAGCCCCTAAACAGTAATGTATAACTTTAATTAACTTTTTGCCTGAAGTAGGAAAATAGGAGGAAAAGGGTATTGAATGAAAATCATCAGCTTGTCTTCCAATTAAAGCAAAGATCCAACATGAGAGACCATTTCATTGTTTGTCTGAGATCTTTAAAGGAAGTGTTAAGAGAAGGTTGAGCAATCCAGTGGTGACCAAATAGATTTCAATCTAAAATAATAATGACTATAGACAAAGATTACTATGAATAAAAAATGATGGAAATGTCAAAGAAAAAGTATATAATTCCCCTTCAATAGTGAACATTTTAGAATAGCTCAGAGGAAACAGTTTAAGTCTACAAAGCTCTAATGTTTATGATAAATAAAATTTCTCATTAAAATTTAATAATATTATATAATTTTCCTTTTCCAAATTACTTCAACTATCTCTTCATTAATCTACCTTTATCTTTATTTAATTTCTTGCATCACATTGGAGAAGCTTTATGGTGAATAAAAAGGAGCAATCATTACAAACAGAGGAGTTATTTTTAATTTCAGAGTTATTCTTGAAGTTTCACAGAAAAAAATACATATTCAACATTTTGCCATACTTTTATAGTCCAATTGAATACTGCCTCATGCATTTCATCAAAAGATGAGCATTTAATGATACATGTCAAAGACAAATTCCTTCAGCTTAGTTAGTTAAAACTCCATTGTAACTACAATGATGCCACCAAGTGACAAAATATGTTATCTCTTAAACCCTGACATTATGAGTAGCATATCCTAAGAGCTACGGTAAAAAGTTCTACAACTTAAAGGCCAAATTTAATAAGTGAGATTCTGTTATTCATACAAGCCTATTGTCTTCCTTTAGTTCATTTTATGACTTTTTGTTTAATTCACAAGTCTTCTCCAAATTCATTTGCGATGCATCTTTACCTCGTTCATTCAACATTTATTAAACACTCAAACATTCAACTCCTCTAGTCATAGGAACTAAGCTCCAGAAACACAGGAATTCAGAGGACAAACACTGTCTCTGATTTCATTTTGTTTAGAGTCTCACGAATTTCTTACCAAATGATCTAATTTATAACTTACATTTTTTTAAAAGAAACAATTCTTTTAAAAGTTACAAAACCCAGTTCAGTGAAAGATAAGGCATCAAAAGCATCTTTGCACTTGGTTCAAGCATTTGTATATATTAAAGCACTTCTAACTGTGATCTGCAACCTCTTGGAGAATTGCATAGCTATTCTTTTGTCAATACTAATTAACCACTATGTATTTTTTGTATGACTATTAAGCAATTAGAGGCACACAAAATGATGTGCTTTTTAAAAAATGGTCTGTTCCCACCTAAGTGACATTTCAAAGTGGTATTGATCTCAGGAGAGTAGCAAAAATAGATCATTTTAGCAAAGGAAATTCTGCCATAAGTGGTTCTCACTCAATACGTATCTATTACCCTACATATCAAATTAACCAAATTCAGACACTCAATGAACCTTTTTCATTAAAGTAATTCAAAACTCTGCTATTATTAGAGTGTCATTATAGGAAACTTTAAATACCACCATTAAACACCTGAAGTTTAGAAAAATAGTAGAAACAAAATAGAATCAAGGATCATGCCAACACTTTAAAGCTATAGTCATGAAAACAATACAATATTGGCATGAAAACAGACAAATAGACCAATGGAACAGAACTGAGAACCCAGAAATAAGCCCAAACATATACAATCAACTATACTTGACAAAAGAATATGCAATGAAAAAAAGATAATCTTTTCAATAAATGGTTCTGGGATAACTGGATATTCACATACATTTGAATCAGTTCTAATGAGGTGGATGAAACTGGAGCCTATTATACAGAGTGAAGTAAGCCAGAAAGAAAAACACCAATACAGCTACTAATGCATATATTTGGAATTTAGAAAGATGGTAATGAAAACCCTGTATGTGAGACAGCAAAAGAGACACAGATGTATGGAAAAGAGTTTTGGACTCTGTGGGAGAGGGAGAGGATGGGATGATTTGGAAGAATGGCATTGAAACATGTATAATATCATATAAGAAACGAATTGCCAGTCTAGGTTCAATGCAGGATACAGGATGCTTGGGGCTGGTGCACTGGGATGACCCAGAGAGATGGTACGGGGAGGGAGGTGGGAGGGGGGTTCAGGATTGGGAACACATGTACACCCGTGGCAGATTCATGTTGATGTATGGCAAAACCAATACAGTATTGTAAGTAAAATAAAGTAAAATTTAAAAATCATTAAAAAAAAAAAAAAAAACGGAAAAAGAAAAAAAAAAAACTGGACTGGTATCTTATACCATCAGAAAATTTAACTCCAAGTGGATTAAAGACATGAACATAAGACCTGAAACAAAAAACCTAGAAGAAACCACAGGCAGTAAACTTCTCGACACTGATCCTGGCAACGTTGTTTTTGCATCTGACCCCAAAAGCGACGACAACAAAAGCAAAATTAAATAAGTAGGACAACGTCAAACTAAAAAGCTTCTACACACAAAGGAAAACATCAAAACAAAAAAGCAACCTACTGAATGGAAGAAAATATTTGGAAATCATGTGTCTGGCAAGAGGTTAATACCCAAAATACGTAAAGAACTCAGACAATGCAATAGCAAATAAATAAATAAGAATCAAAGAATGGGCAAATAGACATTTTTTCAAAGAAGATATACAAAAGGCCAAAAGGTACATGAAAAGATGGTAAACATCACTGATCATTCAGTTCAGTTCAGTCGCTTAGTCCTGTCCGACTCTTTGCGACCCCATGAATCGCAGCACGCCAGGCCTCCCTGTCCATCACCATCTCCCGGAGTTCACTCAGACTCACATCCATCGAGTCGGTGATGCCATCCAGCCATCTCATCCTCTGTCGTCCTCTTCTCCTCCTGCCCCCCAATCCCTCCCAGCATCAGAGTCTTCTCCAATGAGTCAACTCTTTGCATGAGGCGGCCAAAGTACTGGCGTTTCAGCTTTAGCATTAGGGAAATGCAAATTAAAACCACAAGGAGGTATCACCTCATTCTGTTAGAATGGCCATCATCAAAAAGATGATGATGACTAACATTCGTGTGGATGTGGAGAAAAGGAAACCTTTGCACACTGTCAACAGGATCATTAGCTGGTACAGCCACTATGGAAAACAATAATGGAGGATCCTCAAAACATTAATGTGGAACTACATATGGTCGAGCAATTCTACTTCTGGGACTATATCTAAAGGAAACAAAAGCACTAACTTGAAAAGATATCTGAACCCCCATGTTCACAGAAGCACTATTTACAATAGCCTAAATATGGAAACAATCTAAGTGACCACAGATGAATGAGTGGATAAAGAAGATGTGTACACACAAACACAATGGAATATTATTCAGCCATTTATAGAAAAAGCAAAGAGATTACCTTATTTGTGAAAACATAGGTGGGCACTGAAGTTACAATGCTAAATGAAAAATGTCAGACAAAGAAAGACGAATACCATATAATCTCACATATAGAATTTTTAAAAAACTTATAGAAAAACAAGTCAGCCAGGCTTGCGGTTATCAAAAACAAGGCCAAGGCAGAAAGAAGAGGGATAGGAAATTGGTGGAAGATGGTAAACATATATACACTTTCAATGATATTTAAATAAGTACTAGGAATGTAATATATACAATGATGTCTATAGCTAACACTGCTGTATGATTATATATGAATGTTATTAAGAGAGAACAGTTCTCACCACAACTAAAAATTTTTCTCCCTATTGTGTGTAATTTATCTATTGAGAACATCAATGTTAACTGAACCTGTTATGGTATTCATTTGGCAATATATGTAAATCAAACCTTAAATTTGTATGTTGTCCCCCTTAAACTTATACACTATATGACAATTATTCCTTAGGACAAAAATGATCAAGCCAAAACACATTCACCTTAAAATTCATGACCTTGAGTCATATGGGTGAAGTATTCTCTGTCAATCAAGTCCTAGAAATCTTCTTGAAAATATTTTCAAATTAATAAAATGGTTAGAGAAGAAGCAAAAAAAAAAAAATTTTTGCATTCCAGTGACAAAATTAAATGCTACAAATAAACAGAAAGATACTAGTACAAGAAACTTACACTTCATTTTCTAGGCTATCTCCTAGATCAGGGGTCCTCAGCCTCTAGGATCTAACACCCAATAATGTCATGTAGCTGATGTAATAATAATAGAAATAAAGTGCACAATAAATGTAATGCATTTGAATCATCCCAAAAGCATCCCCTAACACTGGTCCACGGAACAACTGTCTTCCACAAAATTGATCCCTGGTACCAAGACTGTTGGGTATCACTGCCCTAGATTACTGGAAAACTTGTCTTTTCATCAAGATGCCATGCCCTACATATTTCCGGAGGCTGAGTATATTTTAGAGAGAGAAGACATCCCTAAACAACTGAAGTTTTACCAAATATATATGCAAATTAAGTTATACAAACAACAAACATATCTATATATACCTTTGCCTACCCAGGTAACTAAATAATGAAATAGCCTCCTTTCCGTCTCCCTTTTTTTGCATCATTATTGCAACAGTTCTTTTAGTCATTTATGATTAAAACCAGGGAACCAGCCTTGACTTCTGCTTCTTTACCATCTAGTTTTAATCTGATCTGAATTATTTTTATTTGCCCTGGAATTATTTGACAAATAAATTGGTAAAAGCATAAGCTATGGAGCCACACCACTCAGGTTCCAGTTCTCTCCACACTGCTTTTACCTTGTACTTCGAGTGATTTCACTGCCTGGTTCAGTCTCCTCATCTATAAAATGAGGATAGGAGTCTTTACCTCATAGAGTTGTGAGGATTCAGTGAGTGAATATGACAGACGTGCTCAGAACAGTGCCTACCACCCAAAAGATCTGTAAAAACATTGGCTCAGATGACTGTTCCTTAGATTTCTTCTCCTTAATCTTGCTCACCACTCCCAGCCCCAAATTCATCCTTCTCATCTCATGTTTATAATGGTCTGCAATTTGTTTCTCCCTAAAGTCAGTGTCTTCCTCTTCCATTAGAACCGGGGTAGACCCTAGTGCCAGGTAACTCTAGCTAAATTATTACTTGTAATCATATTGCTTGAAGAATCTCAATAGTATCTCCAAGCTAAATGATTATTTGTAATCGTATTGCTTGAAATTCTCAATATTAACACCAAGTAGTCCTTATTTTTACAAACTGTCCCTCTATCTTATTAGTACTTGGTGAAATCTAAGTTAGCCTTTTATGCAATAATTCCAAAGTGAAGAGAGAATGTCAAAATAGAATCTCCAGGAAACTTCAGTTAAACTATACAGACACTCTCTCCATCCATGAAGAAATTGATGGGATTAATAGCTTGTCTGCTGCCTTGGTATGGACCCAGAGTTCAAGCACAGACGAAGATCAGACACTGATTTCACACTTTTGATAGAAAAATGAAGAATTCAGAACCCAACTATAAACTTAAGATAAGCTTCAAAACTAGAAATAAAAGATCAAAGATGTTGGAAGAGAATTCCAGCATGAAACGAAGGAGCATGGACACACAGATTGCTCATCAATTCCAGGACCACTTCCACTGCATCCACAGGCAGGTGGAAGGCTATCCCCACTATCAGCTCTACCACTGCCAGCTCTACACACAGGAATTGCTCCTCATCCTTTAACTCCTTTACCTCTACTAAAGTAGACCATATCAGCCACCCAGCTGAATAGCACGCCTTGTTCAATTTTTATCTCCCCACGTCATCTTTTATCCTGTGTATATACATTTTACTTTTCCCCATGTCATCTTTTTCCTGTGTCCATTTTACCTTTCCCCACTAAGTCTGCAAGCTCTTCAGTAGCAGAACTTTCTGCTTTTGCAATTTCTCCCACCACAGTCAGCAGAATCCTAAGGAAATAGATCAACCCTGAATATTCACTGGAAGGACCGATGCTGAAGCTCTAATACTTTGGCCACCTGATGTGAACAGCAAACTCACTGGAAAAGACCTGGATTCTGGGAAAGACTGAAGGCAGAGGGAGAAGAGGGCGACAGAGAATGAGATGGTTGGCCGGCATCATCGATTCTGTGGACATGAACTTGGGCAAATGCTGGGAGATGGTGAGGGACCGGGAAGCCTGGCATGCTGCAGGCCACGGGGTCACAAAGAGTCAGACATGTTTCAGCAACTGAACAACAATACAACAAGGAGATAAAAGACCTGGAATTCATTAAGTATGTATCAAATGAAATTCTGTATGTGATGTACATTAATATCACATAAATAGCAAGTTGAAAGCACAAGGTTTCTATTTTTTGATAACCAATCAATGCTACTGCTATTTTTCCCTCAGTGTTTTACTGCTCCTGCTTCCTTGCTCTTGACTTCAGGTATGGAAAACTAAAAACTTGCTGAACAGGTTTGTTAGATCTTATTTTCCCCAAATCTTAAACTCTTAAAGGAATACAGTTATTTCAAGAGTTTGGGATGCATATATAGCTGGGATTCAGGAATGTATTTATTTTATATAAAACACACTTAGGTGAGAAATTCTCAACACTGTAGGACTGAAAGAAGAAATATCTGTAGTTCTTCTGAGAGAAAGGAGGAGGAAAGGAGATAGGATCAGAGAAGGCTACGGGTACAAAAAGGAACCTTTTGCTGAGATAGCTAAGTAGAACTTCAAGATCAGACCCAAGAGAGAAAATGGCTGCATTACAGGCAGATGGCACCAATGACACTTTCACAGTGTCTTATGTCCTACGATTTGCACAGAAGTTGCAGAGACAGTGACCCAACATAAAGGGCCAAAGCAAGCAAAGTGATGGTAACCTGGGTGCATATGGGAGCTAAAGCTCAAGAAATGTCTTCCTATAGTCTTGGCCACTGGTAATAGCATTTAGATGTCAGCAAGCAAGGAATGAAAATCCAGACTAGGAAAACTTCTACCCTGGTAGAAAGAGGGCTATAGTTAAGATCTCAAGGTTTATTGGTTTGTTTTAGAAAATTGAAATTATATTTCTTACATCTCTGAATTCTGGAGCTGAGATTCAAGCCCACTCGGTAAGATTTATAGCTGTAGTTGTGCAACATGCCATCATTTGTCAAGACATTAAGTAAATATCAAACAAGGTTTGAGCATTATCTCACTTGATTCCTATTGGAAACTATGAAGAAATTGTTATTTTGCCATTTTACAAGTGAGATAACAGACTCAAGATATTAAGCAGCATACTCATCATTTTTAAATGGCAGAGCTTGGATGCAAACCTGTTTTGGTATCCCTCTAGAATCTAAGCTCTTCACCACCACCCCTCTCTACCTCAGATTCCATTATCTGTTGCCGATGAAAATGAAAGACTTCTCCATTGTTCACCTGTTCCAGTGTTCCAGTCGCTCAGTCGTGTCCGACTCTTTGCGACCCCGTGGACTGTAGCCTACCAGGCTCCTCTGTCCATGGGATTTTCCAGGCAACAGTCCTGGAGTGGACTGCCATTTCCTTCTCCAGGGGATCTTCCCAACCCAGGAATCGAACCTGGCTCTCCCGCATTGTAGACCGACGCTTTACTGGCTGAGCCACCGGGGAAGTCCATTGTTCACCTAGACACAGTAATTAATTCTCACCTAAAATGAATAGCCTACTTTTATGGAAGTACCATGACTGTTATTAGTGGATTTGTGTCTAAAAGACAGAATATTCTGATGGAAATTACAGGGGGAAAAAGGCCTAATTAAACCCTAAACATCCGTGTAATGTGTTCCAAAGAATTTGACATAAATAATAAGCTTAAATTGACTCCTTGGGTTGATGCAATATTAAAATGCTACTTATAAAATGTTTTAAAATTACTATTTAAAGACAAAAATCACTTTTGCTTGAAAGTATGAGCTAAGAAGCTATTGTATAATTCATTCCTTATGACAATATTATAGAGTGGGTATTATTATCTACAGTCTGTATGGAAACCTGGATATGAAGTTCAAATGAGGATCAGAATAAAAGCCTTAGAAGGCGATGGCACCCCACTCCAGTACTCTTGCCTGGAAAATCCCATGGATGGAGGAGCCTGGAAGGCTGCAGTCCATGGGATCGCGAAGAGTCGGAGACGACTGAGAGACCTCACTTTCACTTTTCACTTTCATGCATTGGAGAAGGAAATGGCAACCCACTCCAATGTCCTTGCCTGGAGAATCCCAGGGACAGGGAAGCCTTGATGGGCTGCCGTCTGTGGGGTGGCACAGAGTCGGACACGACTGAAGCGACTTAGCAGCAGCAGCATAGGTACTATATTTGAGCAAAATTTTATAATGACTATAAGTGGTTTATCAGATGGCTCAGTGGTAAAGAATATGCCTACCAATGCAGGAGATAAGGGTCTGGTCCTTGGATCAGGAAGACCCCCTGGAGGAGGAAACAGCAACCGACTCCAGTATCCTTGCCTGAAAAATCCCACGGAGGAGCCTGGAAGGTTACAGATCATTGGGTCACAGAGTTAGACATGACTGAGTGACTGAGCACACGGTATAAAGTATCTAAGTAACAAAATATGCATTTCAGTATTAATGGAGAAATATATAAGATATACATCCTCTCCTACAGAGCATTTTTCTTGTCCAACATGTCAAAAAAAGTTATGTAAAACAGACATAAAATATCTGGACATTTTACTAAAGCACAAAAACATTTAAACTACTGTACTTAGAAAAACTCAAGTTGTTGTTGTCTTCACTCTCATTAATCTCATATTCTTAACTGGTATTGTAATCAGAGATGCTTAATATAGGCCAAACAGGCCATAGGGTGGCATTCCACATTCCATCTCCTGTGTTTCCTACATGGAGACTGGCAGACTCTTTACCACCAGTGCCACCTGGGAAAGTGAAAGTGAAGTCGCTCAGTCATGTCCGACTCTTTGTGACCCCGTGAACTGAAGCCCACCAGGCTCCTCCGTCCTTGGGATTCTCCAGGCAAGAATACTGGAGTGGGTTGCCACTTCCTTCTCCAGGGGAACTTCCTGACCCAGGGATCGAACCCAGGTCTCCCGTATTGCAAGCAGACGCTTTAACCTCTGAGCCACCAGGGAAGCAGCCTGCTTTTATATTTCCCACAAGCCAAATGTGATTTTTTTTTTTTTAGGGTTAATTCATAGAAAAAGGTAGGTATATTAATTTACCTCACCTTATCTCAACAAAAGCCTATGTGAAGTATTCAGTGAAAAGGCATTCTTTGAATTGTAAATCAAGCTAAACCATTTCTACTCTTTCTCCCTAAGAAGCCCCACTGAATCAGATGATTCAAAGATGAACTAGTCTCTCTTCCTTTAAGAGGCAAGAATTTCCTCCTATAATATTCTTGTGAGTGCATGCTGAGTTGCTTCAGTCGTGTCCTTCTCTTTGCAACCCTATTGGCAACTTTAGCCCACCAGGCTCCTCTGTCCATGAGATTCTCCAGGCAATGAAACTGGAGCGGGTTTCCATGCCCTCCTCCAGGGGATCTTCCCCACCCAGGGATGGAACCTATGTCACTCATGTCCCCTGCACTGGCAGGCAGGTTCTTTACCACTAGCACCACCTGGGAAGCCCAGATATTATTCTTACCAAAGCTCACTCAATTCACTCTCTTCCAAAATACTGCCTGTGATGAGAGCTCATAGCCTATCAAGATGCAAAAGTTATCATTCATTCTTCTTCTAGTTGTAGAGAATCACCTTACCCTAACTGTGAGGTACAGTGAGAACTCTAGAAAGCAGGGCATGGTTCTGCACCCACAGCTCCTTACTAAAGAAGCACTCGATAAATGTTTATCGGACAAAACAACAAACAGCAGTGGGCCCCTTTCCCTCCTCAAGAGCCACACAGAATAAACTTATTATTCTTCTGTGTAATAACTCTTTAGGTAATTGAAGAGGAAACTCTAAATCTCCACCTTGTCTTTTAAATCTGGTTAGACTTCATTGGAGAATGACTCTCAACTCTTAAAAGTTAAATTTTCTCAGGGGTTCCTCCTCCCTCTAAGCATCAGTGTTAAAGAACTGATTTGTGGGCAAGCAATTCAGTGTCCTAATGTAAACAAGAAACATGTTTACATTAAATTTTTTTCTACTGTGAATGATTATACCTCTTTTCAATTTGTTCTTTATACTAATTCAATAATTTATTAATTCAGGTTTATATGCATCTTACATATAGTGGAGAATCAAAAAGCATATGCTTATACATAAAAAGTAAATAAATATATAAATACACTAGTCTTGTATACATATTATATACATACATTCAATATATACGACATATTACATACCATGTTATATTAAACATCATATAAATCTACAAAATGATAAAATGTATGTGTTATCCAAAGGAAACAATTATCTCAATTATGTTGACAAAAAATAAAAATTTTGAATGACTTAAAGTCAGATTCCAAGTAGTTACAGTAAACTCTAACCTAGTACCTTTAACTGATAATGAATATATCAAGTTAGATCTTTTTCAAAGTGAATTTTAGAATTATTTAAGATATTGACTTTATAGACAAAAACAGGGCTCACCAATGCTCACTGACATCAAGTGTTAAAATTACTTAGTAACAGAACTGGAGCTCAACTCTAAGTCTCCTGACTTCTTGGCCATTAGCATTCCTGCTTGACTATTAAATGATTACTGGAACAAATATTTTTGTAGATTAAAATTCAGTGAATTGAAAATGTGGCAAACCAGATGACTAGTTGTGAGAGGACGGGGCAACTGAGAAATGTTATTTATTCATCCTACTTACTGCCCAAATCAAGGAAAGAGTAGAGAGAGTGTGCAGAGTGGCACTTACAAGCAGTCATCTCTATCAAGCCCCCATTTGTCTTACCAAAGTGAGATGAAACACTTTACACAATTGCACTATGGAAAGAAGAATTTCTCACCTGCAGCTGATAATACAAGGACAGCGATAACAGAAAAAAAAAGCTATGTTGTGAATATCTGTAAGAGGAAAACACTCAGAAGCAGTGTATTAATCAACCAATTGGATACAGTGAGCTGGTAATGCATACTTTATTTAACCGCTTAACATTTGACTCCAACCACACAGATCCTTACTGTTAAATTAACTCGGAACACTGCACAGCTCATAAATATATTATTTCCTTGCATGTGCAATAGACTGTTTTAATCTAATACATTTGCAGGCAACAATCCTTCACATTTTGCTATTGCTTGTTACAAGCCAATTCCAGGGCATCGATATTCAGCAGTTAAAAGGGAGAGCAAAATATGGGCAATTCTAATACCATTCAAGACAGTCAAGAAAATGTCAGTGCTTCTTTGTCAATGAGAACTGGGGAAGTTTGCCTGAACTGCTGATTGTGTCATTTTACAGTTTATGATGAAAAAAAAAAAAAAAAGACCCTTATTCACATTCCTGAAGTCCCAGCTTCATCCTCTTTACAGATACCCAGGGATTCCCTGCAAACTTGTGATGTGTGGGAGTGGAGAGGGGATAGAAGAGATGGGCATGCTGTGGAGAGAGGAAACAGTTCAGAGCACTGTGTGTATGAGAGGCGAGTGGCTGCTAAGCATTTGGGGCTATGTCTGAAGTGTGGCCACTCAACTCAGTACTAGGAGTGAGGACAATCATGTGCCATGTCCTCTAGTTAATGGAAAACTCTCCTTCCAAACTTTAATCCTTGGGGTGGAAGCTGTTTTGATTTCTGAATTATGCCATCTTATGTAACATTGCCCCAGGGCAGTGGTCAATATAGATTTCTGATTCCAGGCTGCTGGCTTGGTGAAACTCAGGTAGAAGCAGCAGGGGCTGATTCTTCTCCCAAAGAAGCAGGAGTTGTGGAGAGATGGCACCACTCTTGCTGGGAAAACTAACTTGAAATCTCTGTGACCTAAAGATTGAGCCCTAGTCACCTAGTCCTGCTGATATAGAGCACATTTCTAGACACATGACTTCTTCAGAAAAGGTATTCATCATTAGCATAGTTTGCCAAGGGCTTTCCTCATGGCTCCAACAGTAAACAACCTGCCTGCAATGGAGGAGACCCAAGTTTGATCCCTAGGTGGGAAGATCTCCTAGAGAAGGGAATCACTACCCACTTCAGTGTTCTTGCCTGGAGAACCCTGTGGACAGAGGAGCCCAACTTATATGCAGAACATACCATGTGAAATGCCGGGCTGGATGAGTCACAAGCTGGAATCAGGTTGCAAGCAGAAATGTCAACACCTCAGATATGCAGATGGTACCACTCTAATAGCAGAAAGCGAAGAGGAACTAAAGAGCCTCTTGATGAAGGTGAAAGAGGAGAGCAAAAAAGCTGGCTTAAAACTCAACATGCAAAAAGCAAAGATCACGGCATCCAGTGCCATCAGTTCAGTTCAGTTCAGTTCAGTCGCTCAGTCGTGTCCGACTCTTTGCAACCCCATGAATCGCAGCACGCCAGGCCTCCCTGTCCATCACTAACTCCCGGAGTTCACTCAAACTCACATCCATCGAGTCGGTGATGCCATCCAGCCATCTCATCCTTTGTCATCCCCTTCTCCTGACCTCAATCCCTCCCAGCATCAGAGTCTTTTCCAATGAGTCAACTCCTTGTATGAGGCGGCCAAAGTCCTGGAGTTTCAGCTTCAGCATCATTCCTTCCGAAGAACACCCAGGACCAATCTCCTTTAGAATGGACTGGTTGGATCTCCTTGCAGTCCAAGGGACTCTCAAGAGTCTTCTCCAACACCACAGTTCAAAAACATCAATTCTTTGGCACTCAGCTTTCTTCACAGTCCAACTCTCACACCCATACATGACCACTGGAAAAACCATAGCCTTGACTAGACGGACCTTTGTTGGCAAAGTAATATCTCTGCTTTTGAATATGCTATCTAGGTTGGTCATAACTTTCCCACCAAGGAGTAAGCGTCTTTTAATTTTATGGCTGAAATCACCATCTACAGTGATTTTGGAGCCC